>NC_050082.1:21924288-22230018 GCF_009764565.3 Dermochelys coriacea
TTAATACTACCTCTAACTTCTAACAACATAGGTTTGCATTTCAAAGTTCTAGCCTATTTAGCATGCAATGGCCCTAATTAACATTTCTAACATGTCTTTAAAGGTTGGCTTTGGGTCATTCAGTCTGCAAGCTGTTTAATGCTTTCTGGCCATGAGTTATATTTTGTATAAGATTTGCTGCAATTATATAGCAGGGTAATGATTTGCATGGTTATATTTTAATTAGACAACATCACCCCCCCCCTGCAAGATTGGTGCAGAATGGAGCAAATAGAGCTCCTGGATATACTGTAAGGACCTTCCAATATTGATATGAGCTGTGTTTACATTGAATTCTTAGTAAAATCAAATTATTGATGTACGCTTTGGCCCAAGTTAGAAACTTAGTCCATACTTTGTGAAACACTTTAGTGTTTGGTTTATGTGTTGACTTAACATAGTTATTAATGTTCTTCATTGAGCACTTACTTTGGCATTCAGCCATGAAGGCTGTGAGGAGTTATACCTCAATTTCCCCTTTTGCACAGCAGTTTAAGTTTGTAGTGGTTTTTCTGCTGTGGAAAGTTTTAGAACTGTGTATAGGCATTAGCTGTGAAACCTTAACATTATTAAACTTTTTAATCCAAAGTGTGTTCTTACTGAACCAAACAGCATAATCATAAGGGTTTCTATTATGCACCGCTTTTAACACATTCAAGGGTTTTTTTTCAAAAAATTAGGCACATTGTACATTTTTACAGTTTTTGGTATCGGTAACAAGTTAGTTACAATTATTACCAATAATATTAACATCAGCTCTATCACAATCATTTTTGTCATGCCAGGCGTTTTGTTTAGACAAATCATTCTTTAGGTTAGCTTGTTTCGTATTCCTTTTGAACCTTTGTAGCTTTTTCTTTTACTTTAGGGTTTTCCTTATCATAGGATTTCAGTTTAATCACTTCCTTGGGGTTTTGGTATTTTAGAGATGAGTGAGGCAAGTTTTTCTCCCCCCAGTCAGTTAGGTAATTTGCATTAACACAGACACTAGCTTGTTTACTAGTTTTCAGATCCTTAACTGTTACCAATTCCAAGGCTGGACTCTGTCTTAAAGAGATATCATCTATTTTCACTAGCATGTTGGACTCAAGGTTCTTTTGTCCTTCCTTTACCAACCTCTGTTTCCGTATGGAAGTCCACTAAGAGACTACAAGACATATCCAAAATATATAGAGATGAGAGTTTGCCTGCTCTCCTCTGCATCCTTGTGGGTTCAGTCATAAGGCTGTTCTGTTCTGAAAAAACAGTAACCTGATCTTTCCTTAGTACCAGAGTCACAGACTGCTTACTCAACAAATCAGCATGGAGACATTCCTGTCCCAACACCATTGTCTCCCCGACAAGCTGGTCAAACTTATGGGGCTCTTTAAACTCCCTAACAATTTTTATTCCATCTGAAATCTCCTCAAAGCTATCCACAATGGGTCTTTCTGAAGCAAGGCCAGTGGATTCATAAACATTTGAAAGACTTTGGCCATTAGGCACCAACCCACTTTCCTCTGGCCTGTTCTACACTTGGGGGGGAGGGGATCGATCTAAATTACGCAACTTCAGCTATGTAAATAACATAACTGAAGTCGATGTACTTAGACCTACTCACCACGGTGTCTTCACTACGGTGAGTCGACTGCTGTCGCTCTCCCGTCGACTCTGCCTGCGTCTCTCATGGCGCTGGAGTACAGGAGTCAATGGGAGAGCGCTTGTTGGTCGATTTATCACGTCTAGACTAGACGCGATAAATCGACCCCCCTCCCACTGGATCGATCGCTGCCCACCAATCTGGCAGGTAGTATAGACATACCCTCAGAAGAGAGACTGTTTACTATTAACAATGGCCCATTAAGAGTCAATGGAAACAATTCCTTTTCGCCCCTGCTAAGTACAGCTATTGACTTTTTACAGACTTCAAAGACTTCACCCAGAAATTCCTTTCCTTCTGCAATATCATGCACTGCAACAGATTATTTCTGAGCTTTTTGGCACAACAGACAACCTCCCAACTCTTTCTGAGTTTCACTTAGATCCAGAATCATCTCTGGCCCATCAGGAAGATTTTTACACAACCCTCTTTCAGGTAACCTGCTAGGCTTCATAGTCAAAAGATTAGAAGCATTGTCTTCCTTGTTCCAAGTTTCTACACTGTCAGTGGGTAACATAGTCAAATCACCTTTACGCTTCCCTTGTGCCCTGGCTATGATGCCAACCTGATCAGACAAGGTTGTCATATCTTTACCCAGCAATACACTAACAACAGGCAAAATAGAAGCACCAGAATCACTTGGTTGTTGGGATTTATTTATGACATTAACTGGATGCAATCTAGTTACAATGTCATTATTCCTAGCAGATACAAATTTAGGACCACTTCCTTCCTGAGCTTTAGTTATATCCAGAACCAGCTCTGGGACAACTGACAAATTCTCAAGTAGCATAAACTGAGAAGCACTTTCTGTCTGCTCCACAAACAAAGAACTATAGACACACTCTTTTGCAGCAGACACACTGGTAATCTTAACAGACAAACGTTGGAGATATCCTTTCCTTTGTCCAAGCATCCAGGGCTGATTTCAGACATATTTTTGGAAAGTGGGACAGTTTCCTTACCAGGCAAGTTGCCACTCCCAATAGATAAACTGCTATTCTCCACAAATAGTGTCTCATTACACTGAGCTATTTTAAGCACGTCACTTTTACCTGGGTCAGGCTTACTTTTACAAACTTCACTAGCCAACAATCCATCACTCACCAAGACCATACCCTTTCCTTCCTCAGTTAGGGCTTTAACCTGACCATCAACTTTAATCTGCTCTAGAGAAACATTTCCCTGGGCCTTATCTAATGCCAGATTCAATTCTGAGATACCAGACAGACACTCAGAAATTTCTTCCACATATGCACTGCCTTTTTGTACAGATAAACAGCTATCTTTCTCAGACAAACGTTTGGAGAAACCCTCCATAGGCAAATCCTTGCCCCCGGTAGATACAGATTTAGGATTATTTCTTTCCTGTGACTGGTTTATGTTATCAACTTGACTGAACAAAGCCTTAATATCATCCCCAATCAAAAGATCCATAGGCAATAAATTCCTTACACCAGCTATAACTTCATGTTTAACACCATCCTATTCAAGATGGATTCTGGCTAACGGCACACTTACAGTAAACTCATAGAGGATTACAATATTCATACTCAGATCTCGTAAGTAATCTTCCTCTTTGACAAGGGTGATGTTAGAAGCTGTAATTTGCCCTAAACATCTTTTACCATTGACTTTTTCATTCTCTGCACAAGTTATGGGGTACCTTTATCTGAGCTCACAGTAAAAGCATTGACATAAAAGGTGGCAGTGTTGGGATATATTTGGTTACCCTCTTTCTGGTCATAGCAAAAGGTTACATACAGACAACTGCTTAGAATCAAACAACATACCAACATTGTTATACACTGGATAGATTCTATCCCATCTTCATTGTTGAGAGGAGCTTGCTCTCCAGGATGATACAGATCCTGTTGTTCCTTTATTCTTTTGAGTTGGAGCTTAAGTCTGTCCACTTTTGCCTTAACTTCTAATTCCTGCAATCAAATATATGACACTCTTTGTTCATGTTCAAACTGCTGCCGGTTTCTTACTGCAAGCATTTTTGCTGGGTCTTCTTCCTTATCACTGTCAATTAACAGATATTTCAATTCCTGCTCTGGGGCCTTTTTCTTAAAAGACAACCTCTTCTGTGAGCACAATTCTTCCAGGATTTTTCTGTCAGGATCTTGATCTACATTAAAGATTTGGATTCCCCATCAGGCCCAGATTAAAGAGTTTTAGGACCCTGTGCACTATTGAAATTGCCTCTCTCCCCCACCTTCCTTAAACTAGATAGAACACGTGATATACAAGACCATGGGTGCACTAGGCAAAACTTCAGTGTGCTGCCCCCCTCCTGTGCCAGAGAACAGAAGTTCTTAATGTGTTGAGCCTTCTGATGGTTCGATGGTTGTGGTAGAAGTGGCGGGCCAAGCACCAGGTTGCAATGCCACTCACTCAGGTTTGGGGCCGGCACCTCCTCCATCATGACGGACAGGAAGCCAGGCCAAATTTGAGGGACTGACATTGTATCCTGGGGTTGCAGCGCCACTCAATTTGTTTCTTCCGCTGGCTGGGGCCTCCCCTGAAGCAAGTGCACATTGGTTAATTGGTGCCTGTTCCCCATGACAGAAACATTTTTAAAAGAAGGTGGTGGGAAAATATTTTTGAAAGAGAGATGCTGGCTTCAAACTGGAGACAGACTCAAGAAAATGATCAAAATAAAGATGAATGATGAAGGAGGGAAAAATGGCAGAGAAGGGAATTAGAAACAAATTCAAAGGGGGCCTACTTATTTTATTATTAATTAATTATTATTATTTATTATTGTGCTTACAAAGTGCATGGTGCTGTCCAGACCCTCCCTCAAAGAGCTAACAATCTAGAAATCTGGTACCATTAATTATTGCTGTGTCTTTAAAATATCTATAGTGTGGCATTCAGACAAAGGGTTTGCTTAACTCTTTGGGGAATGACTCCTAAATTAGGGTTGCCAACCCTCCCGGTTTCACTGGGAGTCTCCCGGAATCTGGCTCTATCTCCTGAAGGCTACTGAAGCCAATCCAGGAGATTTTTAGGCCACTAAAAGTCCATTGGCGCAGTGGGCCTAAGGCAGGCTCCCTGGTCCCGCGCCACTCCCAGGAGCGGTCGGCATGTCCTTTGGTGGGGTGGGAGGAGGTCTTCTCATGCTGCCTCTGCCCCAAGCACCAACTCTGCAGCTCCCATTGGCCGGGAACTGCAGGCAGGGGCAGCACGTGGAGCCCCCCTCCCATATCCCCCAGGGGCCGCAGGGATGTGCCGGCCACTTCCCGGGAGCGGCGTGGGGTCAGGGCAGGCAGGGAGCCTACCCGCTGCGTCGCAGACCAGGAGCCACCCGAGGTAAACACCGCCTGGCCAGAGCTCGCACCCCTCATCCCCTCCCGCATCCCAACCCTCTGCCCCAGTCCTGAGCCCCATCCCGGAGCCAGCACCCCAAGCCCCCTGCCCCAGCCCTGAGCCCCCTCCTGCACCCAAACTCCCTCCCAGAGCTGGCACCCCTCACCCCCTCCAGCACCCAAGCCCCTGCTCCAGCCCTGAGCCCCCTCCTGCACACAAACTCCTCCCTCCCAGAGCTTGCACCCTCTCCCAGACCCCAACCCCCTGCCCCAGGCTCAGCCCGGAGCCCCCTCCTACACTGCAAACCCCTTGACCTCAGCCCTGAGCCCTCTCCTGCACCCAAATTCCCTCCCAGAATCCGCTCTCCCACCCCAGCCTGGTGAAAGTGAGTGAGGATGGGGGAGAGTGAGTGACGGAGGGAGGGAGGATGGAGTGAGCGGGGCAGGGCCTCTCGGACGTGGTCAGGCAAGGGTGGTTGGGTTTGTGTGATTAGACAGTTGGAAACCCTACTCCTAATTCAAAAGTAAGCAAGCAAGGAAGGAAAAACAATCCTCCATCCATTTATCTGGTGTTGATTAAACTTTCCTGGAAAGTCTTCATAGCCTTCATAGCCAGGTCTCCCCAGCTTTGAGAAACTCATGCTTACATCCTTCATAAAATGTTGACTTTTCACGGAAAAAGCATTATTCTTATGCAACACCAAATGGTATAAGAGCTCACTGGGTGCTACATTCATCCTGGGCATATCCTCATGCAGGAGTTTTAAATGTGAGATGTTCTTGTTTGGAGAAAAATGAAAAATTTCTCTGGTGAAGCCACTATATTTCATAGACAATACCTTCAGTAGATACAGCTGCTTTTGAATTTCAACAGGACTGTCATAACTACTTATTTCTCAGTACTGAAGATACAATAACATTTTTATAATGTGCATCTCTAATATGAAATATGACTATTTCAGTGTTGCAAGATGTTTTTAACAGTTGGTGGATGGGCCAATATAAAATGTCACCTCACTACTGCAAAGATAATGTGTGCAGGGACTAGAATGTGATGGCTGTGTATATTAAAATGTACCCTAATGCAAAGCAATGTTATCTACTTGTAGTCCCTAGGCAATGCCATTAGAAACCGTTAGACAATGTAATCACACTAGTTGCATCGAGGTGCATAGTAGTAGACAGAATTAGGTAAGTCATGTAAACCTAAAATGTTAATCAGTTCCTGTTAAATTATTGGTAACTTTACAACAATAATTTACAAACATATCCTTCATCCACAGTAATTTACAAACATGAGATCCTTCTCCCACATATGCCTGTATGAACTTTGCTGCACTTTGTCATTAAGTTTAAACATTAAAGTGAGCAAATATATTTAATGAGTCACTTCCATGGGGTCAGTATGTTATTTACAAAGGCTCTTCTTTGAAGATAAGTACTTTTTTTTTTTCTGGGACCAGCTGTTTAATTAGCAACACTTAACTACACTCCTTTACTGACAATTATAAAATCTTGATTTGCAACCAGATGCCTGGGTGTGGTTGCCTTTTTATTGAAAACAGGAAGAGTGCAATATTGTCTCCATTTTGTTCAGAGCAAACCTTTTTACGTTAGGACCTGATCCTACAATACATACTTCTGAGCATAGTGTTTGCCTTTGTGACTACTCCCAATGACGCATTATATGCCCTTATTCATGATAAGTTGCACTTACTCACAAAATTAGCCCCATTAACTTCAACTGTTAATTAGCATAAGCAAAGGTGGCAAAAGGGTAACTTTAAGGCCCTGATCCACAAACACTGACATGCACAGTTAATTTTACTGCCTGTGTAGTCCCACTGAAGTCAAGGCCTTAATTTCTTCAGGTGTCATATGATCTGGTGACACATGGTAAAACTCAAATACAGTGGGAAGAAGAAAATAAAAGGCAAGTCTAAACTATGCTTCCTAATCACTTATATTTCACAGCTTACACAACACCACCAAATGCTAAATATAAATATTAATCATTTTGAAGGTGGCAGTTGATCAGTTTATAATATCAGTATGATGCAAAAACATTACATAAAAATGGGACAGCTTACACTGAGAATTCTATTTTTTCCTATCTGTCATTCCTATTTTCTTAGTTTTCTTTTTTTCTGACTATGAACTGCAGCAAGAGCAAAAATCACATTTTCATAGTAATATTTTATTATACAAGAAAATTTAATTTTAATTGAATGTTGAAATCATAAGGGGAGAAGATTAACTTGTCCATCTATTTCAAACTATGAAGGCGGGATCTGTTTCAGGCTGTGACCATTTCAAGAAGTGAAAATGTAAACAATTATGACTGAGGTTATTCAATGTAAGAGGAACATACTTTAAAATGTAGTCCAGAATTACACTCTATATATACCACGATGATGGCTGCAGCATAAGAACCTAAAAAGAATAGAAACTATGTGGGTTTTCCTGGAAATGAGTGAGAGGCAGCAGGGTATTTCATTGTTTATGGCCAAAATTTATTTCCAAAGAAACTCATAACATACTTGCTTGACATAAAGTGTGTATTAAAACATGATCCTGTCCTGTTATACCATCCGCCCTCCATCCCCTTGTTCCATTCTTTGTTGTTATCCCTTGTTTTGTTGAGTGTCGAATTACCATGTAAGGTCCTGAACCTCTCATTTCATCTTTCAGTAAAGTGTTGTGCACACCTGTTGGACTGTATAAATACAATAAAATTTAGAGTGCGTAATAAAAATAATATCTGGTCAGTTGAATAATATGCCAAAACACAATCACAAGACAGGTTTCAGAGTAGCATCCGTGTTAGTCTGTATTCGCAAAAAGAAAAGTACTTGTGGCACCTGCTTCAGATGCCTCCGGTGAAGTGAGCTGTAGCTCACGAAAGCTTATGCTCAAATAAATTTGTTAGTCTCTAAGGTGCCACAAGTCCTCCTTTTCTAATCACAAGACAGGTTTCAGAGTAGCAGCCGTGTTAGTCTGTATTCGCAAAAAGAAAAGGAGTACTTGTGGCACCTTAGAGACTAACAAATTTATTAGAGCATAAGCTTTCGTGACCTACAGCTCACTTCATCCGATTATCGGAAAGCTTATGCTCTAATAAATTTGTTAGTCTCTAAGGTGCCACAAGTCCTCCTTTTCTAATCACAAGACAGTGGTTCATGGTCCTCTAAAGGCAATGCAGGCCCCAGAGCATCAGGACCATCTCAGGTGGGTGGAAAGTAACTATTGTGCAGCCCCATCATTGCAGCCCCTGCAGTCTGCATTTACCCCACAGACAGCCACCCGGGGCTCCCATGCTCCCTGCAATAACTCCCCTCAGTCAGCCAGGCGCTCAGCCACGCCCCGCTCAGCCACGTCACTCCGCCCCCTGGGCGGGACCGGGCGAGGGGCAGCCCCCGCTCAACACCGGCGCGCGGAACCCGGAAGCGCCACGGCGGAGTGACAGCCGAAGCAGCCAATCAGCGCGCACAGCATGGGCCGAGCGGGCGGGGCGGGAGCCCTGGGCTAGAGACCCGAGGAGGGGGGCGGGGAGGAGAAGTTTCTTCGCCGGGGGAGCGTTGACCGCGGGCGCGGCGGCGGCGGCGGCGGCGGCGTTGGCGCCTGTCACCGGCCGCCCCATGGAGGGGAGCCGCGAAGCCGAGCCCGGCGAGCGGAGCCCCCTGCTGGGGGGCGGCAGCGGCAGGTGGCGAGGCCGGGGTCCGCCCGGCGGCCCTAGCTCCTTCCAGGGCCGGCGCCTGGCCTGCGCCGCCGTGCTGCTGGCCGAGCTGCTGGAGCGGGTGGCCTTCTACGGCATCACCTCCAACCTGGTGCTTTTCCTCAACGGGCCCCCCTACGGCTGGGAGGGCGCCCAGGCCAGCCAGGCCCTGCTGATCTTCATGGGCATCACCTACCTGGTCTCGCCCTTCGGCGGCTGGCTGGCCGACGCCCTGCTGGGCAAGTTCGGCACCATCCTGCTCAGCCTGGCGCTCTACCTGCTGGGCATGCTGGCCTTCCCGGCCCTGGCGGCCCCGGGCACCCGCCAGGCCCTCTGCGGGGAGATCCCGCTGGCCAGCGTGGAGAACTGCTCCGCCCCGGCGGCTGCCAACGCCACCCTCGCCCCCTGCTCCCAGGCGGGAGCCACCCGCTACTGCTCCGTCGCCGTCTTCGCCGGCTTGGCCCTGGTGGGCTTGAGCGTGGGCTCCGTCAAAGCCAACATCACGCCCTTTGGGGCCGACCAGGTGAGGTGCCGCCCGGCCGCCGCCTCGCCCGGGTATGGGGTACAGGGGAGGGGACTGGTCCTTTGGGCCTGGGTTCAGCCAGGTGTGGGGGAATGGGCAACCCGCCTACAGAGTCAGACGCTTCAAGGTTAGGAGAGGGACCGTGTGATCATCTAGTCTGTCCCTCTGCCGAACACGAGCCAAAGAAGTTCACTTTTTAACTCACAGCGACTGTGTTAATCCGCTGTAGGGTCTTTATGGCCCTTGTGGCTGTGGTGGCTAACTTTGCCAATGCGGCTGTTTTCTTGACCCTCCAGATCAGGTTTTCCATATCTCCAAGCAGCATTACTCTTGTATAAATGTGGTAAGGGACCCAGGGTTGTGGGGTTCATCCAGACCAGTATTATCCCCTTCAAGGTCCAGAAGTATCTGGCATAGTGGAATTGCATTCGTTTTATGGGTGTTTCAGATGGATTGTGTGGGTCCCCTCAGGGCTGGCTCTCTATAATCCCCCTGATAGTTGCTTCTTTAACATTGTGCCCAGCTGGAGCCTGGCAGGTGAAAGAGCTGCTGTAAATACAGTAAATTTATTAACAGCAGTGTCTTTCATGCAGATATATGTTGTGTCAACACAGTAATTCTCTTCAAATTGGGTAAGGGATCATTCATTGGATCATCACTGCAGAGCAAAATGACTACATGAAATATTTGGCGGACAGTACAGCATAATCTAACTTTGCATAGCATGTTGCACACTGTTTGTATAGCCCTCTTAGGCTGGAGGTAATATTAATACAAAGGACTACTATTGCACACTCCAATTAGAGATGTAAAATTATTTTACAGAGAGTAGCAATATTATTCCCACTTCATGGTTTGTGAATGTCAGGTGTAAAGAGAATGTGACTTGACTAAGAAAATAGTTTTAGTTAGTGGCTTAGCAGAGAGTAGAACTGATTTCTTAACTCCTTGTCCTGTGTTCCTTCACTGGACAATTGAGTTCTGGTCCTTACAGTGTGTATGATAAACCCATTGTTTCATGTTCTCTGTGTGTGTGTATATAAATCTCTCCTCTGTTTTTTCCACCAAATGCACCCGATGAAGTGAGCTGTAGCTCACGAAAGCTTATACTCTAATAAATTTGTTAGTCTCTAAGGTGCCACAAGTACTCCTTTTCTTATAACTCCCTTGTGAGCCATCAAGTTAAGTAGCTTCAATATGACTTTATCTTGTAAGGCATTTTTCCATTTGTCTAGCCCCAAACACTTTATGAAGGTAAATATGGTAGACACAGAGTGGTTTAAAAAAAAAAAAAGCTATCATCACTAAAAGTGTAGCTGCCTTTTTAAAAAAAAAAAAAAGTCTTTTCCCACTGGTGTTCAATCAAAGACATCTATGTCTTGCAGGTATTTCACAGTGATTTATTAGTACTGTAGACTGAAGCAAGGGAAATTTTCTCTTCTGCTGCTTAATCATGAGTAACTTTCCAGTAAAGGTGTGGATTTTTCCCAATCTCTGTTTTTCTAGGTTATCATTTGTTACATATATTACAACATGCTATTTAACTTGTTCTGTAGCTCTTGTAACTTGAGCTCTTTAGGTGATTCTCCCTACCTAGGAATTTCCCAAAAAGCAGGGTAGATGGATATCTACTGTTTGGAATAAAATCTGTCTTTGATGTGATACTAGAATCAAGTTTGGAGGCAACTGTGCAATGTAAAGGTTTTGTTGTCAAGGTCTGCAGACAAGTTTAATTTTTTAAGGAGAGAAAATAGTAACTTGATGAAATATTTAGACATGTATTTTATGCTTTAATTCTCATAAGTTGATTTCCAAATGTTGTTTGCAAACACATTTTATTATGGGCCTTAAAAATTAGTGTAAGTATTTCAGTATTCGCTTGGTAGCTAGAGGATCCAAATTAGTTTTTAGGGGATGGAAAGGGTGGCAGACCTTCAAAATAGAATAGGACTCGTACAAAATGATACTAAACAATTTAAAAATCATTTAAAGACACAAAAATGTATTCTCCAAAGTTAGGAGAAAGAAGCATAATTATCAGTGTTTTTCTGTTAAATACACATTTAGAGGTATTTATAGATATTTTACAAGTGGCTGTTTAATACAGAACAATTTTTGCCAATCAGTTCAGCACCCACAATTGCCGTAAATGTAACTACCGAATTTTGCTGCTTCATGGATTCTAAGGTCAGATGAGACTATTGTGATTGTCTAGTCTGACTTCCTTTATAATACAGGCCATAAATTTCCCTAAAACAATTAATAGAGCATATCTTTTAGAAAAACATCCAATCTTAATTTTAAAATTGTGTGTGATGGAGAATCCACCATGACCCTTGGTAAATTGTTCCAATGGTTAATAGCTCTCACTGTTAACAATTTATACCTTATTCCCAGTCTTATTTCCAACTTCCACCCATTGGAATGTGTTAACCTTTCTCTGCTAGACTGAAGAGCTCATTATTAAATATTTTTTCCATGTGTAAATACTTAATAGTACTTTGCAAGACTTGTTTTTGTAAATGATTTGACATGATGCAATATATTATCCTAAGATTGAGACTGGTGGTTCTCAGAATAGTGTTTATAAACATGTGATTTCACATGACACTTTCCAGTTCCCCTTTTGAGTGTGCATACGTTGCAGTTACTTCCTGTTTTACTGGGTAGGGATTGATGATTTAGCCCCTTTCTACATTTGGGAAACTTTTATTCTAAAGCTTTTTCACTGTTGCTAAAGCTTGTTCAGCTTCATCAGTATAAGCAACACTGGCAGTGATGTACGGTAGATGGATTGTCATTTGTCACCTTTGTTTTAATCACCAGACAATCAGATTTTCTTGGAAAAGATCTGCTTAAACTGGTGATCAGAAGGGCTGGTTCCTCTGTTCTGAGAAAATCTGACAGGCATGTAGTGGTTAAATCTGATGGCAGATAGTGGTCTAGCAAAGTCTTGCAGTATGGTAACACTGATGCAGCTAAAGCAGTGTTAGCAATAGTAGGCAACTTTTAAACATGTTTTTCTAGTGTTAACATGTGTTTAACTGAAAAATTTAAGGCATGGAGTTCAAATCTGTGATGCCCTAAAATTGACACAGGTTTCAGAGTAGCAGCCGTGTTAGTCTGTATTCGCAAAAAGAAAAGGAGTACTTGTGGCACCTTAGAGACTAACAAATTTATTAGAGCATAAGCTTTCGTGAGCTACAGCTCACTTCATCGGATGCATTTGGTGGACCATTTGTCCACCAAATGCATCCGATGAAGTGAGCTGTAGCTCACGAAAGCTTATGCTCTAATAAATTTGTTAGTC
Source organism: Dermochelys coriacea (assembly GCF_009764565.3). NCBI lineage: Eukaryota > Metazoa > Chordata > Testudines > Dermochelyidae > Dermochelys > Dermochelys coriacea. The sequence goes on from NC_050082.1 coordinate 21,936,832, forward strand.
TCTAAGGTGCCACAAGTACTCCTTTTCTTTTTTCTAAAATTGACAGTGGGTTTAAAAAAAAAAAAAACACCCAAACAAACTGCATAGGCAAGTTAAATACAGATGTGATCATGAAACGGGAGAAGGCCTTAACAGCAAACTGTCCAAATTTCACTGTAAAGGTTTGAAATTATGGAGCTGAACTGATATTGGATAAATTTGTTTTCTGAGATCTCATCAGTTTATTCTCACAGTAGTGTGTCTATAGTAACTAATGGAAAGATGTGTAAGAACAGCTTCATGAATCTTGTAGGGGTGAATTTGACTACTGAACTGTCCTCCATCACTCATTCCTTCTGTAGGCTGGGGACAAAGAGGGAAATTTTGAGTGTTTAGTCCTTGGTGTCCTGTGTGGCCACTCACCTGTCTTGTTGTGCTGAGGTATTTTTTGCCACCTGCAGCACCTACCTATCAATGCTAGGAAATACTTTGTGCCATATAGCCTATGTACAGCCCTTTACTCAGCTAGTAAGTGAACACTGTGATAGTGTTAATATTTTGGAAACAAACACATTTTTCTGCTTGTTTTTGTAAATGACTACAGGAGGAAGTGGAGCTGGCTATCATGACTTGGGAATGAGTAAGCAGAAGGACAATGTCAGGGACCCAGGAGTCATTAGCAGCTGATGCTGGGATTAGATTTCATTATATTCTTGTGCTAGTTGGTACCAAATAAGAATTCTGTTTGTGCAGAATTCAGTTCCTGTGTAACCCATCTGATCTGCAGTTTTGCATATTTGTGAAAATAAAGTGTCACTGTGTCTGATTAAGAGGCATGCAGTTTCATAATCTATTAAGATAAATGTCGTTTTGGGAGAGAGCTCACTGGTTTATTTCAGTCTACCTGTAGAAGGCACAAGATGAGGAATTTTGCCTGGGATTACTTCAAGACTGTCCTAACCACAGAGAACTGGGACATTACTTTATTTAACAAAGCAAAACAACTAGATGCTGGAGAAAGCATAAAGTCTGCATGAGAAGTGCTGATTCTATTCTTCCAACCGTTTTCATATGGATCTGCAGGCATGCTACTTCGGTCTCCTATCTCACTGGATCTCAAGATGCCAAGGTCTGGCCTGGTCAATACTTTGATGATGGATCTCTAAAGAAAACACTGGTGCAGCAAGATGTGATTCAGCAAGTGGCCATCTGCCCTCTAATTTATTGCTGAGCCAATATCCAAGCATAGTTTTAAGGGCAGCTGTTCTGCTATAGTTAATGTCTAACAGATGAGACTTAAAACAGCAGTCCTCATCTAATGTGGATATTAAAGAACTGATGATTCTTCTCTTTCAGTCTGTCTACTCCGCCTACCTAAAATTTTGTCATAGTTGCAATGAGCTAAGGCATTAGCTTCCTACCCTGAACTGTTTTATCGTATTGCAGTGCACTTTTAAACAGCTAGGATGTTCATCCCCAGCAGTGGCTTCATTTAATTGATTTAAGTGATTCCTATGTGTAGATTGATGGAAATCTAGTTGAAGTACTTCGGGATTCTTCACGATGAAAGATGTAAATGTACATCTCTGACAATAATCAAATCTAAGTAGAATATTTTGTTTGAAAACATGATCTGGGAGGCCTTTCCTGTTAGCGTTTCAATGAGAGCTTCTCGCTTATACTGACCCCTCATTTAATACTTGACTCTGTGTGATGCTTTACAGCTCTGTATAAATTATGCCTCACTATATTATGAAAGAGGTACTATCCCATTTTACAACTGGGGAGCTGGGTTAAGTGATTTGCCCAAGAACCCACAACTCTGGGAGAACTGGGGCTGAAAATCAGGCAGTGGGAGGACCTTCAGTGCACGCCCTTCCAGTTCAGCAAAATAGGTGAAAACCTGTCCAGCAGCAGCTCATCCTGTGGAAAACAGGGGCTGTTCATGAACTCACTTGCAGAAAAGGCAATAGTGTGTACAGAGTGTTCTAAGTGTTTGCATTAGCTATTTGCTTCTGTTCAGCAGAGTCAGTGTTACCTTGGAAGCCAATATATTTGAAGTTATTGCTCTGTAATAGGAAGCCAAGGGGTTGAGCCATTGAGTTTCTCTGGTATGAGCTGTATTAGTAAGGATGTTTTAGCCAAAATCTGTAGAAACTAGGAGGATGACCTTGTCTTATCTCCAAGAGGCCAGCTGAGCATTGGATAACCAGCTGTTCAAGTCTCAGCCACATTTAGAGCAAAGCATCAAGCAGTGGCTGTTTTGGGTATTTATTCTGGAAGAAGGGACTCTCTAACAGCAGAAGTGGTGAAAAGTCTTTGTGCAGAAGAGCTGTTCAGTAGCCTCTGGAGGGGTGGGAGTCTTATGCTAAAATATCTAGATATTAGCAAGAAGTTTAGAGTTTGCGAAATTGTCAGAGTTGACACATGTAAATCTGCCCAGTGATTTACATGTGGATAACTTTTTTAGAAATAAACTTAGGTAAGGACCTCTGAGTATTTAAAAAAAAAAAAAAAAAATTTCCTGCACATGATGCTTTCCCTTTTGTAAAAAGTGTGGATGATTTTAACTTTATTCTCTTGGAAATAAACAGTTTCCCTATGGCTTTTTTGAGGTGTAGTTGTCCATGATAGATTAATTTTGTTTTACTGAAGTATTCAAGCAGACTAAGTAGTTGTCACATTCCACCTTGTGGCGTTTGAATTCCTTGGACTTGGAACAGATGAAAGAAGGTGGTACGTTGAAGTAGCAACACTTTATTGAGAGTGCTCACAACTAAAACATCTTGTATTTATATACTGAAACTGTTATTGCTGATCAGTTACTTTTATTGGACAGTTTTATTGATACATGGTTATTTTGCTGTAATAGAATCGTAGAAGTCTAGGGCTGGAAGGGACCTCAGAAGGTCATCTAATCCACTCCCCTGCACTCAAGGCAAGACTATGTAATAACTAGACCAGTGGTTTTCAGACTGGGGTATGTGTACCCCTATCGGTTTGTGAGCTCTCATCGGGGGTATGTGAGAAAAATCCTGTAATGGCGGACAACACATTTTATTTAGTACAGAGATTTTCAAGTGGTGGGGTGCGTCTTTCCGTGGGGGCGTGGAGGAACGTTCAGGGAGGCAAGCAGCAACACCAGGGAGTTTGGGACAGTCCCGCCAGGGGGCTCGCCACTTCCACCCCCACACACACACTCACTGCAGTGGGCCACCCTTGGTGGGGACATAACCAAAATTTTTGAACTGAGCCTCCCCTTTGAGTTACAGTTTTTGGTTGTGCCCTCCCCCCAACCCAGACAGGCAGGGTGGCCTGCTGAGGTGAGTAGTGGGGTCGAGAGGGTGTTCCCACCCTGAGCCCTGCTGCGCAGGGCTGGCCTGAGAGACCTGGTGGTGGCTGCTCCCCTGCCTCCAAATGTTCCTCCATGCTCCGCTATGAGGGTGTGCCCCACAGTTTGAAAACCTCTAGAAACTGTTGCTAAATGGAAGGCAAAGGTGGGGGAGGTGAGGGGGTAGTGACCCTATGCTAGGCCATTCCAGACAGGTGTTTGTCTAGCCTATTCTTAAAAACCTCCCATGATGAGATTCCACAGCCTCCCTATGCAATTGTTTATGAAGTTTTCCTAATGGCCAACATAAACTGCCCTTGCTGCAGTTTAGGCCCATTTCTTATCGTCCTGTCCTCAGAGGTTAAGGAGAACAATTTTTCCTTCTCTTTGTAACGACCAGTTATGTACTTGAAAGCTGTTATAGTGTTCCCCGCTCAGTCTTCTCTTTTCCAGACTAAAGAACCCCCTGTTTTTTGTTTTTGTTTGTTTTTCAATCTTTCCATAGCTCATGTTTTCTAGCTATTTAATCTTTGTTGTTGTTCTCTGGACTTTCTCAAATTTGTCCACATTTTTCCTGAAATGTGATGTCCAGAATGGGACGCAATACTCCAACTGAGGCCTTATCAGCGCAGAGTGGAAGAATTACTTCTTGAGTCTTGCTTAAGACAGTTCTGTTAATACACTCCAGAATGATGCTTTCATTTTTTGCAATCATGTTACAGTATTGACAAATATTTAGCTTGTGATCCTCTATGACCCCCCCAGATCCCTTTCCGCAGTACTCCTTCCTAGGCAGTCATTTCCCATTTTGTATGTGTGCAACTGATTGTTCCTTCCTAAGTGGAGTACTTTGCATTTGTCCTTATTGAATTTCATCCTGTTTATTTCAAACCATTTCTCCAGTTTGTCCAGATCATTTTGAATTTTATTCCTATCATCCAAAGCACTTGCAACCCCTCCTAGCTTAGTATCTTTTGCAAACTTTATAAGTGTACTCTCTCTGCCATTATCTAAATTGTTTATCAAGGTACTAAACCGAATCAGACCCAGGACAATCCCCATGGGGCCCCGCTCAATATGCCCTTCCAGCTTGACTGAGAGCCACTGATAACTACTCTCTGGGAATGGTTTTCCAACCATTTATGCACTCATCTTCATCTCTTGGCTATATTTCCCTCATTTCTTTGAGAAGGTCCTGTGAGACACTATCAAAAGCCTTACTAAAGTCCAGATATACCATTTGTTTCCCACCCATCCACAAAGCTAATTATAGGTATGAAACCTTTTTAATAATACCAGTTTCTTCTTTCTGTGTCACTGTAAAATGTTCTTGGAAGCATAGGGAAATGGCCATGCCTGTGCCTCTTACATGCTACCCTGTCCTGCTGCAGCAGTCACTAGGTCTTAAGAATTTAATCAAGCTGTTGGTGCTGCTATGCCTGAACACAGATGAAATTGAGCAGAGTGAGCTAAGGAATTTTTCTGCTTGGGTGAATGAAAATAATGGGAATGTGTGTGGGGGAGCGGAGGGGGGCGGAAAGAGGATTCCTACAGTATTGTGCCAAATATTACTCCTTAATAAAAATCCATGTGCAATTCTCATGTACTTGATCTTTAGGTAAAATTTAGTGTCTAGAATGATCGCAGCAGAAGGGGTAGATTTGCCTGAAATAAATAAAAATATTTGTCTATTAATTCATAAGTGTTTTTAGAAACTGTAAAGCCTAGACTAGTATTTTTCCTGCTGTCAGTCAGCTCAAGTCATAGTCAGCAGGGTGAATTACAGGGTAGGGAACTCTACATATACGTTATATCTAATCTCTTAAGGAACCAGTGCTATATTTGAAAGGAAATGTACTGATTGCATTTTAACTGTGCTGAATTTTCTGCAGCTGACAAGAAATTATATTCTGCCCCTTTGCTATAACTAATTTATCCAACAGGCAGTCTTAATATGATTTTAGCAGGTAAACCTGCTTTTTCTAAGGAAGTGGTTAGTAGATCCACTTCATCATGGCTATGATTTTTATTGATGAGTCTGGCTTTTTCAGCACACACTTCTTTTCCGTTCTCAAACTCTGCTTTTGTTTCCCCCTTTTCTCTTTTGACAAGGCTACTGAGTTAGCTCTTTGCATGGAGTGGCAGTGCAGAGTGAGAGCTGAGATTGGAAGAGGGAAGTCATCTGCCAGAAACTTACCTTCTCTTATGCAAGTTGTAAGGTTGTGTTTAATAAAAATGGTGCATCATTCACTAGCACTTCACTGGCATGTATGCCACTTTGATTTAAAAAGAAGGTTGATGTGAAGCAATATTGAAGGTGAAACTGATGTTGATAAAGTGACAGGAACAGGTAGTAACTGTCTTGAAGCCTGAAAAAGAAAAATGGCTGCCTTGAGGCTCTGTCTCTGTTAGCCTGTAGTATATGTATTTAAATGCTTAACAATGATAGTAGTTATGTATAGCAGAAACAGGTGCTTAATACTTTGTTTATACTATTTGCATATTGTCTGTTCATTACCATAAGAAATACAGATTCCTAGCGGGGAGTAATATGCATGTGTTTAATGGGAACAGGACCCAGGAACCTCAACAGCAATCAAAGTTCAGTCTTATTCTTTCTTTGATCTCTTACAGACCAAAGTACCTTTCCCCTTCCAAGGTATTCCTGCCCTCTCTGACCTAGTGTATCTATTACTTTCCACATTGATCTGTGGGCCCATGGCCTACATTTCACTGTAGCATCCATCATTTCCCTCTCTTTTTGTCAAGCCCTTGTCTGAACAACAAAGATGGATTATGGGTCTCCCTTTTCATCGTAGACTTGGCATTTGGTCAATGAGTGGAAATCATGGTCTCATCTATAAAGCTTCAGAGTAGCAGCCGTGTTAGTCTGTATTCGCAAAAAGAAAAGGAGTACAAGTACTCCTTTTCTATAAAGCTTGTTTGCCTGTATAACCTCTCTCCAGTTTATATATTTAAAGCTTGATGACAGTGCATCCTCTCCATGGCCTACTGTCGTGAAGATCAGGGCAAGCCCACTTCCATCCCCTTTCTTGTATGGAGACACCTTCTCTTTGAGAGAATTATCGTATGTAAATTTGAAGAAAAAGTAGGAACTGCAAGGGGCCTCCAGTCTTCCATGGTCCACACAGCAGTTTTGTCAGACTAACTGTTGCACCTCCTCCTACAGCAGTCTAGTCAAATAATGTAATCAAGGTTTTGAAAGGTACTTTTCACTCCTTTGGATACAGAAGCTATAGAGCAGTACCAGCAACAGAACTTCTTTCCTGCAGAAAAAGCTGGGTTTTCCCAGACATAGCTGGGTTTTCATGACATATCATGGCATGTATGTCCAGTTTTTTGAGTGCCAGGCAAATAACATCAGTACCTGATGCTGATTCATTCGTGGTTCTGGGTTGATTTTCAGCTATACGGTGCTGACTTAAGTGTTGCAGCCACAAGAGTTATGGGATGCTGTGGATTCTGTTGAAAGTAGCTGATACATTAAGTAAAGGGAAGATACAGATTTTTTTTTTTTTTTTCCAAATTTTAACTTGTGGTAAACTGCATCCTGTCCTGAGTTATACAGAACTCCTATGACTTAGCTAGAAGCAGTTATTGTTTATAGTATTTACTATAGAATAAGGAGTACTGGGGGGAATTGCAAAGGTAAAAAATAGCATAAGCTTGACTGTAGAGGTGTTCAGTTAAAGCTTCTGGCAGAAGAATAATTTATTCAGTTTTTATGTCCTATAAGGGGAAATGTATATTGTACTCAGTTTGGTGGGGCCTGTTGGTGATAAAGATAAACCTCTTGAAACCTAAACTCATTTTATAAAAATGCAGTGTTAGAGTACAGTTGCAAGAGAAATAATATTTAAATTTAAAGTTTGTGCCTTATTCTTCAAATAGTAAGCTGCTTACTCTTAAGACTTTTTCCCTATAACTATAGACCACTTTTTTTGGGAAAGCTGTTGAAATCTCTGCAGCTGACCTTTGCAATATTTGAGGGAAGAGAACTTAATTCAGATAATCAAATGTAATAACTAAAGTAGGTATATTAGAGCATGATAAAATTCTTAGGTAGCTTATAACTGCCTTATTAGAATGTAAAACATAAACATTATTTTGAATCCTACATGGACTTCATAGTTGTCAGACAGAATGTTTCATTTTAGGAATTCATGTTTAGAGATGTACCGCTACAGACTGGGGACTGACTGGCTAAGCAGCAGTTCTGCAGAAAAGGACCTGGGGATTACAGTAAACGAGAAGCTGCATACGAGTCCGCAGTGTGCCCTTGTTGCCAAGAAGGCCAGTGGCATAATGGGCTGTATTAGTAGGAGCATTGCCAGCAGATCGAAGGAAGTGATTATTCCCTCTATTCAGCACTGGCCTCGGCCACCCCTGGAATACTGCATCCAGTTTTGGTCCCCCCACTACAGAAGGGATGTGGACAAATTGGAGAGAGTCCAGTGGAGGACAATGAAAATGATCGGGGGGCTGGGGTACATGACTTACGAGGAGAGGTTGAGGGAACTGGGATTATTTAGTCCGCAGAAGAGTGAGGGGAGACTTGATAGCAGCTTTCAATTACCTGAAGGGGGGTTCCAAAGAGGACGGAGGTAGACTGTTCTCAGTGGTGGTAGGTGACAGAACAAGAAGCAATGGTCTCAAGTTGCAGTGGGGGAGATCTAGGTTGGATATTAGGAAACACTATTTCACTAGGAGGGTGGTGAAGCACTGGAATGGGATACCTAGGGAGGTGGAGGAATCTCCTTCCTTAGAGGTTTTTAAGGCCCAGCTTGACAAACCCTTGGCTGGGATGATTTAGTTGGTGTTGGTCCCGCTTTGAGCAGCGGATTGGACTAGATGACCTCTTGAGGTCTCTTCCAACCCTAATATTCTATGATTCTATGTACCGTAACCAAGAGATACTAATGTTGTGGAAGTAATGACTGTAACTAAGAGCAAAGTAGGTCCACTCTGGTACAGTTCTTCTTTCCATGTGTTGAATATGTACTAACTTCATTGGAAGGTCATATTTATGCTCAAATAAATTTGTTAGTCTCTAAGGTGCCACAAGTACTCCTTTTCTTTTTACAGTACAGTCTGACTTCATTAACTACCATACTAACCATAGAACACTTTAGTCATTTTAGTTTGACTATAAATTAAACCTAACTTTTGAGTGTGTATCGGAGTTGACTGAATTCTAATAAACAGGCTTCAGCCCTTTCAGAAAGCTAATGACTTGTTTGTTTTTTAATCTCTTCCAGGTCAAAGACCGAGGTCCAGAAGCCACAAGAAGATTTTTTAATTGGTTTTATTGGAGCATTAATTTGGGAGCTATTGTCTCCCTGGGAGGCATTGCATACATTCAGCAGAATGTCAGCTTTGTTATTGGATATATCATCCCAACAGTTTGCATTGGGATTTCGTTCATTGTATTTTTGTGTGGTCAGAGTTTCTTCATCACAAAGCCACCTGATGGCAGTGCCTTCACAGACATGTTTAAGATTCTGGCGTACTCTTGTTGCTCACGAAAGAGATCCAGGGAACACCGAGCTAATAGGTTTGTAAAGAACTCTTCAGTACAGGCTTAACTCACTTCAAATTTCAACTAAGATCTCAAGCCACTTTGCTTAATGATTGTATGACTGGCTGGCTGCTGCTTCATGTCCTAGTCTGTTCTGTACCATTTTAGACTTTGACTTCATTTAGATCTTTGAGTGCTTGCGTGTATATGTCCTAATAAAGAATATATCCTTGTTTTCCATCTATTCCCTGTGTGCAGCAAAATCAGACTTGCTCTTCTTCCAGTACTCCAAAATTTTGCCTGTGGTTCCTCTCCTTTCAAGCCTGGTTTATACCTCTAGCTTAGGCTATGTCCTCTCTAGCAATGCTGCAGCGGCCCCACTTTAGCGCTTCAGTGTAGACACTCACTACAGTGACAGGAGGGGTTCTCCACTCACTGTAGTTAATCCACCTTCCCAAGAGATGGTAACTGGGTTGACGAAAGAATTCTTACATCAACCTAACACTGTCTAAACCAGGGGTTAGGTTGGCTTAACTGTCACTCGGGATTTTTCAGACCCCTGAGGGATATACCTGGGTTGACTTAACTGTTTAGTGTAAACCTAGCTATGTCATGAAAAATTTTGTGCCCAAACACCATAGTTAGGTCGGCCTAGTCCTTGATGGCAATGTGGCTAGGTCAATACAAGGATACAAGCTCACGCTTCTCTGAGGGGCGTTTACCTACATTAGTGGAAAACCCCCTTCTGTTGATATAGGAAGCATCTACTTTTACAGTGAAAAGTTGCAGTGCTGTAGCTATGCCACTGTAGCATAGACATGCTCCCAGTGAATCTGGCCACACCTCAGACTCTGGACTAGCATTTGCTAAATACATTTTTTCACAGAGAACTAATTAAGCATTTGTCTTTTGTGCTTTGCTCTCTCCATGGGCTCATCTTGATTTTAAAAGGGTTTTTATTTGTCTTCGTATCCTAACAGACTTGATGAGGCAACAGAACTGTATAACTGCTATTTCTAACTATCTCTTTGAGCTACTGTCTTCCACACACTATGAGGTCCTCGTGAAGGGGTGGCTTCACCTAGCCACTGTAGGTTGGCAAAGGGTTTCAGGTGCCTCATACAGCACGGAATTTCATGTGTTCACTTCATCAAGTGCATAAATAAGTTAGAATAACTTATTTTCTGATGGTGTAAATAAACCAGTTATCACTTTCAAATGTTGCATTTTTTAATGCTTAGTCATGCCCAGTGGATGAAGAAAGATTAGAATATTTCTAAAAAAGAAAAGGAATACTTGTGGATACAGACTAACATGGCTGCTACTCTGATATCAGAATATGACTAGTAAACTTTTATAATGAATGCTTTGCTTAATTTGTCCCTTTCTGATCCGCTTTGACTAACATGTTTTTTCTTCTGTATCTAGAAGTAGTTCCCACTTCTGAAATGCACAAGGTCCTTTTTGATGAAAAAGCAATACAAAGTTGTCCATGAGTTTTTTGAATTAACTTCAACTTTATTTTCGAAAGTGAAATCCAGGAAGTACTTCAGAAGCCTCGTAAGCAAAGCCTGTTTGAGATGGCAAAGATGTCTCATGGAGGGCCATTCAGAGAAGATAAAGTGGAAGATGTGAAAGCCCTTGTCAAGATTATCCCTGTCTTTTTGGCTCTTATACCTTACTGGACAGTGTATTTTCAGGTGAGTGACTCTGACCAATCATAAAGACCATAAGTTTACATTCTCAACACTGCAATTGGAAGCTCTGTAGGTGCTATCATTAAATCACAGCTCTGAGTCTAAATTGTAAAAATTCATTCCTCTCTGAAAATTGCATCAACTTTGAAGGAACATTTAAAAAAAAATGGGGAAAATGTTCCATAAGCTTTTGTTAAATAGAATAGTTTAGCAATGTCAATGGCTAAAATTCTGAAAGGCTAGAAATCTAACAGTTTTTGCCTAGTCATATTTTATTATGGATTAGCTGACTTTTTTTTATGTAATACGCACTCGTTAGTTTTGGGGTTCACCCCAAACTAGTTCTCAGAGATGTATATTTGTGTGCACAATGTAACTAAAATTATGTAACAAGCCAGTGCTTAGTAATGACAAAAATGTTTGCTGGCTCATTGACCTTTTTAAACAAAATGGTCATGGGGCGAGGTATGCCCTTGTATATAAATATAAATTGCTACATAGTGTCTTTTATGAAGTAAAATTCCCTCTGAAGTTGAGGGATGAATAAATGGTCTAAAAGGATATTAAGAATATTTTCAAAACATGTATTTTAACCTGATAATTGGAGTCTTAAAGCTAAAATTTGTAAATATCTAATGTACTTTTCAACATTAAACTGTTTCCTTTTCCAATTCACTTATCTTGTCAGTGAAAACAGTTTAGTCAGTTTTACTTTATTTTAGTGCCTTTCACTGTATTTCTCTATGTTGGCAGAGCTTAGGTTGCAAACACTTTAGAAGGCTGTTTAGCTCTTTAAAAATTTCCACGTAAAAGTAATTTTAAAAAAATTCCTGTGACTGGTTCTGTTGCTATTAGGTCTTGTACAAGAAGATTTGGCTTTAGGACTGAATTTGATAAGTTTATGGAGGGAATGGTAAAATGAGACTGGCTACATGCCACTCGCTGTAGGCAGTCTGCAACTGCTAGTAGCAAATATCCCCAACAGCCGGTGATGGGATACTAGATGGGGAAGGCTCTGGGCTACTACAGAGAATTCTTTCCCAGGTGTGTGTCTGGTGGGTCTGATCTAAGCTAATGGTCCAATGTAACAAGTGATGATATGGACACTAATTGCTTTTGTTGGGGTTAAATAGAGTCTGTAGGGAAACTTTACCATAGTGTCAATTTTCCATACAAAGCTGAAATTTGTATTTGCTCGGAGTCTAACTGGCCTCCATATTTGGGGTCAGAAAGGAATTTTCCCCTGGCTCAAATTGGCAGAAAGCCTGGCTTTTTTTTTTTCTTTTTTTTTTTTGCCTTCTGCTAATGCATCGAGTGCAGGTCACATGCAGGTTTAAACTAGTGTAAATGGTGGATTCTCTGTAACTTTAAATCATGATTTGAGGACTTGGGACTTCAGTAACTCAGCCAGAGGTTATGGGTCTGTTACAGGAGTGGGTAAGTAAGATTCTGTGGCCTGCAATGTGCAGGGGGTTAGACTAGATGACCATGATGGTCCCTTCTGGCCTTTGAGTCTAAAAGTTTGTGCTTTTTACTAAGCTCTAATTTTGGGCCTGGAGAGATGTGGCAAGGTCTCACTAGAAAACCTTGTTTTGAACAGCTGTCTAGTACATTCATATGCAATCCTTGTGAGTCACTGACATTTTAAGTAGTTTCACTTCAGAGTATGACTTTATCAAGTAACGTCAATTAATTTTTCTTAATGTTAGATGCAGACTACATACGTTTTGCAGAGTCTACATTTGAAAATCCCTGAAATTTCAAATGTCACCACCCATATTCATACGGTAAGTTGGCCAAAATGTGGAGGATTGTTTTGTTTTGTTCAGTTGAAACTCCCTGAGCTAAGCTAAAGGTCCAATGTAACGAGTGATGATATGGACACTAATTTCTTTTGTTGGGGTTAAATGGTGTCTGTAGTAGCTTCATTGTAGTGTCACTTTTTTCCAGTAAAAGCTGAAATTTGTATTTCCTAATGTTAAGCAGTAGAATTGTAATTTACGTAACTATACTTGGTTTTTATTAACTAATACCTATATTTAACTTAATCTTATACATGTTGTTTTGTTCATTAAGGCATATTTCAAAACTAAACCATTAGGGCTGTCAAGCGATTAAAAAGATTAACATCCAAATATTTAATACATTTCAATTGGTTTTCTATTACTTCCATGTTGGTGCACATAACAAAATTCATTCCACACATGCACATAAAAAATTAGAGGGAACACTCCACACAAGTATTCCCACTTACTCAGTAGGACAACTCATGCTAAAAGTGAAGCACAGGTCATCTACACTGCAATGAAAAACCCACAGCTGGCCCATGCTAGCTGACTTGGGCTCATGGGCTTGAGCTCTGGGGCTGCCTAATTGCAATATAGACATTTGGAGTTGGGCCCAAGCCCAAACTTCTACATCACAATTAAACAGACACTTAGCCTGAGTTAGCGGGGTTGGGCCAACTGCAGGTTTTTAATTGCAGTATAACATACCCTTACTTATATTTGCATCTTCTCTTGATTAATCAGTAATTGCAGGTAATGTGGATAATCTAGCATATTGAAGGATGTTATGGAACCAACTTCAAAGAAGAGCTTGAAAAGTCTAACATGAAGTGGTTATTGAAACAATCATTTCCATTTTACACAAAAAGTTTATCCATATAAATTAATTACCAGGCTTACTAAATACACCTTTGAAATTAAACCGCTGGCATAAATTTAGTAATGTGAATAAGTCAAAATTGCTTTCATTGTTTTTATTCACAAATGCAAATATAAAAAATGTGTATACTGTAAAATACTACATAAAATTAAAGTAACATTAAATTTGAAAGCCATCTGTGTATTTTGATTCTCTTCTAAGTCTTAGAAAATTATTTCATAGATGAAAGTAAAATTGATTAGATGCACCAAACAGACTTTTCATCAATCTATAGCTTCTGTTTGCCTGATTCGATACAGTTAAACTGAAAGTGTTCTGAGAATTCTGCATGCTTAAAGGAGTGCAATCAACTTAAATCTATATTTTAAATAAATTTCCTCAGCTATGTTACTAATAACATGTTAGATGATAAGTGAAGGTATTTTTAAAATTCTGTTCTCATTTTCTGCTGCTTATTTTTAAATTTCCCTTAACTTGGATGCTGGAAGTCATTATGTCAATTTCACTTCCAGTTTTTAAGTGCTGTTGTGTGTGAGTTTGTTAGTGGAGGAGAATGTTAATTTAAAAATTCTGATAGAAATTTTTAAAAAAGGAAATACTTTCATTGGTCCAAGGTTTGTTAAATTTAGACTTAGCATAGTCAAACTTTGGGCCACATTTGAGATGTCCATTTAAATAGAGCACAGTTTATTTTTACTTGACTGCAGGTCCCTGGTAGTTGCAAATAAGTTTTACTTGATTCTTACTATGAAGCCCTTCTTGCCCTCTGTTAATATTACTTGCATTTCTATCTCTTTTTTTTTTTTCTTTTCATGAGACAGTCTCAGAGCTTTTTCAAATATTAATTAAGCCTCACAACTGTCATGTTTGAGCTAACTGATTGCTAGGCTGAACAAAATGAATAGTTTTCCTCTAACTTGACTAAGACTTAATGAAACAGGCCTGTGCCTTTATCTAATATGGGGAAATTAATGAAGTGTGGACTGAACACTGCAGTAAATGTTCTTTTTAAACAAAGCACAGTGTGATACTTCTCTGCTTAGGCCCCTAAAGAATATTACGTGTATAAATATGCATTAAAAAATTACAGAAGGTTGTGTGTACACACCCCTAACCTAGTGACTGTAGAGATGCACTGTAACTTTAAATATACTGTAAGTGTGCGTGTTTCTGCTTTGGGAATAAATGTTAGTCAGAAACTTATTCTAGCCTTTGGCTTCTTTATTTTTTGGTAAGCGGACTGTTAGGTTCAGAAACTGAATTGGTTCAAATAAGCAATGAAGGGCTATTATTAGCTTCAGTTGAAAATGGTTTAAAATGCCACTCATACCATAGACCATTTCTTCTAATTTTAAATTGGCTTTAAAAAATAACTTCAGTTGTATTTAGTGTTTGTTTAATAATGTGGAATTTGAAGAATGGATAGTGGAACATCAACCTAGTGTGTCTTGATATTTTAAATGGTTCTTCTACCAGCCAGTCTATAAGTGAATGTCGGCTCCCTTTTCTGCAGTTCTTCCTTTGTAGCCCTTCTGCTGCTTCAATCTGAAATCTTAAAAATAATTCTGCAAGTATATGTTAAAACCATCTCAGAGTAGGTTTGTGGTTTTTTATTATTTTTTTTTTCTATTTGGGTCATATGAAAGGCATCATACAACAATACGTTTCTAAAAATGTGTACATGTGTAGTCTTTTTTTTTTTTTTTTTTTTTTTTTTAAAGCTATAAGACTTGCTCTTAGCCATCAGGATATGATGATTTGCGGTAGCTAAGTAAAAGAGCAGTTGAGTCATGGCTCATCAGATCTACATTTTTCTTAGATGCACACAACATTCAATGTAAGCATTTCATATTTGTCTAAAGTGAACAGGATAAAGATTGTATTTTCTTGATATGGAAATAGTGGAATACGTAAAAATATGAACATACTCTCAATTTCCAAACTCTTGATATGTAGAAATGGGAAGGCATGAGTCTCCAAAAAAAACTTGTGATTGAATTATGTGAAACATAGCAGTGCTGGCGATACTTGTTTGTTCTGTTGTCCATTATCAAATTCAGTAATGCCAAAAAACTTCCTACATATTTTACTGTATTATCTAAATCAATCTTTAAGTTTTGTGATACTGGTTAATGTTGTGGTGAGATAGTAAAAGTCAGTTACACGAAATACATTTGGCGGGGGGGGGGGGGGGAATCAGCTGTGTGAAAGTTTTCCTGAATGGGGTCGATTGAATTAAATCAGTAATTTTAAGCCACTGATTTAAATAAGCTTGAAACCTTGAATTAAATAGATTTCAATCAGGTTTTGCATTTGTACTCTTTATTTTCCAGAGAGAGAGGTTGTTACTCGTTATTTGATAACATTAATATACATTGATTTGCAACTAAATATAGCATGCTAAATTTAGTTCTTTTTACTAACTAGGAGGATATATGATATCTACACACATTTATATAAGGAATTATTTAGTTTAACTTAATTCTTACATTTATTATGTTGCAAAATGCATCGTTCACCATTTTCTATTAAATAGACTAACTTTTTTACTTGTGATTTGTGTCCAGCTCTACTTGGATGGTCATTCAGATTCAATTAAAATGTACAAAAACATTTTAAATGCTTTTTTGTTAAATAAAACTGCCTTAAGTGATGGATACATAGGAAAAAAATTATCAAAAATGTATCAAAACATTTTGCATTTAAAGCTAACTGATTTAATAAAGGAAATATCTGTAGCTAGTGAATTAAACTGATTGTTTTTGGTCACCATAAGCTTCAGAGTTTTAGAACTAGTAGATCACACCACTTCCCATCTAGTTTTTATTCAGAGATTGGAAGAAAAAATTTTTTCCCTTCTTGTCCAATTCTTAATTAGGTTTTTAACTTAAAATGAATAATTGAATAAATATTCCCTCTGCGCCTGCCAAAGAGGCTACTGCTGCCAAAAAACTAATTTAGCACTGCAACAAATTCTGGTGTCAGGTGCTTAACTAGTGACTTCCACCTGTTCAGTGCCTTGACTTTCTTTAAAACTTGGCAGTAGACATGTATTGCTTAATATTTTTGGTATTTAAATTAAATGATTTTAATCGGGTGATGATTTCAAATTTAATATCAAATGTATTTTAAAAATTAACTCTATTTAAAAAATCAAGTTTTTTAAATTTTTTTAATCATTTGTTTTAGACCACGCTTGCCGACTCTAGTGGCAAGCAAAAAGATGATTAGTTCAGCAGAATTTTTAAGAATTGTTTTTTTAGTCCAGAGTATGTGATGGTCCCGTTAACTATAATTTTGCAAATTTGATCTGTTTGGAAATATTTAATAGTTTAAAGAGTTCATGGATTCAAAAGACTTGAATCATTGTCTTGAAATAGTTGGAAGACGGAGTGTAATATGGAATAAAAAAAATTCTCAAACATTAGTTGAATTAATTTTTAAGGTAACTACTTGTCCCCCCCAAGCTCTTAAGCATAATTCTATCCTTCCATGAAAACATGTACAGCACAGTTCAATACAGCGGCTCAGTCTCTGAGGCTTTCCAGATTCATAGCAGAGTTAAGCAAGGCTGTGTACTTGCCCCAACTCTGTTTCCGATCTTCTTCTACTCCTTGCTATTGAAACAAACTTTTGGTTCCTCAACTGCGGGAATCTACTTGCACGTAAGATCTGATGGAAAGCAGTTTACTTTTGCAAGACTTGGATCTAAAACCAAGATTCGGGAGGCCCTTATCCAACACCACCTCTTTGCTGATGATGCAGCAGTGACAACCCACACAGAAGCGTGTCTTCAAAACTTTCAGGACTTTTTTTCCAAAGTCTGCGAAGACTTCGGGCTTACCATAAGCCTAAAAATGATGAACATAATGTGCAAAAGAGTTGAGGAGGCATCCTTCCTCAAGGTAAACAACTATGAACCTGAAGTGGTGAATGAGTTCACATATCTGGGGTCGACTGTCGCAGTCAATCTCTCATTTGAAACGGAACTGAACATTTCCATTGGAAAAGCTGCCACAACAATGTCTAGACTGAACAAGAGGGTATGGCAAAACAAACTGACAGAACACACTGGTGTGTATCAAGCATGCGTTATCAGCATACTTTTGTGTGAGAGTGAGACATGGACCTTATACTCTCATCCAGAAAAGAGGCTCAACAGCTTTCATATGCATTGCCTTTGTTGAATCTTTGGAATCTCCTGGAGGGACAAAGTCACGAACACTGAGGTGCTCAAGTGGGGCAGCATACCCAGCATGAAAACCCTCCTCGAATGAGACACCTCTGCTGGCTTGGGCATGTGTGCTTAATGAATGATTCCAAAGGACATCCTCTACAGCGAACTGGCACCTGGAAAAAGACCCAGAGGGTGCCCAAAATTGCATTTCAAGGATGTGTGCAAGCAAGACCTCAAAGAAATGGGCATGGATGTGGACAAACGGGAAGATCACACAAGACTGCAGCCTTTGGAAACAGGAGCTTAACAAAGGTCTCCAGAGTTATGAGAGGAAGCAGTCCAGCTTAGCAGAAGTGAAAAGAACTTGCAGAAGGCAGAGCCCAGAGGGTTGAAACCATTACCTTTAAATGGGACAGATGTGGCAGAGATTGTCTCTCTCAAGTGGGTCTCATAGGCCACGGTTGCAGCTGCCATAAAATCAACTAGGTTTCAAACACTCAAAAGTTCAGTTAGTTAATGATGTTATTTATCTTCTGCACACAGCCTCTCCCCAAACCCAACTGGAGGACTTAATGATGCATCTTCTCTCCAGGGGTCCAAATCATATGTATGGCTCCTAGACTTATATGAACTGGTCCCAGTTGCTGGCACAGTCATGAGGCTTTATATACAAAGATTCTTCTAGAGTCCTCCTTTAACAAAAATTGGATGGAGCGTTAGATGCTTGGACATGCTCTAAATTTTCATTTGAACTTTACTAGTTGGAATAGTATTTATAGTAGAAATAGTGCAGTCAGATAGGTTGAATATGTCTAATGCTATTTTTGGAGTTGCATAAGAACATTTCCTTAGTGCTGAATGGAATATCTCTGTTTGCCCATTAGAATCAGTTCTATAAGATTTTAAAGCTTGGTAGAATGGGAATCTCCAATTTGCAAGATTCAGTAATTCACAATGAAAGGATAAAAGTATCACACAATAGACTTTGTTCATTTGACAGGTATAATTTCATTTTAATTGTATTTTGCATTGTATTAGTAAAATACTCTTTCTACTATGCTGTGACAACTATGAAAAGTCATAATTTTAATGGAAGATCTACAGCACCTGGCTACTAAATATTTCTCATGGCGAGAATAGAAACAATTGAGTAATAGGAAACCTATAGTCAGACTCAGGAATGCATCTTTGGAATCAAAATAAACAAGCAGGGAATACTTAATTGCATTAAATCACTTTCTACCATATGACATTAAGATTGCCTTTGATTGCTGTTATAGACACATCTTGGTGTATTTGTTTACCAGACATTAGCTGTACAATCAATCAATAAATAGACAGGTGTTCTGTGATTGATGGATCTTAATGGCTTGAAAGCTCCTGCAGGATAATGATTTTTCTATTAAGCATGTTCCAAGACACATACAGAAAACAAAAATGTTAAGATGCTAATGTTCCTCCCTCAAAAGGAGGCAGCATTGATCATGACATTCTATCCGTTATTCATTTGTTGTTCTATCCAGTGATGGTTCAGATGATGAGTCTGGCTCTGTCAGCCCTCTGAAACTCATTGAGGCTCTGTTTAGAAGTGATAGCACAATCTAATCACTCCCATTGAAATTCATTGGTGTTGAATGCTCAGGTGTCTTGCAGCATGGGGCCTGTAGGCAGCAGCTGGCTAGAGACAGAGAGACTTAGTCTTCCCAAATCTGTCTACCAGCCAGAACCCCTTGCCAGCTATCATGACAGTGGGGCAGTTGGATCAAATCTCAGTGGTGTTACACATGGGCTTCTGCTCCTCGTCCAAACTCCATGTGATGGAGCCTGTGTCCATTAGAGAGTTGAGTGGAGGCCGAAGCCAGGAGCAGAAGGACCCTATGTGCCAGGTTGCAGTGCCATACAAATTTGGCACAGCTGCTCTTCCGTCATGCCAACAGGGAAGGGGCTCACTGTTAAGCCATCCAGCTATGGTTAATGCCCACTCCCCTGTATGAGTGATGGAGGTGGTTGAGCCTCTGTGTTTTAACCTGGTGCATGGGCTCTTCCTCACAGTCCAAGGGCTCCACTCTGTTTCCCATCGACACAAGCTTCAGCTGCATCCCATGCCACCTGGCTATGCTTACTTCCTCCCCATTGGCAGAGGTATGCCTTGCCCACTGCTCTCATCTCCCAAACAGTCCGCCAATAGGAAGGCAGACAGTAACTGGAGGTGGGCGGCATGAGCCAGTGTCTGAACCTGTGTTATAGGAGAAGTGGACGCGAGCACAGTGGTCTGAGGCAGCAGCAGCTTTACTATAAAACTGCCTCTCTCTGTAACCTGGCTCAATCTTTAAATATCTTCCCACCCCCCCTTCCCCTGGGTCTGCAGCCCTCTGCAACCTTCCTCACTTTAAGCATTGCTTCTGGTGCTCAGATTTGGCTGGGCCTGGGTGCTAAGTGGGTGGGCCATTGCCCACCAATTGGAACAGCCCTGCCACTCTCCCTCAAGAAAAATTTTACCAGCCTTCTGTGATTGGGCTCTTCAATGTTTGAGATGTTTGCATTACAGTGCCTGCCAACTATATTACTATGCATCCTGATGGTCTTAAAGGTATGAAAAGGTTTGATTAGTGGAACTTCGTTTTCAGTTTTATATGCAAACGACCAGCAGTCTAGTTAGCTGAGGTACTCCATTTGGTAACATTCCTACTATGCCCAAATGTGCAACTATGCTGTGCCATCATTTTCAAAGCAGAACTCCAGTGACTTATGGATCAGGTGACTTTTGGAGAGTGTCTCTTCATATTCACACTCTTTGTCCACCTTTCTTTCTTCCTCTGAATTCTGCTCTCAGAACTGCTGGGTTCAGCAGAAGGAACTAAGGCAGCTGGGCTCTTACAATCTTGGTTCTGAACATTGGATGTTGCAAGAGGCTGCCTGTGCAACCCCAGTGGGCGCTGCTTTCTGGGAAAACTCCCAAAGCTCAGCACAGATGGATGTGAATTCCAGGAGTGGGAGCAGGCAGTGGCATCCTGCTTACTTTGGAGAGAAACCATTTTTACTGTTTTAAGCCAGAAGAATTGTAAAATACTGTAGCTAAGTAAAAACCCGAAGACTGAGCTAAGCTAAGAAAAATACATTAAATGTAATGTTGAGAAATGACTGAATGATTTTTATTTTAATGAGTCTGTAACTTGTAACAAATACTTTGGTTTCTCCCAGGTTTTCATTATTTCATGAAAAATATGCTATCTTTAAAGAAAAGAACAAATCAGGTGGTAAGTAGAACATGGCTGAATTAATCTATCTACTCTGTTCTTAGTTTCCTGCAGCCTGGTTGACTATGTTTGATGCAGTGCTTATTCTGATCCTAATACCCTTAAAGGATAAAGTGGTAGATCCCATTCTGAAGAGGAATGGCTTGCTCCCATCATCTTTGAAGAGGATTGCAGTTGGAATGTTCTTTGTGATGTGCTCTGCATTTGCCGCAGGTAAGAAGGCAACTTGGAAACATATTTGATTAACTTCTGCAGAGTCCTGTTGAGTATGTAAAATGTTTCTGGAGTCTTCAAACGAGAACTGCTCAGGAGTCTCTTGGATGGGCTGCATGAATGTGTGTGCCTAATGAGAGGTTTTACTCTCTCTATTGCTAAGCTTTCACGTTTTTATTAATCATGTAAAACTACTAGACCATTTTTCTGCTTGAAACAAGGGTATAAATTAACACTTTTAAAGAAGCTTAACTTGCGGCAATTTGTTAACTAACAATCTCCAGGATGAAGGATTTTCCTTCTCTGTAAGCTACTATCAAGGTCAAGCATACTGAAAAGTAGCAAAAGAGCTACTTTTATTATCATCAACCATATTATGTCACTGATGAGTTCAGCCTGTTTTGGCTCATAGCTGGTGATCAGATGGCAAAGAATTCCACTTCATAAAATAAATGCAAAATTCTAATTCCGTATTCTAAATATTAAGGAAGTTCCAAAGCAATATCACCTGATTTTAATCATCACTTCACTTAAAAGTTAAGCACAGGAAAAACAAAGATCTGTAAAAATCAGTGTGTGCCTTTAATACAGTCTGATTTTCAACTATTAAATAAACTTGAAACTCTGTTTAAAGCTGTTTTGTCTTTAGCTGAAGTAATAAAATTGGCTTATTGCTGAGCAAGACTTTCCTCCCACTTTGGCTTTTTTTCCCCTTGCCTTAATGTTCCCTAATGTTTGGAATTATTGTAGTGTAAAATAGCTTAGCTGTAGCACAAAAGGAAAAAGATGGCATTGCTGTTCAAACCATAAATCATCTGCTTATGGGGATGATTTAATGTGGTTAAGCACTGCTGATGTGGAACTGAACATCTCTGAGCAATGCTTCATAGAACCTATACCCTTCACCCAGTATCACTGTAATGAACATATTGATAAAGCATTATAGCATTAAATAAATTAATCTCTACACTTGTAATCTCCTATATTTTAGAGAGAGGGACACTTTATAGAGCTATTAAGGTTTCTCCCAATGAGAGAGGTAATTACCTTATTAGACCAAGGTCATTTTTGTATGTGGGCAAGTAAAGTTCTTACTGTAAAAGTCATTTGAACTTAAAATAGGAATATTTCTCTTATTCTGTGGCACTTGAGAACATTTGGGTAGAGCTCCCCTCTGCCAGTTGGAGACGACAGTGCCAGAAATGTTGAATGCTAGCCCTATAAATAGAACTTGCTGGCTCAGAATTCTTACTTGACTTGACTTGTAAAATCACAATTCATGTCCACACTAGTATTGAAACAGAAGCACTCTGAAATAAACTAATTGAGCTGCTGTCTGGTTTTATACAATAGGACTCCAAGAAGTTTCAGATGACTTAATTTTCAGGATTAATATCTGATTTAGACATGTCTGCCTAAAATAATTCTTCTCCCCAGCAGAAGTGCAGTTGTTTTGGTTCATTGGGCTGGGTAAAACTAGTGTGAAGCCTGGTGGAGAAATTCAATCTTGACCTCTGGTTGGATTAAGCTAACATTCTAGAATGTGAGAACCCAAGTCAGATGACTTCTGCGGCTGAAATTAACACAAATTTGCTAGCATTGATCTAAATAATTCATGAAGTGTTTCATCTTATAGGGCAGGCTAATCAATGGTATTTATAAAAGCTATTTTAATTTGACTCTTAAACTGCAGCATAACTACCAGACCACCATTTCGTTAGACAGAAGTCTTGATGACAATATGGAACAATATGAAGATGCCAATATTTTTAATCTTCAGTCTTGGAAATCATTTAACTTGTGTGTGCCTTATTTTCATTTTTAATATATTTGCCTAACTGGCAGTAGTTCTGGACATGAGTTAGGCTGCCTATTAGGTTGTTTACTTTATTTTAAATACCTTATAAATTGAGTGAATACAACTGATTAGATTAAAGGAACATCTGCTGTGCTTACTTCATGCATTTTATTGTAAATTCTTAGCAGCAGTATTTAAAGTTATTCAACTGGAAAATTGACTTTGTTTATAGACTCTAAACAATTACAGCATGAATTTAATCTGAAAGTTTTAATAGTTAAAAGAATCTTAAACTTTTCTTGAAACTTGTCACATTCAAATACAGTGTAACAAAGAATCAATAGATTCTAGCTTCTAAAATCTTCAGATTTGAAGAGAAATTTATGGTAAGTTAGTTTGAACTTGAAGGTTCATAAGTAGTAGCCATGTCTTAGTGGCAGAATATCTGATGAAGTTGCCTATAGCTAGAAGAGTATAGTATTCATAAAGGATCAGCATATATTTTTGAAGTGAAGTCATTTCACACTATTATATATGACATGATTAAATTTCAGCAAAACTAACTGGTTTTGCGGCTTAGTTTATTTCTAAACATTCTAAAATTAGGGTGAGAAGCTGAATTGTCAGTTCCTTAGAGTCCCTATTGCCATATTTTTAAAAAAATGTAGAAAACTGGCTATATTTCAGCTAAAAAGAAATGAGGGAAATATAGAAGAGAGTGCTTGTGGCACAAGAAAATGTTGTGTTCAGAACAGCCTTTTCCCTAAAGCTGTTCATTGTTGATTAAAACAGTATTTTTTAAAAAGTGTGGGGGTGACATTTTGTTTAATCACTCAGATTAATAGGGGGTTCTGTCACTGCCTGTCCTGTAATCTTGGGTACCGTAATGCTATGCTCAGAGCCCTGACATCATCAGCCAGCCTACAAGCATAAAGATCTCTTCCTGGCTTCTTCCAGCCTAGTTACTTCTTGCGGGGTGACCCCAACAAGGAGCCTCCTCAAATCCATCTACCCTGAGATTGTAACTGCCAGACATTCTTCTCTGGTTGTCGTCTCCCAAGGTGTGAAAAAGCCTCCACTTAGTTTGCACAACAGAGAAATTTCATGGAGTAAGAATAAACAAAAGGTTTATTTAATAGAAAAATCACCAGTTCAAAGATGAAATAGTAAGGAAAAGCAAACATAAAATTACACAGACAATAAAGATGAGACTTCAGGTTTTATTGTTCTATATTTGCTAAATTCCCTTTTCTAATACAAGTTAGCTATTGCCTCTGAACAGTCATGGGGAACTCTAGTGTTACATAGACAGCACTCCACAGATGCTGGCCCTCAGTTTCTGGATATCTTTCAATTCAACTCCCTTCCTTTTCTTTTAAGAGTTTGCATTTTTTTTTCTTTCTCTTAGATTCTGGTGCCTCATGGTGGGGGAAACTCCCTCCTCTCTGAAGACTGGTCTACACCTAAAACTTAGGTTGACTTAGCTCCGTTGCTACAGGGTGTAAAACATTGACACGCCTGAGGCCAGGTCTACACCGCTCAGAGGTGTGAAAAATCCCAGCGTAGACAGTGCTTCTCCCGTCTATATAGCTGCTGTCTCTTGGGGTGGTGGATTACATTGATTAACTACATCGAGAAGCTCTCCTGTCAACGTCGTAGCATCTTCACTAAAGTTCTCCACCACTGCAGCTTTAAGTGTAGCCCTGGTCTAACTTAGAAAATTAGGTTGGCCTAAATGCATTGCTCAGGAGTATGAAAAATCCCCACCTCTGAGGGCCAACTTAAGGGCTTGTCTATACTTACAGGTTTCAGAGTAGCAGCTATGTTAGTCTGTATTTGCAAAAAGAAAAGGAGTACTTGTGGCACCTTAGAGACTAACAAATTTATTTGAGCATAAGCTTTCGTGAGCTTCAGCTCACTTCATCCGATGCTTATGCTCAAATAAATTTGTTAGTCTCTAAGGTGCCACAAGTACTCCTTTTCTATACTTACAGTGCCACTGTAGTGCTTCGTGAAGATGCTACCTGTGTCTATGGGAGAAGCCCTTCCATTGACATAGCACCATCTACAGCAGGGGTTACGTTGGTATAACTATGCCACTCAGTGGTTTCATAGATACTAAGGTCACAAGGGACCATTCTGATCATCTAGTCTGACCTCCTGCACGGCGCAGGCCACAGAATCTCACCCACCCACTCCTACGAAAAACCTCACCTATATCTGAGCTATTGAAGTCCTCAAATCATGGTTTAAAGACTTCAAGGAGCAGAGAAGCCTCCCTCAAGTCACCCATGCCCCATGCTACAGAGGAAGGCGAAAAACCTCCAGGGCCTCTCCAATCTGCCCTGGAGGAAAATTCCTTCCCGACCCCAAATATGGCCATCAGCTAAACCCTGAGCATATGGGCAAGATTCACCAGCCAGATACTACAGAAAATTCTTTCCTGGGTAACTCAGATCCCATCCATCTAATATCCCATCTCAGGGGATTAGTCCTATTTACCCTGAATATTTAAAGATCAATTACTTACCAAAATCCCATTATCCCATCATACCATCTCCTCCATAAACTTATCGAGTAGAATCTTAAAACCAGATAGATCTTTTGCCCCCACTGCTTCCCTTGGAAGGTTATTCCAAAACTTCACTCCTCTGATGGTTAAAAACCTTTGTCTGATTTCAAGTCTAAACTTCCTGGTGGCCAGTTTATACCCATTTGTTCTTGTGTCCACATTGGTGCTGAGCTTAAATAATTCCTCTTTTTCTCCTGTATTTATCCCTCTGATATATTTATAGAGAGCAATCATATCTCCCCTCAACCTTCTTTTAGTTAGGCTAAACAAGCCAAGCTCCTTAAGTCTCCTTTCATAAGACAAGTTTTCCATTCCTCGGATCATCCTAGTAGCCCTTCTCTGTACCTGCTCCAGTTTGAATTCATCCTTTTTAAACATGGGAGACCAGAACTGCACACAGTATTCTAGGTGAGGTCTCACCAGTGCCTTGTATAACGGTACTAAAACCTCCTTATCCCTCCTGGAAATGCCTCTCCTGATGCATCCCAAAACTGCATTAGCTGTTTTCACAGCCATATCACATTGGCAGCTCATAGTCATCCTATGATCAACCAATACTCCAAGGTCCTTCTCCTCTTCTGTTACTTCTAATTGATGCGTCCCCAACTTATAACTAAAATTCTTGTTATTAATCCCTAAATACATAACCTTACACTTCTCACTATTAAATTTCATCCTATTACTATTACTCCAGTTTACAAGGTCATCCAGATCCTCCTGTATAATATCCCGGTCCTTCTCTGAATTGGCAATACCTCCCAGCTTTGTATCATCTGCAAACTTTATTAGCACACTCCCACTTTTTGTGCCAAGGTCAGTAATAAAAAGATTAAATAAGATTGGTCCCAAAACCGATCCCTGCGGAACTCCACTGTTTACCTCCCTCCAACCTGACAGTTCGCCTTTCAGTAGGACCCGTTGCAGTCTCCCCTTTAACTAATTCCTTATCCACCTTTTGATGTTCATATTGATCCCCATCTTCTCCAGTTTAACTAATAATTCCCCATGTGGCACGGTATCAAATGCCTTACTGAAATCTAGGTAAATTAGATCCACTGCATTTCCTTTATCTAAAAAATCTGTTACTTTTTCAAAAAAGGAGATTAGGTTGGTTTGGCACGATCTACCTTTTGTAAAACCATGTTGTGTTTTGTCCCATTTACCATTGACTTCAATGTCCTTAACTAATTTCTCCTTCAAAATTTTTTCCAGGACCTTGCATACTACAGATGTCAAACTAACTGGCCTGTAGTTACCCGGATCATTTTTTTTTCCTTTCTTAAAAATAGGAACTATATTAGCAATTCTCCAATCATTCGGTACTACTCCTGAGTTTACAGATTCATTAAAAATTCTTGCTAATGGGCTTGCAATTTCAGGTGCCAATTCCTTTAATATTCTTGGATGAAGATTATCTGGGCCCCCCGATTTAGTCCCATTAAGCTGTTTGAGTTTTGCTTCTAGCTCAGATATGGTAATATCTACCTCCATATCCTCATTCCCATTTGTCATGCTACCATTATCCCTAAGATGCTCTTTAGCCTTATTAAAGACTGAGGCAAAGTATTTGTTTAGATATTGGGCCATGCCTAGATTATCTTTAACCTCCACTCCATCCTCAGTGTTTAGCAGCCCCACCTCTTCTTTCTTAGTTTTCTTCTTATTTATATGGCTATAGAACCTTTTACTATTGGTTTTAATTCCCTTTGCAAGGTCCAACTCTACTCGACTTTTAGCCTGTCTCACTTTATCCCTACATGTTCTTACCTCAATAAGGTAGCTTTCCTTGCTGATCCCTCCCATCTTCCACTCCCTATATGCTTTCTGCTTCTTCTTAATCACCTCTCTAAGATGCTTGCTTATCCAGCTTGGTCTACAACTCCTTCCTATGAATTTTTTCCCCTTTCTTGGGATACAGGCTTCCAATAGCTTCTGCAGCTTTGATTTAAAGTAATCCCAGGCCGCCTCCAACTTTAGATCCATAAATTCTTCAGTCCAATCCACTTCCCTAACTAATTTCCTTAATTTTTGAAAGTCAGCCCTTTGAAATCAAAAACCCTAGTTGCAGATTTATTTTTGTTAATCCTTCCATTTAGTTTGAACTGAATTAGCTCATGATCACTTGAGCCAAGATTGTCCCCTACAACCATTTCTTCTATGAGGTCCTCGCTACTCACCAAAATTAAATCTAAAATGGCATCCCCTCTAGTCGGTTCAGCAACTACTTGATGAAGGAATCCATCAGCTATCGCATCTAGGAAAATCTGAGCCCTATTATTATTACTAGCACTGGTCCTCCAGTGGTGTGGGTTTTCCATAACCCTGAGTGGTGTCATTATACCAACATACATTTGTAGTGTAGACCAGGTCTAAGTCCCTGTGTCGACAGCACTAGGATGGAAGAATTCTTCTGTTGACCTAGCTGCACCACTGTAATGCTTAAGCATAGACAAGCTTGTCATTAAGCCAACCTCAGCATTAGGTCAATGGAAGAAAGCTGGATTTACTACAGCTTCTGACTACAGCAGCATGGCTGTAGCCATCATAGACGTACGCTGAGTGTTCCAAGACTGGGGTTTTCTTTTCAGTTTCAAGTTGATACAATGGCTTCCCATTAACTCTAATGGTCCACCATTGTCTTTTTCTGGCTGGACAGTGGATGGGTACTTGAAGTTAGTTTCGTGTAAACAACAGCTTGGAAGGAGATTCTTTGCCGAGAGACATAGTTGAAATTGTAGTACTACTCATGAGCATATTATTCAATACATATCTATTCATAACCACAGTCTGCATACATATCTTGTGATGACCATCTAATTCAGAACATTACAACCTTTCATAAAAGATATTACTTGACATATTTTTCTACACAATAACATTGCGTACAACCAAGTGATCCAATTGCTTATTGTTTGGGGTTTGCACCCCTATTTTCCCCTTTGAGTGTCTGGAACCTGATTGTTACAGGGGGAAGTAAATTTTGAAATGTGTTCAAGGAGGTAGTTGCACCAGCAAGATATAACTGGAGGAGTTTCAGGTTTAATAGTATCCATTTTTCCCCACCTGCTGTTTCAATATAATAGACTATAGAACAGTTAGGAGCTTTCTTTTCTACAATTGAATCTTAACTAACATTAATGGTTAAGCTTGTGCTATGATACCGGGTGCTTTCCACCCTTTTCAAGAGCACATTACAGACCACTTATTGTACATATAAGCATGCTTGAACCTTTTGACTCACTCCCAGAGCTCGAGCCCCAGCACAGCTATTGCACAACTGTGAACTACAAAATTATCTTTAGTATGAAACTGTAAGCATCTCCATTCTAGAATCCCCTTGACACCACATTCAGACTTTCAAAACAAGAGCAAGTTTTTTTTTTGTTCCCCCTCCCCAAGCTTGGTTTCATGTCATATACGTGATTTATCTTATCAGGGACTCAACATTTGGCATATGTGCACCTGTCTGGGTTGTGCACCCACTGCTTTTTATCTGGATCAGATAAAAGTGAGGAAATTGACTACTATATTTAGTCATTTAAGCACACTGTGTCAACAGTGCCTTATACGTGGCATGCTGCAGATGTATGAAATCTTTATTATTATTCCATTGTTTTGCTTCTTGGGTATAAGATCAGGTCTTGATCTTCTAACCTAGACAAGGCTGATCCTTATCTGCACTTGGATGGAGACGTGCCTGTACAACCTGAGTACTTCAGGAAACTAATGTTAATGATTCAATAGGTCCTGCTCTTCCCTTCAAAACAGCAATGAGCTAGTGTACCAAATTGATTGGGTTGTGGACTCTTTGGTATTGGTAATTGTAAGTGTATTCTTTTGGGCGAGGCATAAAATAGAAGTCCTGGTCACTTGTGGTTAATAAAGATCCAAAGCATTCTTTGTAGCAGTTTGCTTAATTTCAGTGTGGGTAAACTGTAAGCTAACTACTGAAATTTCCCCTACAATTTCAGTGGGATAAGATTTACTTTCTGCTCTAAAGTGTCCTATAGCGTTGATGAGCGCTGTTAAACAATTGTTGCATTTCACACTCTACATGACACTGAAATTCAGACACTAATGTGATTTCTATGTACAGTGTAACTTGTAAATCAGCTTGTAAAGAGTTTTGGAATTCTGTGTTATGAAAGGTGCTATATAAATGTAAGTGACCAACAGTAAACCATTATGAATATGGTAAACAGCATTCATGTAGCACTGGTGACCATTTAAAAAAGTAAAATAGTCACTGATGTACTACTTTCATGTTTGCAGATGCAATAATTCGACTTTGCAAAGGAGTAGTTTACAGAAGTGAGATCGCCTTTAAAAAAAAAAAAAAAATAAAACTTTTAAGTTTTGTATCAGAAGGCTCTGTGAGCTAATCCACCTGAAATGGGGTAAGGATTTGTGTAATTATAGCTGATAAATAAGAATAGAATAACTAATCCTGTGGCAGAGGAACTGAATTTTCTGAAATAGTAATAGGAAAAGTAGACTATGTAGTGCTTGATATGTGAATATTATGAAGTACTTATTCCTGGTACCTAAGCTTTTGTTGCATGGTTCAGGTAATCGTGTCATGCAGTAATTCGATCCTAATTTAGTCCTAGGTATGAAGAAATAGCTTTTGCATTTTAGGATTATCTTTCCTTTTCTTTTTTTCTTTTAGGAATTTTGGAAGGCAACAGACTGAGTATTGTAAAGGTTAAAACAATTAATCAGACAATTGGACATGTTACATATTATGCTGCTGATTTGCCAATATGGTGGCAGATTCCTCAATATGTACTGATTGGATTCAGTGAAATATTTGCAAGCATAGCAGGTAAGTTTTAAAAAATCATAACTTTCGTCTGTCTCTGATCATTTTCCTAATACATTATAATTATAACATAAAAAGATACATAGTAATTTTTAAGGGAAGGGAACTAAATTCTTGTAGGTTACACTGAGTCAAAAGATTAGCAGACTGCTTTTAATTGTTTTGACATAGAATCATAAAATTGGAAGGGACCTCAAGAGGTCATCTAGTCCAGTCTCCTGCAGTTGTGGCAGGACTAATTATCTAGACCATTCCTGACAGGTGTTTGACTAACCTCCTCTTAAAAAATCTACAATGATGGAGATTCCACAACCTACGTAGGCAAATTATTCCAGTGCTTAATCGCCTTGACAGTTAGGAAGTTTTTCCTAATGTCCAGCCTAAACTTCCCTTGCTGCCATTTAAGCCCAGTGCTTCTTGTCCTCTCCTCAGAGGTTAAGAAAAACATTTTTTCTTCCTCCTCTTTATAATAAGTTTTCACTTATGTAAAAGGTTATCATGTCCCCTCTCAGTCTTCTCTTTTCCAGACTAACAAACCCAATTTTTAAAATCTTCCCTCATAGGCCATGTTTTCTAGACCTTTAATCATTTTTGTTGCTCTTCTCTGGACTCTTTCCAGTTTATTCTCATCTTTCCTGAAATGTGGCACCCCGAACTGGACACAATATTCCAGGTGAGGCCTAATCAGTGCAGAGTAGAGTGGAAGAATTACTTCTAGTGTCTTGCTTACACTACTCCTGCTAATACATCCTGGAGTGGTGATCGCTTCCCCCCCACCCCCCCCAACAGCATTACACTGTTGACTCATATTTAGCTTGTGGTCCACTGACCCCCAGATCCCTTTCCCCAGTACTCCTTCTTAGGCAATTATTTCCCATTTTGTATTTGTGCAACTGATTGTTCCTTCATAAGTGAAGTACTTTGCATTTGTCCTTATTGAATTTCATCCTATTTACTTCAGACCATTTCTCCAGTTTGTCCCGATCATTTTGAATTTTAATCCAGTCTTCCAAAGCACTTGCAACCCATCCCAGCTTAGTATCACCCGCAAACTTTATAACATTTACCAGTTAGATTAAATGACCAGTTGTGATCAGATTAATGCACAGTAGGACATATAGATTAATACTTTAGAAGAATAAGAGAGGCTTATTTAATCTCAAATGCATCAGGTAATATAATGGCAGCTTGTTGATTAAGAATTTAAGTGTACAATTTACAAATGGACGTGAAATAATCAAGGTAACTAGTTGGGGGTTTAAAGCATGTGACACACAGTTATTGATATGTACATAGAAAATGTTTATTTAGAATGCAAGATCCAAAATCTCTGGGATGAGGATGAGAGAACAGTGGCATCCTGGTAAAGATAATGGATTGACTGTACTTTCCTATGACCAAAAGTAATTGTCCTTTTTCCAGCCTTTCTTAAAGATAATGAGGGAGGTAGTATGAAACAAAGGATGCAACCTTGACCAATGTAAACCACTAGTAGCAGCAACAGGTGAAATCCAAAATGATCTATAGTTGAGTGTGATCCCAATCAACAAATATCCATGTTGAAGCTTGGAAGCGGTGGGTGCCAGGTCGGAATCTCACTAGAAGTTTTCTCTTGTTGCCATTTAATGTTCAGATATTACAAAAGATGACCCTGTACATAATCCTGTAGTTTTTACTGAGACAAAGTGAGTTTTGGCAGAGTATGAACTACAAGACTGAGCCAATAAACAGTCAAGGTGTTTAATTAGGCTTCTTCACAGCCACAGTCTCTTTGGCACTAACCCATGTTATTAGCCTATTGACCATAAGAATAGCTTGGAAAACTGCA
Organism: Dermochelys coriacea; assembly: GCF_009764565.3. Classification (NCBI taxonomy): domain Eukaryota; kingdom Metazoa; phylum Chordata; order Testudines; family Dermochelyidae; genus Dermochelys; species Dermochelys coriacea. The sequence continues at coordinate 21,968,712 of NC_050082.1, forward strand.
CCATCTTCTGAACATCTGCTAAAAGCCAAACACATTTATCATTCTTCATAAATGTATTTCAACTACCAGGCAGGTGCGGGGGAGGAAGAAATGCATTTTCTGTTAATATTAGTGTATCTGTAGTAGAAAAGGTGATTTTTTCCCCCCTCCCCTCCACCAGTGCATTTCAGATGTTGTGCTACATGTATGTATCAGACACAACATTGTTTGTATCCTAGCTTTAGGAATTGATGCAATTATTTAAATTATTTAAATCAAATTCATTTAAAATTAAAACAGCAGATCCCCAGCCGCTGGGGCTAACAGCAGGAGCCCTACCTGCCCATTCTGAGGTTTATCTGTTTTGTTTTGTTTTTTTTGGTTATTCGATCTCGCCCTGGTCCCAGTTAGATCAGATAATTGGAGTTCCATTGTTTTAGCAAAAAGCACTTCTAAAGAATACCTAGATTACGTCTCTCTTCCAAATACCACAGAGGTCTGTCTCATGGAGGCAGTCTTTTTTGTTGCTGTTTTGTTTTTTTCATTTTGCAAGATAGTGTTTTCCCAAGTAAACTGACTAACTAACTCCCCAGGCCAATGATTGTTTTTATCCCTGGATTCCTTTTTAGATTAGATTGTGACAAGCTGTTGATACGCCTGTCCTGTGATATATTATTAGTGATCTCAGTGCCACCTTCTTGGTAGACTGTAATGTGTCAAATCTAATCTAATTGTTTTCTGGAGCTCCTTCAGTGTAAGTGTTTTGCACAGGTAAATTAGTTTTGATTTCTTCTTTTGCCAACATAATCTGCCACACAACATAGCACCCCTTGCAGTCTCTGGTCAAGAAAAGCCAAGGGGTAGGCTAGCCTAAAGATGACAGTGGTTTGGGAAATCTCTCACATGGCTTGCTAGTGCAGCCGTTAATCTTTTGCTTTCCTGAGCATGAAACTTACCATGAAAAGTTAAAACAAGTGTCACCTATTGTTAATTTACCATAACATTGGAATTGAAAAATGAATGCTTTTAGCCCTCTAGCCCACAATATAAACAAACATTTTTGATCAATCTTCCTGGATTGAAAAAGAATCTTTCAGGATCACTGACTTGGCTTGGCATGCAGACTGCTGGTTTGTTATTAAAGCAGGGCTGACTGTGTGGCTATGCCAGTCAGGAGGCATTGATCTATAAGCCAACAAGGTCAGAGGAGCAGTATTCTGCTTACTGTTAAGTAGCTCTAGTAAAAAAAAAACTTTAAAGAGTCTGCTGGAAATGATTTTCAAGACTTGCTTTTTTCTCTAGAATAATTGTTAAAGGCATATTTTATTTAGTACTCCATGTGGTAAGTACTAGGTAAACTGAAGCACCACTCAAACCACATCTTCCTGGAACTGAATCACAAGCGTCTGTAAATCTCTTGGATGCCATCCTTGTGTTTTATGTAGTGGACAGCAGTGAGAGATCATATTGATTTTGGGCTGAAGCTGAAGTGAGAGGAGAGTGTGAATGAGACTATAAAATCTTATTTTCTGGTCTATTTCACGCACAATAGGGTTCATTAGCACAAAAAAAGCACAGACCATTTATCTGTTGCTGCTGTTTTGTATGTGACATGGCTTGCATTGGTTTCTTCTTATTAAACAATAAATAAATTGCTGTTATGATTCTTTCAGTAAACTTCTTTCTGTTTACTATTCGGAGCCTAAAAAAGAGTACTTGTGGCACCTTAGAGACTAACAAATTTATTTGAGCATAAGCTTTCGTGAGCTGCAGCTTACTTCATTGGATGTTGTAGCTGGCGAAAGCTTATGCTCAAATAAATTTGTTAGTCTCTAAGGTGCCACAAGTCCTCCTTTTCTTTTTGCGGATAAAGACTAACATGGCTGCTACTCTGAAACGTATTTGGAGCTTGTGAACAATATTCAGTTAATAACACTAGCAACCTATTGCAATTAGGTCTATAAATAGGTATTTTAATACAGTATGAGCATAGTAGAGCTAGCTAGTCCTAATGTGAGATCACTCCCTCAGTGACCTTACTCCAGTTAACATAGTCACATGAAACTTTTGCTTAGCGCCATAACATAAATTGATATATTAATAGCCACAGTAATTCAGTATCTTAAACTTTAAACATCTATACAAATTAACATTGAACTTAGTTTCTTCCCCTTAGCTGGGGGGTTCTGAACTTAGGTTCCATACAACAAAGTTTAAGAAAAAACAATTTCCCCCTCCCCCATAGTTTACTGTGAGAACATGAAGAACTGAAAATCGTATACTTTGCAGAAATACAAGTAATAGGTAAAGAGCTTTGATCAGTATAGGTAAGAGTATTTGTGTCGGAAGTACTAATTTTATTTCATAAAGCACCTTTTGTGTTCAGAAAATACAGATCAGAGCAGCTAAAATAACACTGCCCAAATGCTTTTGGAAACCGTAACACCAGTTGACACTGCAACTCCTACCTCATTTTCAGGGGCCATGGGAAGAAGTCACTGGGTTCCTGGTACTAGGCTCATGGGTAGGGAGCAGGGCCCCCCTTTAGTGCAGGTAGGCTGGAGCAGTGGGGTTCCTGGGCAGTGAGACAGTGTGGTACTCACAGGTCCAGCAGCACTATGAGCTGTGTGTGGGTCCAGTACAGCGGGAAGTCGATGAGGCTGCAGAGCCGGTAGCTGGGATGGGCCTCTGCTGTGGCTTGGTCAGGGAAGCTGGGGCTATACCTGGCTGAGACCAACTGGTTACTCTCCAGCTGCATTGGTGCCCTGCAGAAGGTAGCACCTCACTCCAGGCAGGAATTGCGCAGGACCCTGGCACCTGATGTGACCAGGCACTGGCACCCTGTGGCACCAGAGAACAGGGAGGAAGGTGGTTCTAGGAGCTGCTGCAGAGCTTAGAGCCCACTTTGCACAGGGACTGCTATTGTGATGTGGGTGCTGAACTGGAAGTTAACAGCTGCAGCTGATCAGAAAGCGAGCCCTTCTGGTCATCCCAGTTTGCCCAGCCCCACTGCCTAAAGACGAGCAGCAGATCAGTAGTGAATGGAGGGGAGCCCTCAGAATAGGATAGGGATGAGATGGGGGCCTGTGGGAATGGAGGGGAGCCCTTCTGATACTGCATGGGCTACCTCAGCCAAAGAGAGCACAGGGGGAGATGGAGGAGCCCCAGCTCCACTGGAGAATGGAGCACAGAGGAAATGTGGGGGTTGCCGGGGGAAGATGGGGAAGCAGGAGAGACCCTGCATTGCTGTGGGCATAACCAAACTGAGCAGCAGAGCAATGGGTGAAGCTGCTTCCCCAGATGTCCACCCCTCCTTGGCCAGTCCCCACACCAAGCGGAGCTCTGAATCCACTCTGGCAGCAGTACAGCCTGGTCAAAAGACAGGCAGCTGGCATCTCCCCAGCTCGTGGCTGTGCCTTCTCAGGGAATCTGAGAACCTCTGCCTTAGATTATTCCCTTAGATGGGAAAAAAAAATGTGAAATCCTATCATGGGACAAGATGGTTTTCAGAGGTTACTCCTCCTTTTGTCCCACTTGACTAAATCAGTAAGTTAGAATCGGAGCACATGGCTTGTGCTATCCCCAGTTCCCATATAGTCTGTTTCCCTCTCATTCAATAGCAGAGAGCCTTCGGCTCATCAGCCCTCTGCTTCCATCTGTCCTGCTATGGCACACCAGTACTAGGAAATGGTAAGACCCTCTGAGTGGGCTGGGTTTTGGTGCAAAAGGAGAACATAAGAATGACCATACTGGGTCATACCAATGGTCTGTCTAGACCTATATTCGGTCTTCCGACAATGGCCAATGCCAGGTGCCCCAGAGGAAATGAACAGAACAGGTAATCAAGTGGTTCATTCCTTGTCGCCCATTCCCAGCTTCTGGCAAACAGAGGCTAGGGACACCATCCCTGTCCATCTTGGTCAATAGCCATTGATGGACCTATCCTCCATGAATTTTGCATGTGAAAGAAGTATTATGCATTTACATGAATGGGCACTAGATATTAGGGTTTATAACCATCTTTTACAATATGAAGGTGCATAAAACTATCTCAAGTATCTAAAAGTCCACCATATTCAGATAGGTGAGGTATGGCCTCAGAGGCCATCTTGGCTGTAGCAAACTGACCTCTGTCATGGCCTACTTGGTACTGATTTGTTCCCAACCTTACTCTATTTGGAGCAGAAGGGATCAGGAGCTTTCATTTCTTGCTTTTTACATGTTCATTTCATAACCTTTAACTCTTTGCACCGCCTGCTACTTTCTTCTCTACTTCTGAGGCACTTGTCCTTTTGCATGTTTTCCCCAACATTTGACTTCATTTTGCTCTTCATTACTTAGGAGTATAATAAACTGGCCTGCGCAGCAGGTGCAAGCTTTTCTTCTTTGTTTTTCTGTCCCCTGATAGGGTGTACCATGCTGTCTGGACTGGCATTGCTAACCTATAGGGAAGATGTGTTGTGGGAGTGCAGAGCGGATCCTTTGCAATAATCAATGCTGCCCTCTACGATGTAAAGTTTTATTAAATGTGTAATAACATCCATAACATCTCCTGTTACCTTAGGATATTTTTCCACCCCCAGCTCCTGAAGACTGTTTCTATCACTTCAGAATAAGCAATTGGAATTCTTGCTTAAACAAGTCACTTCCTGAATGTCATCTCTATTTTAATGTCTTTCTCAACTACAGAGAAAGCTTAAAGCAGAGAATAAAGCAATAGTTGCTTAGCAACATTGCGGGAATCATGTTAACTCAAAATCTGAATTCATGTATGCAACTGACTTACAAGAAATGCCTTTTTACTGGAAAAAGGTATTTGGTGCCTCCCTCTTTGAGATGTCCCCTTTCTCTTTTGACTGTGCAAATTATTACACAATTTATAGAAGTTTCCAAACAAAATGTAACACATATCTGCAGTGTATTTGTCAAAGGATCAGTGGTTTAAAAAAAAATGATAAATTCTTCTGTTGAGCTCTAAGTTCCAGGTTGTTTGTACTACTTGATTTAATAGACAGGAAGTAAAACCTTTTAAGGCCTGTCCTATTCTCATGCACCTCTGTTCTTTTGCGCTTGCTGCTGCTCTAATAATGGTTTTGTAACTTCAAAACCTGTGTGGTCTATTTTTTTTTTTTTTTGGTGGGGAGGAGGGGCAATACAAATATACCTGTTTGAACTGGGGAGTTCATACAGATCTTAATTGCTCTTTATATTACCCTTTCCTTCCTTTTTGTTTTACAAAGCTTTGTTTCAATCTTCTGATCATTATGTAAATTAAATGACTGACAACCAGAAGGTGCTTTAAGATTGAATGGAAGATGCTTCAATATGATTTTTAAATTTGATGGGCGCATCGGTTGTGCTATGAAATTCAATTTAAAAAAAGTGAAATGTTAATGGTTACAATACTGTTGATTTGAAAGTACTTGGTTCAAAAAAACTGAATATGTTAAAAGCAGAAAAATGTTTGTTTTTGTTTACAGTAAAACTGAGCATACTTTTATTAAACCATATTAGTTTCACTTCAGGTACCTTTAAAAAGATGACACACATTGCATTAATCTTTTGTATTATTCCCTGCAATCCTCTTAAAGCACCCTTATTTAGCTGGGAATCTTAATCTGACATGACACCACCAAGTAGAGGGCTTCATTTCAAAACTGTTTATTTGAGGTAGCATGAAATTGCTATCAATGGCTGCCAGCAGGCAGCAATATCGCTGAAGGCAAATAAAAGATTTTATGTTCTTTAGGCCAGATTAAATATTCAGGTGACTAGGAACATTATTCAAGTTTGGAAGCATGATTGATTGATTGATTGATTTTTAATTACAGAAGTATGTAGGATTACATTTTTTTGGGTGTTTTTCCCCCTAAAGGTATCACTCAAGTCCAATGCTTTTGTGAAGGAACCAAGAAAAAAAAATCAGACTGGTGTTCTTTCACTCAGTGTACTTCAGTTTGAGTTTGTGAATGGTATCCAGTCTGGTCACCAGACTGAATCTCAGATAGTCTGGAAACTTTTCTGACAATGGGGTTATTTAGTGAAAGGTTACAGTTTTATTTAAGATGAACAGACTGCTGCATTTTTAATTGGGCTTTGGCCAAATAAGAATGAGACGATTTCAAATGTAATTAGTGGCAAAACATCCCAATAAATAGGATTTGGACAAATTTTTAACCTCTTTAGTGTTTGTCATATTAAATAAAATACTGAATCATACTGTTGGCTTCCGTAGATCTATAAGGACACTGAGCCTCACATTCTGGATTTATATTTATTGGAGCCTCCAGTCTGACTTCTGAAAAAAGGCTCTTCAACACTCTTCAATCATAGAGATGTCACTTTGCAGCATTCAAGTTTCCTTTGCTTCAAGGGAGAAGGGAAAACAATGTGGTGGTTCAGACACGATCTCCCATGTGGCACTACAGATCAATAAGGGAGAACATGTAGTTCTGATGCACTTCCTTGTCTGAACAGAACTGCACCCTCTGGCCCTGACTAATTGACCCATCTTGCTTGAAGTCTTAAGCCTTTCCCCTTAAAGGAAAACATCATTGTGTTCCTATCAAGCGCTGTGTATGGATGAGTAGTGATAGTCAAGCAGTGTTAAAGAAATACTTGCTGTTTCAACATTATGTGAACGGAGGATAGCTCTGAGCTTGCTTCCTGTGCACAGCCATGCCTCAGCAAAGAGGCATAAAGGAGGTATGGAGAGTCCTTCCCATTAATTTCAGGACAAGGCAGACTACTTTGACTTAAGTCTCCCATCCCTTGCCCTTACCTGTAGACCATACCTTGGCTGTGATTCTGCAAAAAAATTGTGGCTCCTTGCCTTTATGCCCTCTGAGTAGTCCCATTGACTTAAGTAGAATTCTGACTATGTAAAGTTAAGCATGTACATACGTTTTGTGGGATCAGGCCTATAACAGCATATGCTGTTGGGGCACTGGGGCTACTGATTAGTCTGATATGCAGATTCTAGGTTCCATCTGCCCAAAGTAAAGTTAAATAGTTAATTTCCCGTACTCCCAACAGAGTTTTTAAAAACTATTGAGACTTACCCAAAGTGCTGCAAGTTGACAGAAACGAACGTCCATGGGGGATATAGGATTTGCCTCAGTCTATCCTTGAGGCCACTATTCTTGTCAGAGGGCAGTGTGGTTATAAATATCATCCATTTAAAAAAAACTCAGTACAGAAATGACAGTCTCCGAGAACAAAAACTGAATGGTGGGAAAAGGATCATCAAATTCTCATAACAGCCCTGTCAGAGAAACAATTTCTTTGATAAATCTGGATCTTCACCAATCTAAGTCACTTCTTGAGCAGGCAGAGGGGCAAGAAGACTGGCTGGCATAGTTGAGGCTTTGCTTGCCAGGAAATGGCCTAACACAAAATATGAGGGAGTATGGTCTAGCCGTGAAGACCATATGGGAGTCAAGAGAACTGGCTTTTGTTATGAAAACTACTTTAAAACATTTTCAAGCCCAGGTCATGTTGTAGTCACCTTCCATCAAGGCTCAAACATGGTCTTTTAAAAACTCTTCTAAAGCCGACTAGACAAACCATGATTAAAAACAGTTTGGCTGGACAGTGTCCTAGCTGCATAACTCACTTTGGATAAGATTGAAAGCCAAATATAATGTAAACTCCCTAGATGGACTGTTGATTCTGGTATACGATGAGACTTGATTGTTATCAGTTGACTTGTAAAATAAAGTGAATGATTTCCAGAAACACATGAGAATTCTGAGAAAACTTGTTTGCTAAAAGATTGTACACTTGTTAAAAGAACAAGAGGAGAGTGGTGCGGCACGTAAAATATTTTTATTTTATATTTATATATAAGTTCAGGACTTAATGCAAATATAAACCATTGATAACCTTTACTAAGACTTTCAGAGCAGTCCAAGGGAGTAAGATATTCATTGGAAATCAATGGGAGTTGGGTACATAAATCCATTAGTGTCCTGAAAATCCAAGTTCTTGTTTTTAACCTTGTACAAATGTGGTGTTTTCAACGTTTTTAGATGTTTGTCATTAGCAGACACGTTGAGCTGGTAACCAAGCATGTTAATTTCTTACAGATTGATACCTTTTTTCTTTTAATACAGGCCTAGAGTTTGCATATTCAGCTGCTCCTAAATCCATGCAGAGTGCCATTATGGGACTGTTCTTTTTCTTTTCTGGGATTGGATCATTTGTTGGCTCAGGACTGCTGGCACTGGTGTCTATTAACGCAATTGGCTGGATGAGTAATCATACAGATTTTGGTAAGTAATCCTCAATGTATTGGAGGATAATGAAGTAAAACGCTTTATCAGAAATCATTACATTTCAAGGGTGGGAACTTTCTTAGCTTAGAATTGTAACACTTTGAATTTATAAACCCTCCTAATATGGCAAAGACACAATTTCATCTTGCATATTGCTACAGTTGGAGCTGAGATACTGTCTTAAATGGATACATAAGAAATGCATATATTGTAAAGTGGACTTTATAAAAGCGCTGATTCAGTTAATTGCTCAGCTGTGTTACTATTTTTGATCACCAGAAGATATTTGTACATTTAAGAATATTTTAGCTGGAATGTCTAGATTAGTAGAAGCAGTTGAAGAAAGTTGAATCTTTTTTGCTGTCTCTTAAAATATTTTTAATTTCACAAATTTTCAGTGAAAATAATGAAACAGGTTTTTGACTGCATAGTGCTGATTATTTGCATTTCATGTTACTTTGTGGCAATTATCATACAAGAGTTAAATTTGCATTTCTACCTAGCAATCAGTTTATCTTATAGTCCAACCTAAGCCATACGTTTCACTGTCAGTTGAAGTTAAACAAAATCATTGGCACCAGTAGGTGGCACCTTAGGAATTTCATAAAATCATTTACAGACTTTAGTGGCTTGATTAGTTCCAGCAAGAAGTGTGTGTGAAAGATGTAATAAATTAGGTTAACATTGATATGCAGGTGCAGTTTTATGTACCCTCTAAAAATTATGCCTAAAGTTAAACATGGTGTTGAATTTTTTTTGCCCTTTCTGCTAGATCAGATGTAATTTAGGCTTTTTTAACAGTTTGTCTGGAAACTGCATTCATGCCATAAGTTGGCATCTTTATTTTACAAGTTCCTTCTTTTAAAAACAGATGGCCAAAAGCTTAATCTTTACACAGGAGTCATCACAAATACAAAATTTATTCCAAAGACAGAGGTCCAGCATTTCATCTGGTTGTACAGTGGTAACAAGCATTTTGTTTTGACATACCTGTAACTGTTGAGTTTTTAAGGATGTGTTTTTGTCATGGCTTTCAGAGGAGTAATCTTTATGTTGTAGAAAATATTTCCATAATTTAGCATTTTGAGATTTTTCAGATGAGGTGAATGGGAAACTTTTGTTTTCTTTGAGATTCTTGAGCTGCTGGGAAACCCTGTATGCAGTGTTGTTGTCGTGTCGGTCCCAAGACTTCAGAGAGACAAGGTAGGTGAGGTCCAATAAAAGATATTACCTCGCCCACCTTGTCTCTCTTGCTAAACCCTAGACAGTATAAGAGACTAATAGAGCAGTGACTGAACAACACAGGACCAGACCAGCAAATTCTCAGTGGGAGACTTAGTTCCTCTGTGGTTGTTGGTTGTTCATCCTGAAGATAAAAAGATTTTAAAACAAGTTGTTAATCTTGGTCAAGATTTATTCTGCCATGGCAACTTTGGTGATCAAATCTATCCATTCTTATAGCATAAATATAATTCAAGAGATGTGCACTAAATATGGAAGAAGTTACTATTTATAAAATAATGTTTGTCACACTTGACAATTTTAATTAGAAATGCCTTTTTAGCCTTCCCCTGCCCCCCCTTTCTAGCATGATCCATCCCATCTTGTTTTCCTTAGGCTATGGTAACACTCTCAGAAAAAGTAGCACCCTCATCTAAAAATATAGATTGGCTCAAATGCTTCCTGGGTTGATTAAGACTGAAAAGTGTTGCCTCAGGTGGCTCCTTTGGTCAGCTGTGTAGAATAAGCTGGGGGTGCTCAGTCTGCTTCCCAGTGGACAGCTGTTACTAGGGAATTACCAGAAATCCCTATCTATCTTGGCCCTAAACAGCAGCTGCAGAGCTCTAAGCTCCCCTTGCATTCCCAGAGTTTGTACCTTGGAATCGGGGTTGAGGCCTACTATTGAGGTGGCTTTGGTTTGTAGTATCTTGTGTTGCTGCTACGTGGACTGTTACTCTCCAGTGAATAAATAGGGCTGCTTCTTTTTTTTAGTGCTATTGAATACTTTTCAAAGTATTAAATTCACTGTTTACTTTAAAAATGTTTTAGCAAATGATGTATCTAATTTTAAATCAGTAAGACCAAGTAAAGTCTTCAAGGGCCCTCCCCATCTGTTGTGAGGCTGAAGCTTTGTGAATGAATGGTTTTTGAATTTTTCATTAGATATTCTACAACTATAAATTTTTAAAGAAATGCAGTATAAACTAGGGGCATTAAATGTTCTCCCATGTGTTCTCTCACTACTTCCCATTGATGGCAGTGGAGCACACTGTCTGCTGGCACTTAAGCGTTGATTGCTACATTGAAATGATTAAATTATTTCTGCCATAAAAATCAAGATTTCATGGCGTTAACATCCTGTCCCACAAAGGAAAATTACTATTTCTGCTCTTCAAATGGAGTTTTGAAGTATATTGTATTTTAAATGTCAAGAGAAGACTGCTTTTGCTTTTATTGCTTTTTATTATAAGCTTATTTAATTAGATCTTAAATTTCAATAATTACAGTAACTTCATCTCAACACGTATGTGTGCTGCATTCAAAGCTTGTAAGGATTGCTGTGTGCTTCTCTATTTCTTGCTTCCCCCTTTCGCTTATAAAAGTCATAATGGTCCAATTGACTGTAGCTCTTGGCATGTTGGAAGCGAGCCATAGTGTATTCTTGAAAATTCAGCAATAGTAGGAGCTTATTTCTTAATAGAAGGATAATGTTTTACCAATGAGTTTTCTTAATTTAGAAGTATTTAATGTGCCACAAATCACTAGCTTAAAACAACTTTGAGGAAATGTCAGAGGTGAATTGAACCAGAAAGAAGTTCCACATAGTTGGATGGATTCCTAACTTTGCTCTGAGAGAGCTGAAAGAGAATTGCAGTAATGGCTTGATATGAATGCTTTTAAATTTTTCATGATAGCATCCATTTTTGTAACTCTTTATTTCCCCATTCAGCTGATCAGGGAGAGGAGATTGAGGCCTTCAGACACACAGGCACCATGTAATATTGAACAAGGCTAAGAAGTTGTCTAAAGAAATTGTAATATGTGAAATTCAGAATTCTGTTTGTGCTTCATCCATTTCAATGATTTATAAAACATATGTTTTTACCTTAAAGCTTTACAGTTTCACTATATTCTAGGAGATCATTAAAGTTAGACCATTTGCCATCTTCCTTGCATAAACTTCTGTTTTCCATGAAACAGCTTAGGTAGTATTGGCTAAAAACTGTGGATGTATTTAATTAGAACACTGGATGGCTAAAGAGATGAAAAGAGAATGATCCAGTGGACCTAGAAGAAAAAAACTGTCTTGTGTAAGGCTGTTAATGACTAGAGATTGGCAATAATAGTGCAAACTTTTACACAAACTTTGCTTTCACTGTTTGCTTTCTGTAAATATGTTAGCAAATGGGATTTCTGACAGGATTCTTCATAGAATGCATTTTTAGTGCTATTGGAGACTATTTAGAGAAAGCAAGCTTTGAACTTGTATTTAAAAGTTGATTCTCAGTTATATATCCAGTTGGGTTAGAGAGAGACACCATATGAGTGGTATCGTCCAAAACTGCTCTGATCTCAAATATTGCATGTGCATAATGAATGGTTTCTAAACAACTTACAGTTCAAGGGTTTATCCACACTGGAAGTGCTGCAGCTGCACCACTGTAGTGCCTAGTGAAGACACTAACTATACTGATGGGAGAGCCTCTCCCGAGAGGCAGTAGCTGTGTCAATGGGAGAAGACCTTCCATCGACATAGCACTGTCTACACATCCCTGAGCGATGTTGTTATACCAACGTAAGTTGGTAGTGTAGACCAAGCCCAAGAGTTATTTGTACAAATTTGTGGCAAGTGGATTGGAAAAAAGGTTTTTGACAATTCAGGTAATAAAAGTAAAAAATCATCATTCGTAAATCTTTGATATACATTACATCTTGTATGCAGAATTGCTAGGAAGTCGCAATGAAAATGCCTCAGCAGGTTTAAAGAAATGTACAAAAACAAATGATGATGTTTTGAGCGAAGAATTAGAGGTGGAGGTAGTGCCGGGCAGTTGGAAATGTTCCTCACTCATTCCTTTGAATATGCATTGGATTAGTTTTGGCCGTATAGTTTTGCACATGTCTGAGAGATGAAATCTTCAGTGATTTAAGTCATTTTCATATCAAAACTTTTTCTGTATCAACATAATCATTTAATTTTTTTTAACTGATTACTTTTCTATATAAGCAGTAAGCCATAAACCTAACCACTTAATCTTGTTCTAACTCTCCATACCTTCCAGGAGAGTAAGATTGTCCATTTACTTATTAAGCTCGGTTTCAGAGTGAGAGGGCATTCTCCCATTGAGGAGAAAATATATTTTGGGGGTTCTGATTTAAAATGAAGAAACTATAGCTTGTAAATTTAAAAGCACATTACTTTCAGAGGCTTTTTTCTTACTCTGATAGCAATCTTGAGAGAGCATATTTGGTTTGTAGCATTTCCAGCAAGAGAGTTGCTTTCCTTTTTAGCAAGGTAGCTCTTTTAATAATAAAGTGACTGTGTGTGATCTCCTTTGTTTAAATTGGGAGAAGAGCAAAAATATATTTAGATATGCATTTCATAGTTTTTCAGCTACCCTGTTTTATCAGTATAAGTGAGTCCACAAGGCAATGCATAGGTACATCACTTATAAACATTTCTGGTTAGCACTTACATTTCTTTGTCCCTTTTAAGAATTTATTAAATGAATTCGTGTTCTGCATTAGTTGAAAATTAATTATAAAAAAGGGAGACACCTTCATAGCTTTTTCTGTCTATAAGTCTACTTTTCTCCAGCTGCTAATACTTTTTAAAAACTTCTTAGGCCTAAGGGGGGCTTGTGCTCTCCTCTGTACACATGTAATTCCTGTAACATTGAGGGGTTGTGTGCAATCGTTGAGGAGAAATAAAGACATTACTGACTTTGAGAGACAAGCACAAAATACAAAGCACAGCCTGCAAGCTGTGCTTTGTAATGTTCCTAGAAATGCAATTTATATTCTAGATAATGCCAAAAACTGAAATACTGGTTATATGATGGAAATATGACCTGGTTCTGTTTTGCCGACACCTTTTGCAGAGATGAATCTAAGCTCTTATAGGACTGAGCGGGATTGTATACTCCCTATGTGTATTTACTTTTCCTCTCCAATTCTTTCTAGGTAACATTAATGGCTGCTTTTTAAACTATTACTTTTTCCTGCTGGCGGCTATCCAAGGAGCAACCCTCCTGCTTTTCCTTATTGTTTCTGTGAAATATGACCGTCAAAGATCAAGGACTAATGGAGTGACTGCCAATGGGAGGACCTGACGTTATCTGAAATGGAAGAGCAGTTTATTAGACCAGCACACAGTAAATTAACTGGCAATGAACTGATAGTTTGCGAGATCTTAAACTGTTCTCCAATGGGACTCTTTCCTTAAACTTGCATGTTACATGAGTTCTCACCCCGTCCCTTTCCCTCTAGGTAAGTGCCTTATGTCAGTGGGGCTCATATGCCCTGTTGTAGGGAAAATGCAGATCTTGAAAGTGCATTGAAGGTATTGAATATTGAGTATTCAGTACTCTAGGTATTGAAGGCGCTGTGCTCATGCTGACATGTTGGGACTACTTAACATCTTTGGAAACTGAATATAACTAGTCAAAACTAGTAAGGAAACATTGTATAATGTGGCTCACTCCTAACTGAAGAACTTTGTTCAATGAAGGAAGGTGGGTCGGGGGGGGCACTTTTCAGCAGTCTTTATTATGTTGAAGGCACCTGTATTTCCTTGAAGTTCTGGTTACAGTTCAAGAGGTTCAGTGACATTAGTAAGAAATCTCCTCCTCTGAATTTTAAAAATTTGAGGAAACTAAATTCAACAGATCAATTTTGGGACAAGTGCAGGCAACCTAACCTTCATAGGTCTGACTAGCCTGGATAAAAAGGGATGGCTTGTATGCAAGTGATTTTTCGTTGCAAATAGGACAAATGTTTTAAGCCTACACTTCAGTATTTAATATAAAATGGTCTTGGGTGCATTTAGACAATACAGTAGGTTATTTTGTAGCTGCTATAATTTTTGATACATGTTAGACACTTTCGGGGACTTAACTGGTTTTACTCCAGGATTTTATTTTTGTTTTTTTTAAGGTCAGAGTTAGGTGTATTAGGACATTAGGGAAACTTGTGTCCTTTGAATAAGCAAGTCTTTTATCTAATGTTCTCAGTCTCATTATCTCCATTTAAACATCCTTAAATATTTTCAAGTGCATGGAAAGAGAGAGACTGAAATTCAGTCTCAGTAAATGAATGTGTAATATCAGTTGGAGGTCTCTTAGCCCTAATGTCTTCAGTCCTGGTGTCGTTTATGTAATTTTTGCTAATGTGCTACAGGGCTAGAACCTTTCAGCAACACATTCCTATTCTAGAGTAAATGCAGTTTTTACTCTTTCAGCCTGTTCTACTTTAATTTCTTTACCTATTGTATTTAATACTGCATATGCAAGGCGATATGGAAAGCAATACTTTTGCAAGTGGTTATAAAGAAAACAAACTGAAAAATCAGTATTTTATTAAACAGTTTAATGTGTTTGAGCTTTTACAGTTTCCTTTGGTGACTTTGCATTTAAAATGTTAAATATTTTTTTGGTACATAGAATGTCCTTTAATGAGTTTACAAAGCAAAATGAACTCTTGTGCTGTGACTTCTGACCCTTTGTTCCCAGGGGAATAAAATTACACTGCAGATCTCCAGTGTTCTTTGGTCTTTTATTTCCTCAAATCCATCTTGCAATCCTACTAATTGTGCCACCCAATGGAATGTGTATTAGAATGAGATGAGTCTGGGAGTAATTACATATATTCGTCGTCTTGGTAAAAGACCCACAAGCGAGAGCTAAACCTGCTGGGTGTAAGTCCCTAACCGCCTCCTGATTGCAGTGTAGGACTTGAACATAATAGTGCAAATAAGAACTGCAACTCTTGTAAGCAAAACTGTAAATATTCCCGATTTGGCTAATGTACTTTCCATTCTATTTAACTTTTAATACCCTATTTGTGGTACATCAACTTTAAAGCCAATTTGGTCTGGTGGGATTAAAGTGCTTGGCAAAGACTGGAAGATAGGCTGCAGAAGAATCATATGGCTATCTAAAAATCTATTTATCAAGAGATCTCCCCCTCATAAGGAGGGGATGAATCAGGAAAGTTTGATTCCATGTGAAGACAGGTTTGTATTTCTAAAGTGTTTGTAGATGCAGAAAAGAACTTTGCTGTAACAGCTAATTGTTACCCAGTTATACGATAAATACTTCTACCATTTAGCTAATTTCTTGCAAGGTTGTTTTTAGAATTCTTTGCAGATACCCATCTGTATTGGGGATTAAATCTCACTAGATTAACTCGTTCTCAAAAGTCTGCTCCTTGATGACAAAACTGTCCTCTTCCACACTTGTCTGGGAAACTTATGTTGAGCAAGGAGTGTGTTAAGACCTACACTAGGGAATTTGAAATGGCAGTGCTGCAAGGTACTGGATTCTTGCTACAGAAGAGCTACCACAGATTAAATTATTTGGGGTAGACAAGCTTTTAATGTGGTTCAACTAGTTTAATCTCCCAAGTGGGTGGACCCTTAATTTGCACCCCACTTTGCTTGTTTTTCTCTTTGGAGGGCTGATAGTGTTTGCAGGGAATGTTCCTTTTGTTCTCCCTCTTTGGTTTTTCACTTCAGTCTTGGGTCTCCTGCTAGGAATACAGCAGCCTCCATTCTTCAGTCACAGAGTGAAGGGAGAATCCCTGATGTAAACTCGTACACCAGTGCAGTGTGCAGTCAGCTCAGTTTCCACAGGTTTCCTTGAACATCACTTCAAGTTTAGTCAGTTATTCATCTGGAAGTTTGGTTCTGGAACTCCTTATTCAAGGAGCCCTTTTGGGGGTTAGAAGTATGAATATCAGTCTGACATAGAAGTGTCACCTTTTGGCCTCCTTTAAATGCTGTTCTCATCTGTGGTGATCATGGGACTGCAGGCTTTGCATGAGATGCATGGGCAAGGACACTAGGGTCCCCTTGACAGAAAAATCCCAAAGAGGGGCGACCTTCCTTCACTACCTCTTCCTGGAGATCAAAGGTTCTGAATGGTGTGCGTGAAATTCCTAAACAGTATAAGACTCAAGTGGTCTAATTAAAAACAATATTTATTGAGGATGGAGAGTAATCAGTGAAACAAAGAAACTGTAGGTTGTAGCCTCTGCCCTGACATATTGCCAAAGCTTGGCAGTGTAGTCACTTAGGTTCAGTTGCAATGAATAAAAATATATCTTAGGTTCCTAGAAAACATCTTTTTGCTGGTCCGGCTAACTTATCAGACATAGGCTCTGGATTCAGGTGTCCTGTGTCACTCAAACTAATTACTTTGACTCAGTTGCTCAGGGCTTCTTTGTGCTTGGCTTATTATAGCAAAATATAAAAATATGCCGTGACTTCAAGGTCACTTTTCAAGTGGGGATGAAGTCAGGGTGGAGAGGAAGGGAAATAAAGTCCATTATGGTTGGATGGGAATTCTTTGAAATGCTTCAGGGCCGCTCCTCAATAACTTATCTGTTAATCCTTGGTTCTCCCTTCGGTTGTTTCTTGTCTTTAGACTGTAAAGCTTTGGGCAAAGACCCATTGGTAGTGTTTTCCAAAGTTTCTGAGTCACTGAGGGTATGTCTACACTGCAGAGAAAAAACAGCACTGAGTCTCACAGCCTGGGTCATTTGACTTGGACTCATGGGGTTCAAAATAGCAGTGTAGACATTTCCTGCTCAAGCTGGAGCATGGGCTCCAAGACCCTCCTCCCTCGCCAGGTTTCAGAACCTGGGATCCATCCCAAGTGGGAATGTCTACACTGCTATTTTTAGCCTCGCAAGCCTGAGTCACTTGACCTGAGCCCTGAGATTTGGCTCCAGAGTTTTTTCATTGAAGTGTAGACATACCTTAGGCTTCTAAGTCATGTGGGTACTCTGCTTAGTACAGTGGGGCCCTGATTAGGGATCTTTGAATGCTATCCTAATGTAAGCAATGGCACTGTAGCTATATTTTCTTGACTAGTTTTTCCTGTTCAGTGGCAGGGGGATACTTTCTACACTGCAATAAGTAAACCGTAAATGTCTGCTTGTATGGTAAGGCTGTATGGTGGTTCTAACATTCTGGAGAGCAGACTGAACATGCAATCAGTTGTATAATTTAATTTTTATTTGGAATGACTTGGCTGAGCTCCAGGCACCAGTAATTAGACCATTTATGAAGATTAATCTGGCACGTCTCATCAAAGGGATAAGGTCTTTGTGACTCAGAGGCTTAGCTGATTCATTCTCCAGGCATTATCTTTTAGTATTTCCACTCCATTCACAGAAGTAGGATTAATCAATTAACTTCATGGCTGAGCCCTATAGCTAATTAATGAAATACCTTGAAGTGTACAGTTTAAATTTAGTTATGTTCACTTTTCAGATTGTTCCAGTGTAATAGAAAGATTCCTCCCAAGAGTCATCATAAATGAACATTTGTAAGCACCTGACTGCATCAGGTATCTTTTTATTTTAAAATGTAATATCAAGAAGTTCATACTTACTGTTGGAAGCATTAGTCTATACAGTGCTTTCAAGTTTACTACAATTACTATTTACAACAAAGCATACAAAGAATAAGCAAAAAATCATGGCTTACGTACAAGAATGTAATACAAATATGAACATAGCTATTTTGTGTTTAGGAGTCAGGATGTTTTATTGAGATCAGTGCATAGATGTATTGGATTTTCACATGTTCTAATTTTTTGCATATCTTCAGTAATATGGAAAAAATTGTTCTCTCCTCTTTGTAGGTACCTATTGTACGGAATGAACTAACTGTCTCTTTTTAAACTGTCTCTTGATCCGAAAGTCCCCATCAATCTCTTTCCTTATACAAATCTTCAGAGTGAAGAACTTTAATTATAGCATTGCCGGCTACTGCCACTATAGTTAAGGGTTTGTCATCATTTCCATTGTATTCCCCATTTAACTCTGTTGTAGAAAGTTTCTCAGGGCTGAAACTTGTCAGAGGAGATTTTAGCTTGGTAGTGAATCTTTGCTTATGGATGTGTGGAATTCTTAACTTTTGTTTGCATTTGAAAAAGCTTTTTGAAAAGCATAACCTAAGTCATGTTAACAAGTGTCCTTACATATATGCAGGGCAGGATACATTAGTACAGACAAACCCCTTAGGAAATAGAGGTTATAATGTCTTTCATTTGAACAATCAATAGCTTGAGATGCAAGTGTCCTTATGGAACCTGAAAATTTTTGGACTCTTTGTTGGGAGCTAATCTGTATACTTGAGTGTGTGTGGTACCCTCTAGGGCCAATGCAAGGACATAACTCTATGGTGAATGATAATAAAATAAAAAGAAAATAAAAAGAATTGCAGGTAATACCAGTTGAAGGATAAATACATGCATAAGGATGCATTGCTCCAGGTCCTATCAGATCCAAAACAGTGATGAACAATGGTTGAAAAAAGATGGCCAAGTGCTGGTTACTGTAGTCTGGCTGTGTGGTGATTCTTCATGTTAAGAATAGTGTACAGAATGTGGCTAAACACATTCCTGTCCATACTATATTTGTGCCATTACCCTACTGCAGAATATGTTCTGTAAATGGGTGTTAAGGATAGTCCTCAAAATGTGGCTAGCCAGAAGTTGGATCCACTTGCATCAGATTTATAATAACCCCATAACATGAGTGGTGGTGGTCTGCAATCAACACTCTGGAGGAGGAGGAAGCTGATGTTTTCACAAACATAGGATCATAGGAACTGAAGTAGTTCATGTACCCCCGTATCCTGACTCTGCCAGTGGCCAGTACTAGATACTTCAGAGGAAGATGTAGGTAACCTACATAAGATAGAATCATAGAATATCAGGGTTGGAAGGGACCTCAGGAGGTCATCTAGTCCAACCCCCTGCTCAAAGCAGACCCAATCCCCAATTTTTGCCCCAGATTCCTAAATGGCCCCCTCAAGGATTGAACTCGCAACCTGAGTTTAGCAGGCTGGCAAGGTTCCTTCCCCACTCTGAACTCTAGGGTACATGCATGAAAACCCCCTAAGCTTATTTTTACCAGCTTAGGTTAAAACTTCCCCAAGGTACAAACTATTTTACCTTTGTCCTTGGACTTTATTACTGCCACCACCAAGCATCTAACAGGTAGATAGGTAGATAGATGGATAACTGGGAAAGAGCCAGCTTGGAAACGTCTTTCCCCTCAAAATCCTCCCCAAACCCTACTCCCCCTTTCCTGGGGAAGGCTTGATAAAAATCCTCACCAATTTGCATAGGTGAACACAGACCCAAACCCTTGGATCTTAAGAACAATGAAAAAAACAATCAGGTTCTTAGAAGAAGTAGTTTAATAGAAGCAAAAGTAAAAGAATCACCTCTGTAAAATCAGGATGGTAAATACCTTACAGGGTAATCAGATTCAAAACATAAAGAATCCCTCTAGGCAAAACCTTAAGTTACAAAAAGACACAATAACAGGAATATCCATTCCATTCAGCGCAACTTATTTTATCAGCCATTTAAACAAAACAGAATCTAATGCTTATCTAACTAGATTACTTACTAAATTCTAAGACTCCATTCCTGTTCTGTCCCCTGCAAAAGCATCACACAGACAGAGCAAGCCTTTGTTTCTCCCCCCATTCAGCTTTGAAAGTATCTTGTCTCCTCATTGGTCATTTTGGTCAGGTGCCAGAGAGGTTATCCTAGCTTCTTAACCCTTTACAGGTGAAAGGGTTTTCCTCTGGCCGGGAGGGATTTAAAGGTGTTTACCCTTCCCTTTATATTTATGACACAGGCCAACGCTCAAACCACTGAGCTATCCCCTCCCCCCAATAGCAGAATAGCCACGCCATGAGGAAAGGTGTGTGGGGGTGGGGTGGGGAGTTGGGGGCAGTTTTTTGGTTTTTAAGAATCAACTTGGATTTTCTTTCTCAGTCCTAAAAACTTTAACATGACAATCTTCTACTGCAAATGAGGTCAAAATATTAATAAAACACTTCCTATCTTTTTCCTTATCATACTGTGTTCCTACTCAGTGACGTAAGGCTTCAGTTTTCTGAATACAAGCTTATTTATAGATAAGATTTCCTATCCCTCTTTCTTCAGTAATGTGATTGACTGACTGATACAAAAGAGTCCATAAATCACCTTGGACAGTCAGCAAAAAAATTCAACCAAAATTCCTTTAAGAAGGAAAAACAATTCAAATATTGTTTAGGCCTATGAAAATTGCACTTGGCAGTCAGATTAACATGCGTTGTGAGAGCTGTAAAATGCACGGGACTGAGGGCTAGATACACAAAAGAACATAGGTACTGCAGCACTGTCACATGTACAATGATACAGATTGAAACAGATCAGCTTATGTACTGCACTCCAGCTAGTGTACTACAACTCCTGTTTAGTAACTCTTCTGTGTAGACAAGGACTCTAGCATTGCATTGCCTAACTCTTAGGTGCCCTGCCATCCAAGTAGAATCCACAGCCATGCGTTTAGTGCCAAGGCTCCCTAGCAATGTATGGGGAGAGTTAAGCATCCAAGAATGCGATCAACAAAAGCCAGCGCTCTTGAGCTGGGAGCCACCTAAACTAGCCAGTAGGAAATGCCAAGGAGGCGGGTGGGACCTAAGCTCTGTCTCTCAAAGGGAATTAAGCACCCAAGTCAGGGTCAGAGGGTGAGATTCTCAGTTATGAACTCTCTGTTAGAGTTTGGCACCTAAGCCATGCTGAGGGAGGGGAGGAAGGAGCAGCCTCCCTCATAACCTTTATCCCAGTGGCTAGGGCACTCACCCAGGATGTGGGAGACCTGGGTGTGCTTCTCCCTACTGCGTGATATGAAGAAAGGATTTGAATTGGGTTCCCCACTTCCAGTGATTCCAAAGAGTCATTATCTTTCTCTCGCTGGCCCAATGCATATTTAATTATTGATACGCAGTAGAGCAGCTCAGCAGGAGAGCTTGAGAGAGACACCAGAATATCCCATAGTTAACTGGTTAGATGAGGTTATAAGGGAGGCTGCTGCCTTGTCCATTTTGTGGGTTTAGGCATGTGCAGTGCATAACAGATTGGAATGGAGCAATGCCTAGTGTAAGGATCTGGCTGTGGGGAGAGGCACAATTTAGGCACCAGATGCCTACACTGAGGCTTCTGTGCATGCTCATTAGCAGAAATGTAGGCATTATGAAGACTTTAATAGTGGAAACTCAGGCATCTAGGGACTTCAAGCACCTCTAAGGTTAGGCAGTTGCTGAGCCAGGAGTATTGCATATGCCACTGGCGCTTAAATGTTGGATGTAGGTGCTTGATTCTTTTTGGTGGATCTAACCCTGAGTACCACTATGCATTTTTTGTAAAGACTTGGTATCAAACTCAGTTGATATCTAATTACCTTTTTATGAGGGCTAGTTAGATTTTTGCTCTCCATTCTCTTAGAAACACCTAGAGCTCCAGAATTATTGTTCTGATACAAAAACTGGCACATAAAATAGTCCTAGCGTATGTTTAAAGTATGTAAGGAAACCATGCAGGTCTTAAAATTAGAAGTCACCTGCAATGGATCATGGGGACAAACACAGTTTCATTGCTAGCCTATAGAAAATCTAATTCCCTGCAAACAAAACATCTGTGAGGAGCAGTACTCTACGCCCAGATAAATCCCTATTTTTCTTCAGGCTGCTAACCGGACACTGTGGTGGCTGAAATTGTGTTTTTATTTTATTTTTATATCTAACTTCACGTGCAGGGCTAAAATTCAGCTTCTTGAAGCAGCTTGGCTTGCTAGCATTCTGTACAGCAAAATCTGGATCTAGTGCTGATTAGTGAGATGAATAATCAGGCAGCATTGATGGACGTGGTGGTGAGTTTTTTTTTTGTCCAACCTTTTGTTGGAAGGATGCTAATGGATCCATAGCTGTTGATCTAGGGAACAAGATATTGCACAATTTTACATTTTAAAATTCCTTCCCTTTCATTTATTGTTTCCAAAGCCCTTTGTAAAAACTGTCCATGCAACAGCACTGATATGCAGCTGCTTCTGGGGTGGGGAGTGATAACCAATCAAATATAAGATGATAAAGAGAATGCTTTGCATTGCTATCAAGAAGGGTGATAGAATACAACTTTAAATGATGTTTTGTGTGTCTACTATATATAACATCATACCAGACATAATACACACAAAGTCTGACTGTCTTCCTAGCTTATTTCTGTGGAAATTTCTGATTTTTCTGCCTATAGTAGACTTGTGGAGTTGGAGGGGAAACCAGAGATTGTTCTTCTCCCTTTGAGGCTACTAAATTTTATAACTGTCTTGAGTTTAATAGAGAAGTTGAGATGCATGGAGTCAAAAAGGAGGAACATGCATAGATGAGTTCTGTTTCTTAATAGTTTGACACAGTTATGCTATTATGAAATTATATTCTCCAACCTTTTCAACTTTTGGCTGGCTAACTGTGAATATCAGTGTTGACTTCAGCAGATTCCAGAGTTGCTCTTTCGGTCATCTTAAATTTTTTATTAAGAGGTTGCTAACTGATAACTTCCTGTCAAAATAACCGCTAGGTGGCTCCTCATAAAGTGTGTGAAATATGCTGTTTGGTAGGTGTCCAAAAGCTATATTTAATTGGTCAGATTTCTGATGCAATTTATGCTGTCGACGTCTGATTGGAGTGCTGATAGATGAGTGGAATGTTACTGTCCTGTAGTGGCTGGCTGCGACGTGGGACATTGGAAGGGGAAGGGATATGGAAAACAACATGGTGTTAGGACATCCTGCTATCTCTGGTTTTAGGCCTAGAGGCTGGAGCTCCCCTCTTAGCTCAGTAACTTAAAGGTTAGAGAGCTGGCGCATTGTGACCATCTTTGTAGGTCTGCTCGTAGCAATGCACGGATGGTGGGGGAATTTTAACTGGGTTTAGCTGTTGACCATGGCCAATCTTTCGGTGCTTATGTATCCAAATGTAATTATTGAAGTTCCACTGCATTTCATATCCAAGAGATGCCTGTTTTGAGAGACATGAGGTGCTCAATGGGTGTGTGTGTGTGTGTGTGTGTGTGTGTGTGTGCGGCTACGTGGTCACGAACCCAAATAGCTCCAAAAGCACTTGGGTTGAATGCATTACAGAAACCAGACAAGTTGCATTGCATAATATAAACTGGCGATATAATTTTGTGGTAGTTTGAAAAGCCTTCCTCATTGTTGCTAGCCTGCAACTTAAGTTTTCATAAATTTCAGTCTGGTATTTCCTGAAAGGAAATCTCCACTCCAGGTGCTAAGGGATTAAATTGAGGTAGATGATTACCCTCAAACAGCAAGGCATGATCAGGCAGAAATATAGAACAGGTGCTTCTCTGCTGGTAAATACAACATTTGTGCGATGAGAGGTAAATTAGTCAGTGATTTGAAAGAAAATTTAATAAAATCAACAAAATGCTAAATTTTACCATCTCTGTCTACAGCCTTGCTGCTATTTACTGCATGTGGGCTGTTGCGTGTTCTTCCACAATGAGGAAAAATGCTATAAAATACTTTTGTTAAATGAAGCAGTTGCTACTCACTTCTTTTCAACCTCATATTGGTTTATTACTGTTTGAAAGGCCTGTGGAGAAACAATCCAAAGCTTTCAAAATTGTCTTGCAGGAGAGGCAAGAGTCAGAGTTGTGTTTTGATTTAGGCCTTGTTTATGCACAGAAGTTTGTACTGGTATAAATATTTTGGTCAGAGATGTGGTTTTTACTGATATAGCTATACTGGTATAACCCCACTCCCCACCATTTGGAGTTTGTTTTTGTTTGTTTGTTTTTTTACTGCTTTGCCTTTATTGACACAGTTAAAGTAGTATTACTTTTATGAGAAAACAAGGTCTTTGATACAAATCTTATATTATGTGGGAGTGATCTGTCACTTTCAGTTGTATGCTTGGTCCCCTTGACTCTTAAATTGTTATCTCAGCTCTGTCATTGGATCCTTCATTTTGAGCCAGTCACTTAATCTTATTGCCTCGATTTCTCTAGACTAGAGATGCCTACTTTATCTTCACCATGGTGTTATGAGGAGTGATTGAATAGTTAGTGTGTGTCAAGTGCTTGGAGGATACAAGTTTAAGAACATAAGAATGGCCATACTGGGTCAGACCAAAGGTCCATCCAGCCCAGTATCCTGTCTACCAACAGTGGCCAATGCCAGGAGCCTCAGAGGGAGTGAACCTAACAGGTAATGATCAAGTTATCTCTCTCCTGCCATTCATCTCCACCCTCTGACAAACAGAGGCTAGGGGCACCATTCCTTACCCATCCTGGCTAATAGCCATTTAAATACTGCCGTAAGGTGTAGAAGCTCTCCAATATATTCCAGTGGTCATAGAATCATAGAATATCAAGGTTGGAAGGGATCTCAGGAGTTCCTCTAGTCCAATCCCCTGCTCAAAGCAGGACCAATCCCCAACTAAATCAGTCATGACATCTTGCATAGAATTCAGGAAGAATATTTTTTTGGTATGATCCTCCCACGTTCTTGTCATGCACCTTAGCCGATGCTTGAAAAGCACCTGTCTCATCTAGGCTGGCATAGGACTAAATGCAAAGAAACTCACTTAATAGATATTGATGGTCTAAGGAAGCACTTAAGATTCAGAATTGTTGAAAAAATACCTAATAGTTTAACCTTTGCCTATATGTTAATCTTCTTTTTTCCCAGAGCTGTTTTAACATAGCCAAAACTTCAGGTCTGCAGCAGACAAAAATTTTAGGGGTACTAATATTGCCCGTTTAGGGTCCGGCATGGGTGAACCCATCACTGATGCTGTTAAGCATTTTTGAAAGTTTAATGATTTTAAAATTACATTGCACACATCCAGAATCCTGATCAGTTCTAAACTCCCACTCATAAAATTTGATGATCTCCAATATTATTAAATTGCTTCACATGGTACAAAACTGTGCAAACCCAAGTACTTATAAAAAAATATATATGTGAAGTGCTGGAATAATTTAAAATTGCTGTGTGCACTGCAGAGTGCTGTAATACTGCTGGAACATATCAAATATTTTTATAAGGACCTCAAACTGGAATAGAGTCAAATATCCTTGTAATATAAAAGTGCAAAACATATTGAACCATTCTGCAGGTGTAATATGTAACACTTGAATTTAATTTTATAAAGTTGTAAGACTGTTATTCCAGCCTGACTGCCTCAAACGCTAGGAGTTTACAGACTAAGGCACTCTGTCTCTCTCATTGGATTGACCAAGTTTAGTGATTCAGTCAGAGAACAGGTGAGGTGTCCCTTTATTGCTGTGGAATCATGGGAGAAGGGAAGGAATGGAAGGCAGCATGGTCTAATGGACTATGAATCAGAAGAAAAGGGTCTCCTCCCGGCTTTAACACTTGCCTGCTGTGAGGCTGGGCAAGTCATTTCGCTTCTGTGTGCCTCTGTTTCCTCTTCAACCTTTCATGTTGTCTAGTTAGACTGTAAGCTCATTGGGACAGGAATCATCTCTTACGATGTGTATGTACAGTGCCCAGCAACGTGGGCCACAGTTTCAGGTGGGGCCTCTAGGTGCTACTGTAATACAATACGTGTCGGAATAGACTGTACAGGTATGACTAAAGGAGTTGCTGGAAACTTCATACTAGAGCTATTGGATTTCGTTTTTCAATTTCACTATAAATAATGGAAGGCTTTTAGTTGTACACCACCTTGAATAAGACAGCTGCTCCTATTCCTAGATTTATGCCCGCATCCCACCAAACATGCGTGTGTTCCGCTTCACGTGGGAGTAATCTTCCCAAAATCAGTGCAACCTCACATCCATGAAGTGAAGCATGCGGCCACTGTGAAGCCACGTCATCATTTTGGTTCCATAACAGCTTCCTTAGGTGTCCACATGAGAAACGTGAATGTTTAATTACTGGGACCATCCTATAATGTATCTCAGAGTAAATGGGGGATGATAACTCTACAGTAATGTCTCTGCATGAACCCTGCTTGGCAGTGGAAGTCATCTTGGGAATGGATAATGTAGTGCAACCTGCTCGCATTGCAGTGATTTCAGCTGCTTTATAGGGAGTTGGTGCTGCACCAGCACATCCCAGAGCGTACCACTTGTGAAAGTAGATGATGTGACCCAAATTGTCTAGAGTATGAAGTAGTCTTGCATTTCCCAGTGCAAAGGAGAGAGTGACCTATCTAAGAGTCTTATACTCCTGCCCGTCACCATAGTATCTGAGCGTCTTTCACATCAATTAGGCTGTCAATAGCAAAGTCCTTACTGGACTTTATGAAGTCTATGGTGGCTCTCCCTTTGGCTTATAGAAAGCTCTGCTTGGGTGTGGTCTGTCTTTTTTCACAGTTTATTCATGCTGAAATGAGTGGCCTATGTCTCTTTTTAAACACTTTTGATTCCTGGAGTGAGCAGGATGAATGCAAGTGTCTTGTAAACAAGCCTGACACGATGGGCACTGTCTATAATCTATTAAAACTGTATTATTGCATCTCCCAAGCAGGCCTACACAGACTCTAAAAAAGCCACGATAATATCTTCCCTCAATTTCATCTTTATTTTTTCATACAGCGTATGCATTTTCTTCTGCCTCCTGCACAAGAGACTACAGCGTCTTCCGAGTTAATAAAATGACACAGAGGTCATTTATATTAAGACAGTTAAATATTTGCCGGGCCTGTAACAGTGTATTAAACAATGCTTTATTTGCTCTCCCCTGACCTGATGCATGTCTCCAGCAGACAGAATAGCCTAGTCTGTCTGTCTGCTTTTTTCAGGTACGTGTGGCAATGCAAAATTTGAAATAAAAAGTGGAGATACAGCTTTTCTGCTGAGTGATGGGTTCAGTTAAGGATACAGCATTCAAATTGTCTGTCTGCTCCTGCTCCTCCCCCCAAAAAATCCTGTGTATATGACAACTCATTAAATGATGCCACCATCCCCTGAAATTCTGCCTCTGAGACTAGTGCAGTCAAGAATAACTTCCATGGGCTACTGTGCAGTACAGGGGCACTTTGCAGGCTTTAAAATGAATGGCATTTCCATAGTAAAGGGAAGAACCCAGCTTCCTGCATCTTCTCCACTCTAAAAAGTAATATAAAAAACATGGATGAAAATCTTACATATGTAGCACAGATGGGCTACATACCATATAAAGTTATCCTATATTCTTAGTAGAGATACTATATTAGCACTTAGAGGACCCATTATACTAGGCTCTGTACAAGCATAGTAAGAGGTGGTCTCTTTCCTAAAGAACGTGAGATCTAAATAGACAAGCGAGACAAAGGGCATTTTGGATCCATTTTTCAGACCGGGAACTAAAGCAGGAAGATATTAAGGGACTTGTTTAAGGTCACGGGGAGTCTCTGTCAGAGCTGGAATAGAACACTGGACTGGGACATAGAAGACCTGGATTTTAATTCACGGCTCCACCATTTGTTTGCTAAAAGTATCAAGATGAAATTACAAATGGCAAATTCGGCCTCTGGGGTGTTAAGAAGTTGAGCTGGTTGCAATTGTTCAAATAATGAGGGGAAAACTGTTGTGTTTTTTTTTTAATTTCTCCCTCCAAATTTCATTTTTTAAATTTCCCCTTTTTTTCCTCACCTGTGAACCCTCTCCTGGAGTTAGACATCTAAGCTGCTAAGGTAGTTCATGCTCTAATAGGTAAAATCCAGACCTTTCTTGCCGGGGAGGGAGAAGAAGAGGAGAGGGACTATTATAGCAAACAGCATGGTGGTTTGGGTACTCACCTGGAATGTTGGGAGACCTGGATTCAGGGCCTGGCTCCAAATCAGTCGGAGCAGGGATTTGATCCTGAATCTCTGCTTCCTAGGTGACTGCCCTAACCACGAAGCGGGGGGGGACACATCCTTGCAGCTGTCTTTTGTGACAGGTGTCAGATCTTTGCCATGCTCTCAGTATATTGGGCCTGGCTTGCAAGCTAGGTGCAGGAATGCCTAGCTTGAGAATCCTGCTTTTGGGTAGGTGAGGTGGCTTTGCATCCTCCTGGTGCTGGGAAATGTAGGTACCTACGGGGATAGGCAGCCGCTGAGCAGTGGTTCTGACGACATCAGTGGGACTCGAATGATGGCCTAAGGTCCCTGAAGAGGCAGTTAGGCACCTATATCTGGTGTGTTTTATTTTCAGAAGCAGGTCCCAGGCCCTTTGAAAATCACACCCAAGGTGCATCCAGCTGGGCACTCAAAAAAAGAAGCAACCGACTTTGAGGCCACCTTTGAAAAATCGGCTGTTAAGTGATTTGCCAAAAGCTTCATAGCAAAGTGGTGGCAGAGTCAAGAAAAGAGCCCGGGCCGCCTAATTCTCTACACTAAACCCTTGATGACACTTGTTCTCTGAAATTCAGCCCACAGTTGGTTGTTTCAATGCCTGCAACAATTTACAGTACAAAATGAGCTTTAAAGCAGGACATTGTGGGGACTAACCAACAGCTGCGTAAGCGGTAGGCGAGATGTAGCGGTGATATCTATCTAGCTAGAATCATAGGGTTAGAAGGGACCACAAGGGTCATCTAGTTTAACCCCCTGCCAAGATGCAGGATTTCCTCACCGTGGTATCTGAGCACCTCACAGTCATGAATGGATTTTATCATCACAATATCTCGGTGAAGTAGGGACGGTTTACCCTGGTCTAGAGACGGGGAACTGAGGCACAGAGATGCTTGAGTGACCTGTCCAAAGCCATACAGAGAGCCAATAAAAGTGCTGAAAGTTCAACCTGGGTCTCCTGGACACCTGGTCAAGAAACATGGTGTCTTGTCCATGGAAAATAATGGATGGAAAATGAAAAGGGAGGAAAAAATAAATTTGTCAAATTTTTTCAACAGCTTTGTTTCTTCAGGCTTTTGTTGAAAACGTGGAACCTGATTTCCCCCCCCCCCCCCCTTCAGTTTCTGGCAACTAAAAGCTGAAAAATCTCAGCTGGTTGAGCAAAAATGTTCCACAAAATCAAAATGTTTGCCCAACCTGCTGCAAATGTTTGTCAGTTGACAGAAACTAAAAAAAAAAAAAAAAAAGCCCTTAATGGCCATCTTGAACGAGCTGCTGCTTATTTTCCTGTCATGCAGCACTACCTAGTTCTGAGGAGAGGGCATGCCTGTCTGCATATGATGTGTTTGGGGGGGTGGGGGAGGTTTTTTTATTCACTGGACTCCTCTAGTGTCTCGTATGCCATTTGTGTTTCTGTAGGTCTGGGAGACACTAACACTTGAAAAATCCTCACTGAGGGTAAACTTGGATTTGACCAAGCTTATTGCTCTGGCTTTTGTTTTACAAAACCAGAACCAGTTTGCATTTTCCCGGACCCCCTCAAGTTTGAGTGGAAGTGATAGTATTCTGGGTTTGGCTGACTTGTTTGCATTGTTTTAGCACAACTGCATAAACGCTTGAGATCAGAAAGTACTGAGGACTTCTTGGAGGGGTCTTGAGCATTCTCAGCTCATATTGACGATTGGGCCTAATGGAGCTAACATAGGGGTTTTCTTGCAATTTTTCTCTTTCTCTCAAGGATGAGCCTTTTCCTCCATTCACTGCCCCATCTACTAAGTCACAAAGCTCTTCAAGGATTAAAATATGTGTCTGGCCATAACCTATCATGCAATTTTTATAGCAAGCATCTGTCACTTTTTTTTCCTGTCATGGGAACATAGTGCATCTCAACTTTTTGCTTTCCTCTACTATTTTTCTTGCTATCACCATGGCAACAGTATCGTGGCTATGGAAATGAATGACTGTGTATTGTAAAAGTGGGTTACTGGGAGTTACAGTGTAACTTTTTAAATTGCAAAGCAATTTACCTGTCAAGGTGTGAAAGCTGTACAAAGACAGATTGGGATGGCAATTGGGAGGCAGTGTTGTTTAGAAGTTACGGCAGCGCTCTGGGGGCCAGGTGTTCTAGGTTCTATTCCTGATTGTGCCACAGACTTGTCCTTAGATCATGGACAAGTCATGTAATCTGTGCCTCAGTTTTCCTTGTTCTGTACAATGGTCACAATGACACTGATCTACCTCTCGGAGGTAGATTTTGAGGCCTGTTCTGTCGTCACTAAAAAGAGCCTTGATACTGTTGTCATTCACTCAGAGGACATTTTTGCCGCTGGCTACCTCTTGGGCTCAATCCTTATGTTGTTGAAATGACCACGGGGCAGAGCTAAGCAGAGCTGGGGAAGTCTGGCAAAGCAATTTTTCAGAATTGTTAAATGAATCTATCCAGGTTGTTTGCTTTCTGCCTGAATTTCGCTTTCGGCTGATCCTTCAGCAGAAAGGACCCTGTATCTCTCAAATCTGCTTCAGCCATTGGCCTGTGCTCTTTGGGGAGGGGTAATTTTTTTTTTTTTTTTTTTTGAGAATCAAACTAGGTCAAATTCCACGCACGCCCTGCTGGGACTTAAATAGATTTTTTTTTTCCTCCACATAAATTGCATATTTTTATCACATTATTTGTGCCACTTCAGTATTCCCTCAGCTCTCCCTGTGTTTGTGTCCTTTTTCTTCATTGAACATCACTCTCATTGCTTCTGCTGTGCTCGGACTAGCAGGGAGAGGTCATTACTGTATTTATGATCACATTCAGTGCTCCAGTCACCTGTGTTAACTGTCTTTTGAATGCCTTTGTACTAAGTTCCCAGGGTCAGGTTTAAAAAACGTGTGATGTCGACAGCGGTGTTTGTCCGCTCTTGCAGAGCCCTCACCCCGCGCAGATGGTGCTTGTATTTTGAATGCCTCGGGCATTCCAGAAGGAGCTGCAGTATAGTGACACCTCTTTTTGTGTGTGGGGGGGGGGTAGCTATTTACTTGTGGCAGAAATGCTGTGATGTCACACCTGTATGCAACACAGCACCACACAATACACAGCGAACTCATGGCCTGATTAAAACACCTCCATAAGCAGAGGGCTGCAGTGTACAATGCAAAGTGCAGAGAGCAATCATGACAGGAGAAAAGCAGCTTCTCCATTCTCCGGGGCCTCTCAAAGAAAGGGGTTTCATGTTTTTAACACATCTCTCCTAGTCTTCTTTCAATGGCAACAAGGGAGGGTTGCAACATGCTTCCCCTTTATGGCTCTGTTTTGGATTACGGACTTGCATTGCTTGGGCTTACGTGGGGCCAGATAACATGAACAACGCATTCATCTGCTGAACTCTCTCACTCATGGTTACGCCCCGTGCTGCACTCAGTGGTGTTAGCCACACTGACTGCTGGGCATGCATCCCAGAGTTCCTAGCACTGTTCCCACTTGCGGTGCATTGTGGATGATTTTGCTGGGCCTTCTGAGACCTAATGTGCCTGCAAGGATATTGTGGAAGGAAACACAAAATGCTCAAATTTCCCATAATCCACACTTCGGCAAATCTCAAGACTCCTCAGGGGCTATCCTCTAATACCTGTCCTTGCTTCAACCACTGCTGTTTGCATGGCCCAGATCCCCATCAAAGAATGCAGTGCTTCCAGAAGGGTTCCTCATAGAGCTGGTGAGATTTAGGCGGCCACTGAGAGTCATGGGCAGGCATTCTGATGTAAGCGATCGAGTTCTGCTTTTCTTCCCATTGTTTCCATCTTAAACTTTTAGCATCACACTGAAATCTGGCTCTCAACTAGGGACTCAAACTCCAGCTACCCATAATGACTGCTTAGCAACCACCAAGTCTTGTTATATTGACAAGGTATTCGCCTCTTGTTCTCCATCAAGCTGATTTTCAAGCTCTGCCCCTGTCAATCAATGCACATGTTTCTGCATCTCTTGGCTTGTCTGCTGTGGTGCCTTATGCTTTCTGTTAAGGTGTGAGAACCGTGAAGCAAAGCTGAGTGCTCTTGTCACCCTATGGGAGAGATACAAGGCAAACCTCTTGAGAAGCCAAGAGACCTGAAATTGCATGCATGAATATATTATAAATTGTCTGGGCTTTGTGTATGTGTGGTTTCAGGCTAGAGGCAATGATGCATTAAGTTGGAAGATAATGTACTCTGCAAAAATTAAAGGTTATGGGACTATTTAGTTTTGCCAGTGGCTAAAGGCTATTTCTTCTAATTTATTAACCCGTAGCATCTTGGCATTTTCCAGCCTGTCAACCAAATGAAAGCTTAGATGTATGTCTAGTTACCAGTGAATGCCACAGGCATAAATAGTCAGCTTGGATGAAGCCTGGCATCTCTTTCCATGTGTGCAATTTCTGCCTGCGAGATGTGTACCTATAATTTTGCAACCACTGAATGACTCACAGGTGAAAATAAGTGTACATGACTCCAACTACTTGGCTTTCTCCCACATCAGGGACAAGGGCTTAGATTTGTATCTGGGGTTCAAATAAAATGTGAAAAATAGGTGCACAATGGAGAAAATCAAGCCTGAAATATGGGTGTGGTTCATCTACCTCTGTTGGACTGAATTTCCTTAGTTTCACTTTATACCACTGAGATCAGGAAGGCATCCTGCATCAGAAACTCATGTGCACCCTTGAAACCAGGCAAAATACTCAAGTGAACGCCTACTGCCCCTGAGCTCCTTGGGGAAGTTTTGGACTTTGGACACACTCCCCTCTGCAACCTCGTTCCTCCAGGAGTAACTTGGCATTGGTGTTGCTGCCCTCTTATTAACACAGGGTCAGGGCCTCTATGCTCTTTGTCCTGCTCCTCGCTTTATTTTTCTTTGGCCTCAACACTCAGTATCTGACTGTGCCGTGAAGAGTCAAGCCCTAAGCATGAAGAATGCAAACACACTGAAACCTAGATTAGGCGAGGAAGGTCTCCTTTTAGTTAAAGCTCAAAGAATTCCTAAGGCTTTCGGCATGATTTTAGCTACCTCATTGCTATTTTTTTTATTTCCCCTCATCCCCTCCGCTGCCAGCTTAAGGCAATACAGTAAACCAGTGCACAGCTAAGATTAGGGATGGGCATTTGAACTGTTCTAAGTTCCTGTTTGGACAGTATGAACAGTGGTCAGCAGCTGCTATGTACAGCAGTGGCAGGCCCCACAGGGCTGTGTTTACGTTTTTCACAGACATTGCAGCCTGAGCGCCTAGCACGTGCCCTCTAAGGAGCTGGAAGTTTAATGTGAAGCACGATGCAGTGAGCAGAGCAATTCTGACAGTATGAGTCAGCCGGGAGAAGGCTTCTTCTGGCTTTAGCAGAGTGGCTGTTTAAAGAGCTCATAGAAACATCGATCACTTTTTAGCAGTGGGAAGCAAAGCATTCTGAAAGTCTGTCACTGCGTGTGCCTGGTGCTTCTGTACTTATTTAATGTGCTTTCCTCTAGTCACTGCGGACCCCCCCGCCCAACCCCAACAAAATATCAGACTGGAAGACTCATCCTACAAGGAAGCATGGAATAGTCTCCTTTGAATGGTTTTGCTGTGTTAGCTCAGCACTCATTCTGTCTTGACCTAATGGGATCAGGTAGCTTCTATACAGCACCTTTATCTGCTCAAACAAAGCACTTCCCAAACTTAAGTCACTGTGTCCCTACGGATTAGCTCCATTTGACTGGGGAGGAAGTGAGGTTTAGTGGCTTGTTCAAAGCCACGCAGCAACAGGGTGTCAGGTGCCATCTGCGACCGCTAGTAGCGCACATCCCCAGCCAGCCGGAGATGGGACATACAAGAGGAATGCTCTCAGTTACTACAGAGAATTCTTTCCCAAGTGTCTGGCTGGTGGGTCTTGCTGACATGTTCCGGGTCTACCTAATTGCCATGTTTGGGGTTGGGAAGGAATTTTCCCCCAGGTCAGATTGGCAGACTGTGGATTCTCTGTAAATTGAAGTTTTTAAATCATGATCTGAGGACTTCAGTAACTCAGCCAGAGGTTAGGGGCCTATTACAGGAGTGGGTGGATGAGATTCTGTGAGCTGCAATGTGCAGGAGGTCGCACTAGCTGATCACCTGGTTCCTTCCGGCCTATGAGTGAGCCAGGATTAGGATTTAGGACCCCCTGACTCCCAACTATTATGTGCTCATTCTCCCAGTACCCTGCCTGTGTATCTATATAATCTGCCCAATTCTTTATATTATGACAGGGGCTAGAGGTTCTGATTGAGAACAGAGCTCCCGTCTGCAAAGTGCTGTACAAATATGTAAAGAGAGGCCCAAACCCAAACAGTTTATAATCAAATAGGCGAGGCCGAGAAAGGACATATCGTCCCTATGTTACAGATGGGAAATGGAGGCACAGAGAGATTAAATGATTTGCCCAAGGTCACACAAGAAGTCTCTAGCAGAGCTGGGATTTGACTTCAGTTCCTTATCCACAAGGGCAATCTTCCTGCTTAGAGACGAGGCTTGTCTCTTTTTGTGCCTAGCCAGGTGCCTATCCTCAGGCCAAACCTCCTCCTTTGTGCTGAATATCAGTGTCCCCTCTCCCCTCAGAGCACAGGCTGGGTAATGCTGGATCACTCAGAGCTGTGCTGTAGTCTGTCTGTTTTTTTTTTTCTTAGCGCTGAGAGGGCTGACAGGCTCCCAGAGCTGGGATTTCAGGCCACGTCTTCATTTTCATAATGACTGGCTTAACTAAGGCAAGGTCGTGCTGGAGAACATTGCTGAACACACAGTGCAAACACAAGGCTTGCTTGCCCCTTGCGTGTGGGCCTCTGGGCAGCGCTTCGGTGGCCGCTTTTTTTTTTTTGTGCTGTCCAAATATTGACTGTGTTCAAGGGCTACAGTGTTGCTAAAACAACAGTTGCTGCAATCACTTCGGGCTCAGGAAGTTCCTGACATGCGAGAGGCTATCTTGCTGAAGGGCTGCTTTGTAAAATGTACCCCCAAGGGAAGAGTTTTATTGTCCCGCCCTTGGTGGGCCTCAAACCATTCGGAGAGCGGGAGTGGACTGTAGGTGAATAAACTAATGCAGAGGTCTTACGTTTTGCAGATTTTGGGGAGCTTGGGCAATTGGGGGCAGTGGTTGTTCGTTTGCTGGGAGGAGCTGAGGTAACTGGGAGAGGGATTGAAGGAGAAGGAGAACTGAGGCACATGTTACCATGCGGGGGATGGAAGCTTTCGACAGGGGAGGGCCACCTTTAAAGAAAGGAATGATCAGTGAATACGGGGGGTGGGAGTGGGGGTGTAGCCAGCAGGGCCTCCATAAGCATCCCCCAGGGACGCACTTGACACCTGTCTAGCTCTGGCTCTGGAATTGAGGGTGGCAAAAGACAGACTATAAGGTAGGACTGCCCCTTCTCTTCTGTCCACCTTGTCGGGATTGAAAATACAACACAAATCATCCCACCATCCCATCTCTCCCACCCCCAAATCCCAGTTTTGTTCTATTTTAATATATAGCCTGATTTTGTTACCCTGCTATGTGCTGTCTCCACTCCCCCCATTACCCTTATCTGGAAGGAGATTTATTTTGAGCCAGGTTCTATATTATATGGCCAATAATATTGCTCAGTGAAGGGAAGGAGACTAATTTGTATCCTCTGTGCTACTGATAATAAAAATGTAGCTCTTAAAGCATTCCCCCTGTCCCCCCTTAAACTGCAGTTGTTTCCTTGAATAGATAAATGCAAGATAAATTTAATTACAGCATAATTTCTCCCAGGTTGAATAACCTTTAAACCAGCTCTGATCTTGAGAACACACTTGCAGATAATGCACTGTCCATTACAGTGTCTAAATCTACGCTTCTGAAAATGCATAATAATGCCACTATGAATACCAAATTAGTTGTGTTACTCCTTGCAGCCTTGAATCCCCAATGAGTGAGTAACATTGTGACAGCCCACACAAAGTGTCAGTGGCTGTAGTTAGTCTCTAAGGTGCCACAAGTACTCCTGTTCTTTTTTACGGATACAAATTAACACGGCTGCTACTCTGAAACCAGTCCTCTTAAAAAGCGCATTCTGTGAGTTTTAAGGGTGGGAAAAGGTGCTTGGTTGACAGTTCTTGGCACTGCAATGGTATGCTATTTATTTAGCAGTTGGGCAAGCTTCCTCTTCCCTACCTCTGTGCTGATGGGGATTTTTTCCTGTTCTAGAGGGACAGCTGTAGAACTGAAAGCTTAGTTGTCTTCCACGTACTTTAACATTTTAAGTCTGGGCTAAAACTGCCCGTCGTCATGTTTGCTAGGAACTAAACTAAGAGCACCAAAGCATTTCATCAGGTACTAGTGCTCTGGGCTAGAGCTGAACTGACCAACAGCAGAAATGTGTTGTCGCCTGTGTCCCATTCCTGAGCCATTTGACTCATTAGTTATCAGTCCTCTTTCCAGTACATCTGTCCTTCACTTTTGATGCCAACATACCTTGTTTAGATCAAATGGGCTCAGCTTCTAGGGCGTGCACCACAGCCACAAAATTTGCTATAAATGTCCAATCTTGCTCGAAGGCTGGGATGCATGTCAGGGTTTGAATCCATAGGACGAACGGTGGCTGCTGTACAGTGCCAGCACACATGCTCTAGTCCATGTTACTTGTTTCTCTCCTGGGGGCTAAATTTACCCTATGTCATGCCAACCTACACATGGGCAGTGGGGGATCAAACGTGGGACCTTTGGCGCTAAACGTATGAGCTGTTACTGCATGAGCTACAAGACGCATGTCTGGTAGCCAACACTGTAGCAGGCTCGTCATTCTGTAGGGGACCTAGCCACCACTAGTGGGGGACAGAGCACCACACAGAGCAAGCAGGGGGTTACAGCTAAATTAAAAAACAAACCCCAAGAGTTTCCAGACTTTTTATTCCCAGAAAAGTTGAGTTTTCTAGAGATGACCTGGTAGTGAGCATTACATTTGTGGAGTAGAAGCATTTGGAAACACGTAGCTTGTTCCTCTTTAATTGTATTTAAAAAACAAAAACAAAAAACAATTCTATTTCCTTTTGTGTGTGAGAGAATTAGAGATGCAGAACAAATACATCATTTCTGTGAGCACATTGGCACACCCTCCCTGGCTGTCATCTTTATTTCTCCAGGCATCCAGAGACAAGCGTAAATAGAGACAGACACTAGAAAACATATGCTTACATATTTGTCTCTCCCATGAAAGCTTCCAGGTTGGGAACAAGAAGAAGCCTGACAGTCCTTGTACAGAGAAAGCAACAGCCTTCAGGGGAAATGTTGTAGACAAGAAGTTTAGGGTGAGATTTTTCAAGCTCCCTTAATGGTGGCCTAGTGCCACTCCCATTTCAGCCAAAGGTAAAACTCCCATTGACATCAGCGCTGGGTGGTGAGCGCTTTTGAAAAGCCCACCCTAAAGCTGCCAAAGTTTTCAACAGGGGGCCATTTGTTTTTAGTACCCCAGTTCTTGGGCACCCAACGCAAGTCAGCTGGGCCTTGATGTTCATGGATTCTTTTAACGCCTTCAAAAGCCATTGAAGGGCTCTGGGTGCTCCGCACCTCTTCAAATCAGTCCCAAGGGTGTCAAGTTGGACACCACAAAAATGTAGCTACCTAACTTTAGAAAGCATCTTTGATAATGGTGGTCTTGCTGGTTTCCATTGCAGGGCCTGCCTCGTGTTCTTCAGGGTACTGCATTATTGTCTCTGACCTCTGGCCATATTCTGCCTTCGGCACATGCGTCCGCAGCTCCTGCTGACGTGATTAGAAGCCAAATGCTTATCTAAGTGCAGGCTGTGTCCATGCCTGATGAACACAGGTATCGACCTGTGCAGTGTACACTATATTTCTGGTTGACTAAGGTAGCATACTAGAGGCATAGGAGATTTGCTGACTGAGAGGCCATAGTCCGTGCTAGGAGCTGTGGACACTCAATACTTCTTAGTATCCGGGCCTCTCTTTAGCTAAACAAGGGCCTGGTCCCCTTGCAGCTCCCTGTCATGTCCTGGAAGTGCTGTATTCTGGGCTAAACAGTAGTTCTCAAACTGTGTGGTGGGACCCCAAAGTGGGTCGTGACTCCATTTTAATGGGTCACCAGGGCTGGCGTTAGCCTTCCTGGGGCTGAAGCTCTGGGTGGCAGGGCTCAGGCTTTGGCTGCCCTGGATGGTGGGGCTCAGGTTCCAGGTCCCCTAACCAGGGCTGAAGCTCTTGGGCTTTGGCTTGGCCCCCCCAGCCCCTCTGGGACTCGGGCAGGCTCAGGCTTCGGTTCCCCCTTCCTGGGGTCGTGTAGTAATTTTTGTTGTCAGAAGGGGGTCACAGTGCAATGAAGTTTTGAGGACCCCTGGGCTAAAGCTTCATTCGGGGCTAAATTGTGGCCTAAATGCCACCCCTCCGTGTAGGGGACAGTGCAGAGCTGCATCCCACCAGGAGGTGCTCTGCCTTAGAGGTAATGTAATGAAGCCACTTGCTGTCCCCTGGTGCGGTGGCTCTGCTCCATGGGCCAGGAGGGAGGTTGGGAGGCACCATATCTTGCTTCCCAGGGCAGAAGTCCTGCATTTCCTAGAGCACCCCAGGGACTGTTAGTGGTCCTTACACAGTTGTGTAGGGAAGGGGGGTGAACGTTTCTTGCATGTCCTACAGCAACCACTCACAAACTGTGCGGAGCCTTTCCTCAAGCAAAAACTCCCACTGAAATCAAGGCTCTCCAGGTTTGGTGGCACATGCCATCCACCTCTCCATCCGCCCCATGCTACGTTTCAGAAGGGAATCCAGGACACCAACCAGAAAAGAGACCATGCTGCTTTCTCTGGTGCAGGAGTTGAGCATGACAGACCAAAAGGCTTTCGTTGCTCATCAACCAACAGCTACCCCCTATTCATCACTAGAATTTAGCTGACCGAATGTGACAAGTTTCCTCTGTTAAGCGACTCTACAAATCACAATATGTTTATCTGTCTTCATTTTCCTCCCAGCCTGAAGAAGTCACTTTGTAAAAACAAAAGCTGTTAGTCACAAAGTCCCAGTCCCACGGAGTCAACATAACCTATGAAATAAGGCTTAGGTGTGATTTGCCAAAGGGGAAAAACCATTTACATTTATTTGACAAAACCAACAATAATCATTCCTTGCCTTTGGGTTTTATTAATATCTGTCCATTGCCAGTGATGAGACAGAAGAAGATGCTTTGAATCTTAGAAACTAGGTTGGCCCTGCAGGCTTGCGTAAGTATAAGTGTCTGTGTGTGTATATAATGTACAATATCAAGTGTCATTTTTATGGCACAGTGAGATTTCACAGGCAGAAAACAGAGTTACTGCAATAGCACTATTTCTCCAGAGA
Source organism: Dermochelys coriacea (assembly GCF_009764565.3). NCBI lineage: Eukaryota > Metazoa > Chordata > Testudines > Dermochelyidae > Dermochelys > Dermochelys coriacea. The sequence continues at coordinate 22,008,177 of NC_050082.1, forward strand.
GTGGGCGGGGGTGAAGGAGTGGGCAGGAAACCCTCTAGATTGGAGACAGTGGGCTTTTCTGCTGAAAATATTTTTCATTTTTTAAATGAATGTAGAGATAGGAGGATACCAACTGTAAGTTCTGTAAATTGATTGCTGTTTTGCCAGCCAGGAGGGATGAGACCAGTGCTGACAGTCAGGGGGTCCCGAGTTCATATCATACTGGCACTAAGTTACTATATGGCATGGGAAAATCACTTTACTCCCCTGCCTCGCTTTGCCCAATCTGTAAAATGGGAAGCTAATCCTTACCTATCTGGGTGTGTGTTGTCAGTGTTATAGCTAGATAATTTCTGCACAATGCTTTGAATTTATTAAGGAGTAGACGCTGTACCCACTGAAATCCAGACTAACACTAAATGGGGTTTAGACAGGGGCAAGCCTACAGTACCAGGGATACACTGCAAGGGTTACATAGGAGATTAAAGTTCATCCCTGGCAAGTAACGATTGCTTCAGAGGAAAAAAATTCTACTCAGCATGGCAGATCTCTTCATGTGTGGCACAGCTTCCCTTCCCGTTTTATATGCTGAGGAACTGAAAATTTGGCATTTGTGTATATAGATGCTAATGTAAAACGTCTTTGGATTTCCATGGGTGTTGAGGTGGGCTCAAAGTCACTACACAGTAAATCGTCCCTGGTTTGAAAGGCTCATTACAAGCCCCAGCAGGGGCTGAGTTTTGCTTTCAGAGCTAATTTGACACTGTGATCTTATTGGGCTGGACACATACTGTATATTTAATGGAGTGCAGGCAGGCCAATCGATATCTGATGCCCACTACAGTTGAAATGAATTACTTGTGCAACCTCCTCTGAGAGCAGAATTTGACTTAAGAAAACATTTAGCCTTAATAGGTGTGTATTAGCCTCTGTTCCCTCACTGTCTAACAGAATACAGCAGGTGCCAGAGCTCAGCTTTTGTAAACGGGGTGTAGCTCCATCTATGACCATTCACATCTGAGGAGCTGGTTTGTCTGATGATTCTCACTGAGTTTTTTTAAAGGTTTAGTCATTGTGCTTGTAGTCCATTCCCAGCTAACTGAAATAAGGCAGGAGTGTGAGGTCCTTGGGTACTGATCACTGTTCTTCACAGAGTCTCAGACTCCTTTTAGCTCAATCCGTATTCAAGTGTGGTGATGGCTCTTATACAAGTGATCTTTAAGGGGCAGATTCTCAGCAGATGGAAATTATCAGAGCGCCACTGACTCAGCAGCTAAGGATAGACTCTCCTCTACTCCTGGATCTGAAAAACGACTCATGGGCTGTCTAGTTTTCAAAAAGGTGGTGTTGTAGGCAGTGATGAGCTGCCAAAATCTTAACAACCGGTTCCCTCCTCCCCCCATGAGGGGGTCGTGGCCCCCCCTTGGCCCCCTGGGGATTCCTGCCCCATCCACCCCCCCTCCCCTGACTGCCCCCAGAACTGGGCAGGAGGGTCTCGTGGGCCACCGTAGTGAGTGCCCACCCTGCCCCTAAGAGCCAGAGGGACCTGCCAGGGGCAGGGTGGGGAGTCCTGGTGGTGCTTACCTGGGGCAGCTCCCAGGAAGCATCCAGCAGGTCCCTCTGGCTCCTAGGGGTGGGAGAGCGTAGTTGGGGGGAGAGCTGGGGGAGCGGCCGCTCTCCCACTGATCATATCAAAAGTGGCGCCTTAGGCACCGACTCCCTGGGTGCTCCGGGGCTGGAGCACCCATGGGGAAAATTGGTGGGTGCAGAGCCCCCACCGGCAGCTCCCCTCCTGACCCCGCCCCACGCCCGCCCCCAGCTCACCTCCGCTCCACCTCCTACCCTGAACCCACCGCCCTGCTCTGCTTCTCCGTGTCCCCACCACCCGCCGGCTTCCCGCGAATCAGCTGTTCATGTGGGAAGCTGGGGAGGGCAGAGAAGCAGGCAGCAGCTTCCCACTCAGGTCCAGGGAGGCGGAGGTGAGCTAGGGCGGGGAGAGGGTCCCCTGCACGCTCCCCCCCCCCCGGGTTACCTGCTGCGGTGCTTCTCAGCCCTCCCAGGCTTCCCGCGTGAACAGCTGATTCGCGGGAAGCGGGGTGGCGGGGGGCAGAGAAGCAGAGCGGGGTGGCATGTTCAGGGGAGGAGAAGGAGGCGAAATGGGGCCGGGCGCTCTGCCCCCCATCAAATTTTCCCTGTGGGTGCTCCAGCCCCGGAGCACCCATGGAGTCGGTGCATAAGGCACCACTTTTGGCTGGTTGTTAAATTTAGAAGCCCTTTTAGAACCGGTTGTTCCACGAGGGCTTCTAAATTTAACAACCGGTTCTAGTGAACTGGTGCAATCCAGCTCACCACTAGTTGTAGGGAACAGTAATAGAGCTAATTTTTCTGCTGCTCTAGAGATAAGGCCATCGTGCTCCCCTAACATAGGAAACATCACACTCAATCAGCCCCAAGATCCATCGGGTCCAGGAGCCAGCCTCTGACAGTGACCAGTGCCAGCTTCTTCAGGAGAAGGTGTAAGACCCACAGAGCAGCTATGGGACAATTCCCTCCGCCCACATCGGGTCTAATCATGGTAGCTAATAGTCTCAGCTTTGTCAATTGGCTTAAGCCCTGAAGCACAAGGGGTAATATCCCTTCCAAAATTTGTCATAATTATAACCGGATATTTAAACCATAAAAGCTGCATGCACCCCAAGCGTCCCTGAAGCTAAGACAGGGGAGAGAGGTGCTTGCCCACTTCCCAAGCAAAATGGAGCCTGGTTTATTGAAAAGCGTCTCTTCTGAGAAATCTAGTTCAGAGTGCAGGATAAAAATCAGTGGGGATTTAATAGAGGGAGGTACCTGTTAAAACTAGGCCGAGCCACATACAACGCAGGGAGCTCATGACACAGTTGTGTGAAATGTGCAAACCTCAAACTCTGAGGCTTTTAGCTTATGAAAGTTTTTCTTAGGTTGTGATTATTTCTGTTTAGTCAGATAGTTTCCTGGAGAAGGAATCACGGCCCATGGCTACATTACCAATGTGTTGTGTTGTCATGCACATTCGTAATCATTTCCCCTATACTACTTGATCTACAATTACCTTCACATTGATTTACAGTAGTGTAAGCTGGCTGCCGCTCAAGCTGCTCTGGTGACTGCTTAAACATTCACTTCCATCCATACCTTACGCTCCCAAATTAAGCGGGGGGGAAAGGGGGGAGAGAGCGCTGAGGGGTTTGAGCATTAACCTGCTAAACCCAGGGTTGTGAGTTCAATCCTTGAGGGGGCCATTCAGGGATCTGGGGCAAAAATCTGTTTGGAGACTGGTCCTGCTTTGAGCAGCGGGTTGGACTAGATGACCTCCTGCGGTCCCTTCCAACCCTGAGATTCTATGATTTCATTATGTAACAACATGCTACTCCGCTTTAGTTCATTACCTAAAACAGGTTTGGAACTATTTAAGTCTATGAACAAAGAATTAAAATGGTGAAATGCAGCAGGCTGAGAGAAAATAGCTTGAGTTCTGCAAAGGAGAGAGGGTTGCCAATTCTGGTTGGATGTATTCCTGGAGATTTCATCACCTGGCATAAGCTTTAATGAACAATTAATCTTTGATTCCTGGAGACTCCAGGCCAACTGGCAACCCTAAAAGGGGAACACAGTGTCTGTGTACACATGGGCGTAATCATAGCCCACCAAAATCCCTGACACATTTCTATGCACCACCTTCACTCTAGCTGCTGAATGAGTGGGGGAGAATTGTCAACTCTTCTTGGAGTCTCCCTCATCTTTGGGAAGGAAAAGTGACAGCAAGTTGAAACAAAAATGTTCTTCCCCCACCAAAAATGTTGTCCCTGTCAATTCCACCCCTATTGCCACAACTTATTGAGACTTCTAAAAGCAGTGCTTCTTCCCCCTGCTGGGTCAGGATTTTATACACACTGGCTCAAAATACAGCCTAGGGGAAAGCAGGAATCACGTTAAAATGGTAAAGAATTATAGAACAAAGCAATCAGGAATCATGGGAATGAGGAACTTATATAGAGATCTTCTAACACTGAAGAAGGAACTTTAATGGAGCAATGAAAACAGTATTATCCCTAAAGCTTCACACATTCTCCACTGCAGAGTGTCTGCCAAGACCCATGCTCTGCTGACTGACATCCCCTCACAAAACTCTACTGAATTCAAGGAAGAGGCGCATGCTTATACCAGGACTGAATTTGTCCCATTCACACTGGAGACAAGCACGTTATTTTGTTTAATGCTCTGTGGCCATGAACTTGAATATACACCAGCATTTGGGGCATTTGTTTGGCAGATAATTGGGCAAATGCATATGGCTGTGAAATGAGAAAGGAAAAAGTTGAACGCAGCAGGAGAAACACTCCTGGCTTGTTAGTCTCTAAGGTGCCACAAGTACTCCTTTTCTTTTTACTCCTGGCTTGTGTGCATTTAAAAAAAAAAAGTTTGCAGTGGTTCAAGTGGGTAATTTTGAGTCTGCTAGTGATGTAAAAGCATTCTGAAAAGAATCCCAGAGAATTCTGCCATAATCAAAAGGATTAACTTTGGTACTATTTGTTCATTGCTGTCTTTCTTGCATCAAGTAATATAAACAATATGATGGTTTGGCTACAGATATAATTCTCTCTGATTGCTTGATGGTGGGAGGAGTTGGTCAAATGTGTTAATTTAGAAGCCTTTTGTAATGAAAAGTGGCTTTTGTGAACAGCTTGCCTGTTTTTCCCCCCAACCTTATTTTTTTGTCAAAATGAAAATTTCTGAAATTTCAAAAATTCTTAGTGTTTGGGTTCCCTCTCCCCACCCCCTTTTCCTTTTGCTATAAACTGCAACAGAATGGGTTTTTTTGCCACTGTAATTTTGCCAAATCCTCAACTTTGAACTCTTCTGCTCTGTAACGTTTCTAAAGTTAGGCACGTATGGAAATAGATTTCAAAATGAAACAAAATCCTAACCCTGGACATCATTGACCGCACTCAGTGGCAAACAAAACAAAACACTTCCATGCCTTTACCAACAATGTGTGATTCTTTTGTATCTTTAATTACTCCCATTTTGAAGGAACAATTTTAAGAAATCCAGACTTAGTATTAATGAAGATATTAGGTACAATTTTCAAAAGCACCTCAGTGATTTACAAGCTGCAATCCCAGTTTCAAAAGGGACTTAGGACAGTATTTAAGCAGGTAGAGATGCAGCTAGATGCCTACTGGGATTTTCAAAAGCACCTTGACACCTAACTCCCCTAGAAATCCTTTTGCAGGTCTGGTCCTTAGCAGCCTACATCCCATTGACTTTCATTGTGACTTAGGAGCCTAGGTCACTTTTGAAAATTGGATAGAAGCACTTTTGAAAATTTTACCCCTTGTGTCGATCAGAAAAAACTTGCAGTGGTGTAACTAAAACAGGTCTTCGTATACCCTTATTATGGATGCACTTAACGCTGGTTTAAAAAAAACCACCACACGTAAGCCATGTTAATATATCAAACTAAATTGGTTTATGCATGTCTACATTAGTGATCAATGGCTCTATGGCTAGTTGGCAGCTGGTATCAAGCGGAGTGCCTCAAGGGTCAGTCCTGGGGCCAGTTTTGTTCAATATCTTCATTAATGATCTGGAGGATGGCATGGACTGCACCCTCAGCAAGTTTACAAATGACACTAAGCTGGGAGGAGTGGTAGATATGCTGGAGGGAAGGGATAGGATACAGAGGGACCTAGACAAATTAGAGGATTGGGCCAAAAGAAATCTGATGAGGTTCAACAAGGACAAATGCAGAGTCCTGCACTTAGGATGGAAGAATCCCATGCACCGCTACAGACTAGGGACCAAATGGCTAGGCAGCAGTTCTGCAGAAAAGGACCTAAGGGTTACAGTGGACAAGAAGCTGGATACGAGTCAACAGTGTGCCCTTGTTGCCAAGAAGGCTAACGGCATTTTGGGCTGAATAAGTAGGAGCATTGCCAGCAGATGGAGCGACATGATCGTTCCCCTCTATTCAACATTGGTGAGGCCTCATCTGGAGTACTGTGTCCAGTTTTGGGCCCCACACTACAAGAAGGATGTAGAAAAATTGGAAAGTGTCCAGTGGAGGGCAACAAAAATGATTAGGGGACTGGAGTACATGACTTATGAGGACAGCTGAGGGAACTGGGATTGTTTAGTCTGCAGAAGAGAAGAATGAGGGGGGATTTGATAGCTGCTTTCAACTACCTGAAAGGGGGTTCCAAAGAGGATGGATCTAGACTGTTCTCAGTGGTATCAGATGACAGAACAAGGAGTAATGGTCTCAAGTTGCAGTGGGGGAGGTTTAGGTTGGATATTAGGAAAACCTTTTTCACTAGGAGGGTGGTGAAGCACTGGAATGCGTTATCTAGGGAGGTGGTAGAATCTCCTTCCTTTGAGGTTTTTAAGGTCAGGCTTGCTTTGAGCAGGGGTGTAGACTAGATGACCTTCTGAGGTCCCTTCCAACCCTGATATTCTATGATTCCATGATTAAGGGTTTGTGCAGGTGTGACTACTTTGGTTTTAAGTTACCCTGCTGTAAATTTTATGATGCAGACAAGGCTGGGCTTGAGACCTATGGCAGCGTGTAAAGTAATGGAAGATGATGTGTAAGGTTAGTGTTAAAGGGAATGGAAGAGGAATATAGCTGTAAGGGGACAACAGACCATGGGGGGTCCAGTGGGAGGGAGATGAGGTCAAAATAAGGGACATTTGCTTCCAGACTTCTGTGGATTTAAATCTCAGCCTTCATGTTCCATTTATGCACCTTTTGCGGGAACTGTATTCAGTGAGCCTATCTGAAAGGTCCTGAGAGATGCAATGTGCCAGGTAGAACTATGAGAGCAAGTATGTGACATAATAGGCTCTATGAGATGACCTTTTAACATCTGAACCCCTACAACAGCCAAGAGAATTGTTATCAAGCCACAGAATCAGAACGAGATCTGATTTTACAGAGACCAGGTCCGAGGGCACTTGGAGCTACCCTTGGAGTGAACGGTAGTTCTATGCCAGCATCAGATGGCAAAATTTGGGTCTTTATTTTTTAATCAAGCAACTTCTCTGTTCAAAGGGTACAGCTGAGAGCCTTTATTCTGTCCTGGCTCAGGCAAAATTCCCAGGAACAATCCATGGGAGCTTTCCTTGGGTAAGGACAGCAGGATTTGGGTCAAAGATCATAAAAAGGAACCAGTTAATTGCTAAGAGGAAGCGGAAGCAGGATGAGAAGTGATGGTCAAACCTCAAATGACTTGGGTGCAGATTGTCTTGACGCCTATCTCCTTGTGGTGGGACGGCTGCCCCACTCCATGAGAAAAAGGGCTGGAACAGGCACAAGAGGCTGCCCAGACCAGCAGCCAATCAGCAAGAGCCTGTGGAGAGCCAATCAGGGCCAGGCTGGGCCCTATATAAAGGCTGCCTAGCAAAAGAGAGGGGAGTCTCTCCCTGACTAGTAAGGGAGGAGGACTGGCTCCTGAGGTCAGGAGGTAGCACTTTGGACAGAGCAGTGCTGAGCAGGCTTAGGGGAGCAGAAGAAAGCTCCAGCCCAGTTACTGGCCAGGCTGTAGCTCCTGCTACAAAGGGTCGAGGAGGTGCATGGGCCAAAGGGGAAGTGGCCCAGGGAAGATAGGTGGCCAAGAGGGGAGAGAAGGAGAGCAGAGAGAGGCTGCCGCTAAAGGGTCCCTAGGTTGGGGCCCAGAGTAGCAAGGGGGCCTGAGTTCCCCCCCCACCCTTTCACTGCACCTGGCCATAGAGAAGGGTAGCCGAGACAGACTACAACTTGCCCCTGAGGTGAGGGGCTAGACTTTGGGGTTGTGGTTGGCCACTGAGGCAGGTGCAAGATGAAAGACTATCGTTATTCCCCCCCCCCGCCCTGGAAGGGGTGAGAACGGAGTAGGGGGCACTGCCGGAGGGCAGTGTCCTGAAGAGGACGCTGCCGAGCGGGGAGCAACGAGGTTTCTAAACCAGTAGAGCAGGTGAGACACCACGCGCAGAGAGTGCTCCACAGCTGATGAGCTAATTCCCAGAGCAGCCAGTAGGAGGCACCAGCAGTGGTGAATCTTGACCCTGTTACATTCCCATTGACGTCAAAAGAGTTAGTCGCCTAAATACCTGTGAATATCTGGGACTTGGAGATTCCCTTGAAAAATCTGGGATATTTCTCCAATTTCATTTGCTTTCTGTCTCCATGGCAGCTTATTCAGATTCTTATTCTATTCTCCCACTCTAGTCCTTTGCTTCCAAATCTTTCCCCTGGAACCCCGTGCTACCTGGTTCCTCAACTCTTGCTTGTATTCTTGCCAGCTTATTTCTTCTGAAGGCAGCAAATGGCCCAGGAGAGATGGATCTTATGAAGCAGTGTTGTTGAGTGGATAAGGTGCTGGTCTCTGAATCAGGAGACCGAGGTCCTATTCCTAGATCTGCGACTGAGTCGGTGTGTGACCTTTGGAAAGTCTCTTTACCTCTCTGACACCAAAGAGAGGCACATACTAGATGATCCAATGGGTCCTTCTCGTCTTTGATTAAAGAAAAACCTGTGAGTCTTTTGAGGTATCTGAGCTAGATTTCAGCAAAAGATGAAGCCTGTTTTAGCGAGGGCAGGAAGCTAAGAGAGGAACAATGTGTTTGCATCCAGACTATTCCAAACTTTAAAATATCAAGTGACTTGCCAAGAGGCTAATTGTTAGTTGGCTAAACTCCAAGAAAGGTACCCTATCCAAATGGGACATCATTTTGGGTAACTTGGCAAGACATGGGAGAATTAGTCATTACTTTATCGATTAAAGCTGGGGCTTTGAAAAAAAAATACTTGATTTGATTTCTCATCTAGGTTTAATCAAAAAAGTTAGGACAGTTTGCCGTATATATGTTTGTAGGTCCTGCGCTATTGTGCACACGTGCCTTTTATGTTTATTTCTGTATTATTACTTCCTATACATGATATTTATGTTCTTTCTCATCTTATCCCACTGTTCTTCGTTCCTACTTTCAAAGCAATTTTTAAAAATCCTTGGAAAAATTCTCTGGTTAAATTTAAATGCAGGTTCTGAATGGAGATTCAGAGTGGATCTAGTTCTTCCTGAACAAGTTTTCCCTCCCCTAATGCTGAGGTGCTCTTAATGTACATAGAAATATGAGCATTGTGGGAATGTGCATAAGAGCTCTGCAAACGCCTAAATGGACTCAAAGTACTGAAGTATTTTATCTTTGTATTTGTCTTTCCACTGTCTTTCCTCCCAGCTTCCCTGCCAGGAAAACATTGCTAGTGCTGAAAACAAGATCTGGTCTTCTCCTCACAATGGTACTGCCCAAGAACTTAAACAACTTCAAGAAACCTGACCTTGTATTATTCTGGCCTCCCAATCTGTTCTCTGAGTCATTAAAAGAGACCATGGAAAATATAAATACAAATAAATGCTGTTTGAAACACACATGAAAATCTAAACCTGCCCTTACACACTGTTTGACCTTAAGAGGCATATGATCACTCAGATATAGCCAATGAATCAGATAAATGTAGGGCTAGAAGGGAGCTCAAGAGGTCTTCTAGTCCAGCCCCCTGGGCTGAGGACCAAATATACCTGCACCATATCTGAGATGTGTTTGTCTACCCTGCTCTGCATGGTAGTGGAAAAATATATATTGTCACCCCTCTGCCATACAGTAACAGATCAGACATCTTACAGGTCAGCTTCCCATTGATGGAGAAGTTAGTGATGTGGCATCTGGGTGTATTTTTATCACAGCTTGTTTTATTTACACCAGTCCTGGAACAGAGGTGATCACAAACAGCACACAGGCCATCTCGTCCTCCAGGGATCACAATCCAAACACCAGTACCTGGTCCCTGGGGAGCAACTCAGCCGTAAGAATTGACCCTAAGTAGAGAGATTCAGACAGAGCGCAAACTCTTGCTGGTTGCCATAGCTCCCCCAGAAACCACATCACTACAGCATCTCTTCCATGACTAAAACTTTCCTTGCACACTATGGAAAAGAACTTGTACCACTATATAACAATGCCATTTAGTGAACTCTGCCATAATGCTCTATATATGCTTACGTTGGAATGGTGGAACGCCCCTTAGGATTAGCAGCATCTGAAATGGGTTGACATCTCTGACACTAAGTGATTAGACTAGTCAGACAGGACATTTTTCTGAGAAGGACACGAGTTGGACCATGAGGAGGGAAAATCCTGTTAAAAGGTAGGACTGGTCCTCTAAAAGTCAAGTATGGGTTTTCCAGGTATTTTGGAATTATTCATTGGGGAGTCAATGCTAAGAAGTCAGAATATAAGCAACCCTGCTCTTAAACAAATCCTTTAGTAGTGTATGGATAATGGAGACAGCCCATATGGCTTTGAAACTGGAAGAAAGTCATGAGTCATCACTTCTATAGTTAAAGGGGATGGTGTCCCTAGCCTCTGTTTGCCAGAAGCTGGGAATGAGCGACAGGGGATGGATCACTTGATGATTACCTGTTCTGTTTATTCCCTCCGGGGCACCTGGCATTGGCCACTGTTGGAAGACAGGATACTGGGCTAGATGGACCTTTGGTCTGATCCAGGATGGCCATTCTTATCTTCTTAGCATGGAGTTTTCTGTTGGCATTGGTTTGGCGATAAAGGGCACAGTTCTTGTTGGAGTGTGAATGCTGAGTTCACTGCAGGCAGAAAGGCTTGCAGAGGGAGGGTGATGAATAGTTCTGAAGTGTGTTCAGCAGCAGAGCATATCATTGAGAGCCATCTGCCCAGGAGGAACGTTCTTGATATCTGAGGAGCAAAGCCTATGCCCAGAAGTGACTCCGCAGGGCTGCCGAAGTTAATGAGTGTCCTGAGCTTTTGTCTGTTTAATTTTCCTGTTAATTGCCCCTGGATAAATACACTTATTCATATAAACGACAGGGTTCTGGTTCCCCTGTAGGACAAAGCAGCCAGAAAGCCAGCTGGCTACCCAGCAATGTCTAATTGATTTAGGAGCCTGTTTCATTTTCAAAAGAAGTTTAGGCTTTTAAGAGCCAAACTCCCATCTACAAGGATTTAGGTTCCTAAGTGCCTAACCCCCTTTGAAAATGAGACTTAGCTGTTGCGACACTGAGTGCAACAATCCCTAAATACCTTTAAAAATCTGGTGCCCAAGGCCAAGAAGTTTGTGACAGAGCAGGGAACTGAACCCTGATCAGAGTCCTAATCAAGCGCCTTAACTACAAAACCGTACTAGCTTTGGTTGGTGCAGACAGACAGACATCGGGAGGAGACATCAACAGCAGTTTGTTTAAAATGTGGGCATGACTGTGCTAAGATAAGGTGATTATGAATGTGACAAATCACAGACCCACATTCAGGATGGTTGCATAATTAATCAATTGCTCTCAGATTGATTGTCCCTGTTGGAATTTTTCAACTGGTGCTCTTGGGGCTGGATCATGGCTATAGAATTCCAAGAGGACTAATTGATAATTTAATGCCTTCTCTGCTTTTTTGTCATTCACAGATCACTGCTACACAACTGAGCCACTTAATTCCACACATGAGAGGGCTACAATAGGGAAGGAGACAGCTTGAATTCTCCTTCTCTCTTGCTCTATTTGTCAGTTTTCAGGAATTTCATTTAGTTGGTGTTTTCATTAAAGACAATCTATAGGATCAATACTGAAAACAGCGCCAAGTCAATGGGGCTAAAGTTATTTTTTAATTCCAGCTGCGGAAAATTAGATCCCAAATCGGAAAATTAAATAAAGTGTGTCAACATGACAGCATCAGTCTTATTTGTCCAAAGCTGGTTGGAGGATGGGATGGGGACTGAACTGTAAGTTTAAAATTGGGTTTGAATACAAGCAGAAGTATTCACCTGCGGAACATTAATGTTTGCTGGCACGTGAGAATGGCGAACAGGGCAGATTTGTCAATTTTCTAGACTGCAAATAGTGCACAGTTGTGTTTAGCCATGTGGATCTGGATGGAATTTGCAGCTGCTTTTCTGCTAGTGTACAAAGATTACACCCCCACCTTCAATTCTTGGTGGTACTTAAAATAGATTATAAAGAGAAAGTAATTCTCCTCCGATTATCACAAATTTATTTTGCATTTAGTTTAAGGAAAATGTGTGTGAATAGGCCACAATCAAGGTAAAGGGAGTAACAATAGTAACTAGTAATAGTAACAATAACACTGTACTTTCTTTATGGAGGATTGTGTTAACAGATCTTTTAATCACTCACCTTGTGAGATGCTGGTTTGTCTGGATGTCTTCTGCTGATAAGATCAGTCACGAACCAGTTAGAAAGCTTATTGGGAAAAGTTCAAAAGGTTGGTAACACAGCCCTTGGACTGATCAGTGGCTCTGAGCAGAGAGAGAGGAATTTGTTATATTGATCAGCAGAATGTGCCCTTGACATACTGATCTTTGCTGTCTCCTTGTCACTGGTCATCACGGTATTTGGTGACCTACTAGTTGGCATTGGGAACTTTGATGTATGACAAGACAAACCACCAGTGTAAAACTTTTTGCATACCTAGCCACACCTGTGTACAGTTTTTAACTTTCTCAATGGATATAACAATAAACTTCTTTAGATTTACTTTAAGGTAATTTACTATCAGCCCTGATGCTGGTGCTCCTGCCCAATGAGTATCACTCAGTATGATGGGACAGAGCTCCTTGATCCAGGCTGTTGCTACTGCCACTGATTTTTGTTCTTGTTGTGCATGTGTCTGTTTTGGGCCAGGAACTCTGCCTGTGTAATCAGCATAGGTCTGTTGACTTCAGTGGAGCTTTGCTGATTTAGACCAGCTGAGTGTCTGGTCTGGTAGCCTGCGATGGTTATTTGAGAGGTTGGACAAAGCTTTAGCGCTTTTACTTTCCTATTAGGTGGATTCATCCTTTATCCCTTTTGGGCTTTGTGCTTTTAAATTTTATGGGATTTTGCTTTTTCTACTGACACCCCCAGAATTTCCTCTCTCTGGGTATGTGTGTCCCTCATGCATGCACACACACGCCGAGCAAAGAATGAACTGCACTATTACACAATTTTCTTTTTTACAATCTACTATTATTTTCATCCCTTTTATTGTTTCTTCTGACATCCTTTGCATGGAACAGTGGTCTGAGCAGCAGAGACAAAGCAGTGCTGTGTGTGTGCGCGCGTGCGTGCGCGCTTCTGGTGACAAAACACTCACGGTCAAGAATGGTAATTTTTCCAGCTGGCAATGAGCGCAGTTTTGCCTTAGGTGCAAAATGTATCTCATACAATTCTAATGATCAGTTTCCATCTCCATATGTATTAATAATGACGATTTGAGACTTAATTGATGGATTCTTGGATATTCACTTAAATACCAGTGCCTTCCTGGAATGTGCCTGCAAAGTTTGATAAAGCCTTGCATTTAGAGGAAAAACAATGTCCCAGCTCTGTGATATCTCAGGTGTCACATTGGCACACCAGTTAACATTCTTACCAGCAGTGCAAACTCGTGGACCCCCTGAAATTGAGTGAGCAGGTACATGTGGGCCGGCCAGAGACATGGCTCTCTGTTTAGTCAATGGCATCTTAAATGTCATTCGTCTAGCTGTGCATCTCCATTTAGTCAGTGTGTGGCTCTTATCATTTATTTAGATTTTTTTTTAATCCAACCATCTGGGTTGACAGTGTTGTGTTGTCCAGCTCCAACATCTAGCTAGTGAGGGACAGATTAGATACAGAAATCATTGTGATAATATTTTCATCTGAGCTAATAGCCGATGCGTGAGAGTGCAAGCATATTTTCACCCTGCTAATAGAGGCTCAGATTCAGATCTCAATTACACTGGTGTAAATACACTGCCTCCAGCATAACTGAGATTAGAATTAGTCCCAAAGATGCAAATAGTTACTGTACTTTCAAGTCTTTGAGAAGATTCCGCATTTCAGAGGGACAACATAGATTTGATGGAAAGACCATACCTACGCCGGTATTTTCAAAGTGAGAGAACTTCCATTGTCTGACTAAGGACTATGTAACCCTTTAAAAGAGTTTAAAAGGGAGATTTGAAGGGAAAAACGTTAAGAATTCTATCTAAGCATCAGACAACTGCACTTTTGCCAGCTATTCTATGTTGAAACTGTATCACAGACCAAGAGAACTTTCCTTTCAACCACCATTGAAGCTGTCAAATCCCACCCGTAGCAGCTAAACTGCTACATCAATCCCAAGGCATCAGAACCAACTACCAAATGCCTCGATGAACTGTGATTGTACTGCAGGGAAAAGATCACACACAGTCAGGAAGATTTTCCAAACAACCTGGATCCTCCCAGCCTGCCCTGACCAGCCATTAGCCTGCCTACATTCCTGCACCTTAACTATCTCAGTTTTGGATACCCTAAAAGACTCTCAACCAAGTCCTGCCATCCGACCCATGCCTTTCCAGTTTGTGAAAGAGTAATGAGTGGAGCTGTGCAAATGACTGTTTTTCAGTTTGCTGGCTGTTCTGAGAAAAATGGTATATTTATATATTGTTTTGGGTGAACTCAAAATGAATTTTTTATGAAAACTAAAGAAAAAATATATAATTCTGGAACAAACAAGTCATTTGACGCAAAAGAAAATACTGAGGTTTTAAAAACGTATTAAAAAAATGGAAAAAATGGCTAATCAAAAAGTTCTTTTGAATCAAAAGAATTGAAATGTTTTGTTTTATAAATGACAAGACAAAATGGTTAGCTTTTTTCAGAAGTTTTGTTTTGTTTCTCTCACTCCATCCCCTGGCCAAGACAATTTGGTGAATTCAACACACACTTGCTAAATATTTCTGTCAACCTGAATCTGTATTTTTTTTGGCAAAAAAAGTTTGCCCAAAATATTTCAGCCAGATTTAATCATAACCAATTGGTGTCACTCATGAGTGAAATAGTCAATGCCTCCTTCAAGGAAGGAGCCTTCCTTTCCTCTGTCAAAAAACAATATTTGGACCAACCCTGAAGAAACCCATGCAGGAATACATTGTTTCTAACCAACAACAGCTGAATGCCAAACCACCCCTCCTGAGAAGCTTATCCAAAGGCTAATTTCATGCTCCCCTAATTGAAGCCAGTATCCTAGACCTGACACAGTCTGGAGTTAGGCTGGGATATGGAACTGAAACTGCTTTAGCGGCACTAAGGGTTGATCTTCTACTGTCAATGGATAGAGGGAAGACACCCATTCCCATCCTCCTGAACCTCTCTGCAGCATTCAATATGGTCACCTGTAAGATGATTCTGTTTTGCTTGAGAGGAGTAGCAGGGGGTTAGGACAATGTGCTACCATAGTTTGAGTTCTGCCTCTGAGTAGTGATGGAAAACTGCACTTCCACCATGAGACCCAGAAGGATCAACTCTCTCCCGGGTCCTATTCAACATCTACTGGCAATCATTAAGTGAAGCAGCCAGACAACAGGGACTCAAGCTCTATCTATCCTTTCCCTCATCTGACTACACCTTTTCCAACCAAGATGGCCCTGTGCTTGGATGAGATCAGCTCATGGATGAAGAACAGCTGGCTCAAGCTGAAGCCAAGCAAGACATGGGATGCTACTGCTGGGCAGGGGAAAATATTTGGAGGAGTTTGCAGCCATGGTGCAGTCTCCTTTCATCATACACAACCATGCAGAAGAAAAAAAATATTGTTTCAAGCCATTTATGTAGAACAAGTGAGGCTATAGGAGAAGGCGTATCTGTCAAGGAGCCAGTGAGTATGAACCGGGGCGCAAAAGTATCCTCCTTTCTAGTTTTGTTTATAAAGATTTATTGTATTATACATGCACACCTGGGTGTTGTGTGTGTGTGTGTGTAAATTGTTTTTTGCATGTTCAGTCGGAAGCAAGAGTTCCCTCTTTCCAGTTGCTACAAATGGCATTGCCCAGGTGAAAACACTGATAGTTATTTGCATGTGCAGTTGCGCTCTAATTGTTTATCTTAAAATACGTCCTTCAGAGCAGGAGCGTAGGTGGCAGTGCATTTAGAGAATACACGTCTAATATTGTCAACCTCAAATATTTTTTTAAAAAAAGCAATCACCTGAGTCAGCCCCCCCCCCGCCTCACCAGAAAAGAGCAGAAGATCTTAAATACGTGTTAGGTCCTTTTTATCTGCTTTCCAAATCTTTAGGGTCCACTTGAGTCCAATTTGCAGGCTTTACTCTGGAATGATGAGAATTAGAAATACATACTTTTTAAAAATGAAAGCTGAGATTTTTCTCTTAATCACAAATCTCCAGGAGCTGGGGCTTTATTGCAAATATTGCCAGATTTGCAATAAAACCTTAAGAGTTGGCAACACTGCCTATATTGTCATACATATAGCCAAGCCTTGAAATATTTTTTTATTCCGTCCTTAAAGAAGTAATTTATTATTCCTAGCATGATTGGTGTACACTAGCAACTATACTGGGCTATACAAAGAATGGATTCTCTCTTCAATGTAACATTACAAAGGTCACACTGTGGGATTTTGAACCATCCCTTATCATGCTCCTAAGAACCTTGAAGTCACTGAGCAACCAAGGCCAAGATTTTCAGCAGTGACTAGTGATTTGAGGGTGCAGTCACCTTTCGAAACATCGGGCCCCTGTAAGGTGGTAAGAGCTAATGTAAAGAGCTATACAGATCAAGTAATTTGTAATGCACAACAAGAAGTTTTATTGGTCCTACAAAACCTATGATCTCTATACCTGTATATATGTCAACAGTTAATAGATTAGGTGCCAGTTGATAGTGCCCAAGCACACTATACATTCTCAAGTGCCACCTGACCTGTTAATTAACTTTCACATATGTAGAGTTATAAAGTGCATACCCAAATATTGAAAAACTAAAACACTAGTCACTGCTGAAAATCTTGGCCCACATCTGAGTTTAGAGAAGAGCTCATTAATTCACCCATCCTCCTCCCCTTTATCAGGTCAGCAGTTTTTTCCCCCTCTAAAGGTGCTTCCTGGGCCCAAGTAGAAATTTACCAGCTCCCTTACCCATCACTATTTGCCTGTTTTTCCATTAACCTTGAACTCTTAACTGAGCTGTCTTCATCTCATAATGGATGCATTAGAATTTTACCTCATAAACATCATTATAATGATGATAACTCTGGACTGAAGCCTGGACAGCCAGTGCCTAGGTCTAAGGGGCAATGCACAGGGCTAAGTTAGCTTCAGAGCTGAAAAAAGAAACTTACCTTTTTTGGCCAGCCAGTTGCTAATATTTCTTATAGATGGTGGCCTCAAAGATACAGACCTTAGGCCCAGGATTCTTCTGGTGTTTGAGTTGTGTTGACTCAAGGCTGACTACACAGCATGTTTTTTTTGTTTTTTGTTTTATTTTAAACACCACAGTAGAATTCAGGGCTTTAAAAATCTCATTCCTTTTGCAGTGGATTTTTATGAGGTCTCTCCAAGCTTACAGGAAGCCATTTATATAGCTGTTGGAACGGATTTATCCACTTTATTTTCTTCAGAGAGGAGACTCCGGGTTTTTCTTTTATCTGGGGCTTAATTGCTTTCATTGTGGCTTTAGTTTGTTTAAGCAAGAAGACTGGCATGAAGGGAGAAAATATTTTGGATGAAAACGTGTGTGGAAAATACTCCATCTTTGATTTTGTTTTTTGAGTGCCAAGAAAATAAAATCAACTTTTGATAAAAAGGTTAGTCAAAAATTTGAAATCCAGAAAATGTTGACCAGTTCTACTTGCCACTCAGACTCCTTCTACAGCCCCTTCAGCAGCAAATAGTCTCTGCTTGCATGAGTCCCACGTGAGGAAGGGCTACTTGCGTTATTAACAGTTTACATGATGAGACCCCACAAGCAAATGGCAAGGAGACCAGTGCCTTTTCCAAATGGTGAATCGAAGGAACTAGTTTAGTCTATGGAGTCACAAGTAATGGTGGGGGAACCTTAAATGGTTTGGAGCAGTTACTCAGATAAGAGGTTTCAGAGTAGCAGCCGTGTTAGTCTGTATTCGCAAAAAGAAAAGGAGTACTTGTGGCACCTTAGAGACTAACAAATTTATTAGAGCATAAGCTTTCGTGAGCTACAGCTCACTTCATCGGATGCATTTGGTGGAAAAAACAGAGGAGAGATTTATATACACACACACAAAGAACATGAAACAATGGGTTTATCATACACACTGTAAGGAGAGTGATCACTTAAGATAAGCCATCACCCACAGCAGGGGGGGGAAAGGAGGAAAACCTTCCATGGTGACAAGCAGGTAGGCTAATTCCAGCAGTTAACAAGAATATCAGAGGAACAGTGGGGGGTGGGGTGGGGGGCAGAAATACCATGGGGAAATAGTTTTACTTTGTGTAATGACTCATCCATTCCCAGTCTCTATTCAAGCCTAAGTTAATTGTATCCAGTTTGCAAATTAATTCCAATTCAGCAGTCTCTCGTTGGAGTCTGTTTTTGAAGCTTTTTTGTTGAAGTATAGCCACTCTTAGGTCTGTGATCGAGTGACCAGAGAGATTGAAGTGTTCTCCAACTGGTTTTTGAATGTTATAATTCTTGACGTCTGATTTGTGTCCATTCATTCTTTTACGTAGAGACCCCACCCCACCCCCCACTGTTCCTCTGATATTCTTGTTAACTGCTGGAATTAGCCTACCTGCTTGTCACCATGGAAGGTTTTCCTCCTTTCCCCCCCCTGCTGTGGGTGATGGCTTATCTTAAGTGATCACTCTCCTTACAGTGTGTATGATAAACCCATTGTTTCATGTTCTCTGTGTGTGTGTATATAAATCTCTCCTCTGTTTTTTCCACCAAATGCATCCGATGAAGTGAGCTGTAGCTCACGAAAGCTTATGCTCTAATAAATTTGTTAGTCTCTAAGGTGCCACAAGTACTCCTTTTCTTTTTTCAGATAAGAGGGGCTTTGTATGGAGGCAGAGAAGGAATGACTAGTTGTTAAATGAGCCCAGGCACTGTCCTTTATTTTCTGTGGGCCACTAGTGGATTCACTGCTTCTGGGAGTGGTGTAGGGCCAGGTAGGGAGCCTGCCTTAGCCTCTCTGTGCCACCAACTGAAGTGTGGGAGAAATGGCAGGAGGACCTCTCAATACCCAGCCTTCTAACTGATCATGAACATCCTCATCAACACTCTGGGCCTGACCCAGCAGCCCTTTCTCTCCTGCGTCATGCCAGTGGAGTGAACTGGATGTCTTGGATGAATAAGACTACTCAGATGAGATGCTTTAAAATGTGATCAAGGAGATGGGCCAAACGTGGAACCCTCTCACCTGTGCAGCTTGTGAGTGGATAGGCCACAAAACAGCCATTAGGGGGTAACAATTGTCAGTCACTAGGAACCAAATGTAGGTTGGCAGCTGTTGGCATCTGATGGTTGTTTGATGGCCTGTGTGAAATGAGCCTGGTGGTCTCACTCCAGTTCCAAGTAGCATTGATTGGCATGAGTCTTGGTACTCTTTGGGACAGGCCAAGGACAGAGTGGACTATGGAGACTGATCTACTCTCTCACGCCTACAGGGGAGCGGGGAGAATCCTTGCAGAATAGGTTGGAGGCACATTGGCTAAGCAGATTGGGAAGTTTGCCTTTCCATTGCCCATGCAAGACCTGGTCTATGGATTAAGAGAGGGCTTGGTCTCGGAGGATCCTGATCTAGCGCACTTCATGAAGGCTAAGTCCACAATACACTTTTTAAAAACTTCAAAATAAAGAGATCATGAAAATCAATGAGGAAAGAATGGCAGAAAGACCATGGTATTTCATGATCAAAATCCAGGTAGTGGTGACAGCTTTATACCACTGCTTACTGGGACCAATCAAGCTTCCCTTGAGATGGACATCTCACCCCAATGAAGCTGATGGAAACATTGAATGTACTTTATTAGTGATTGACTTTCTCTGGTACATGGCAGGATGTCAATTTAGCACAAGACAAAGCCCACAAAGTTTCCAAGAATTAAATACACAGCATATTCTCTACTCACTACTACAGGGATGGGGGAGGGGGACAAATCAAGCCTGCAAACAATGAGGATAACGTACGAAACTGTGCATCTGTTATGGGACATACATCACTGCCCTAATCTCAACTCTAGGCCATTTGTGTAACTATGAGTAATTGCCTCTTCCGAACTGTGAAACAGGAGCAGTTACCAGATTAATGCATTTTTCAGGAGCAGATTCCACTCACCCTGTAAAATTAGTCAAATTATTCATGTCATACATAAGTTTGAGTCATAGAGGAAATAATTTATAGGTGACTTGGTAGGATCAGGGGTATTTCTTTGTGAGGTTAAAGGATTTGCCATATTGGAGCTGGCCATTGGTTCATACAGTCCAGTAGCCGACCTCTGCTAGTTGATGCTGCAGAGGAAGATTGAAATCTGCCTGATACAAGCTGGTTAATGGACATATGGGGGCCCCATAATGCCACAGGAAAAGATGAATAGAGAAACAGGTAGAGCTGTGCATGGAGACAGGTAATTATGGCTTGTGAAGGATTTTGATATTTTGAAATTTGGTTTCATTTCGATTTGGAACAAAATTTTTTAAATATTCCGAATTCTCCACAAAAGGGGAATGGATCCCCAGCTCCGGGGCCATTCTGCAGATGGGTTGGCCCGGACCTGTGGACCCTGGAAGCCCTGGGGTCCCTGGCTCAGCGACAATCTGGCAGGTGGGCTGTTGAGGAGTCGAGTGGGCGAGCTGGCAGGACACCTGGCGGAGTTCTGTTGGATCCCTGCCTGTGTGTTCCCTCAGAAATCAAATAGTCTCTGGGGAGCCATCCAGTTTTGAAGAATCTGCAAAAGCCAATGCAAAAATGTTGGGTTGGAATAGTCAGCTCAAGTCACAGCGCCTCGTGCACCACTACCTGGCGTGGTCTTGCCAGCCTGAATGTGTGCACGCTCACTAGGACCAATACCCCTCTAAGCAACGGGACCCAGCAAAGTGTGTGTGTGTTGCAGGGGCGAGGGTCGGGGGCAAAGGAGGTGTAGGAAATGCCTTACCTCCCTGCCTGCAAGAGGCACAGTCCCTCTTCAGAACAGGAGAAGGAGAAAAAGAATGGAAATTTTGTCCCTCTCAGCTATTGTCAGGGAGTGAGAAGGGGATTTAGGTTTGGCTGAGGAGTGAGGAAGGGACATGCCAGGATTAAGATTGGGGCGAGGTCCTCTGTTTCATAAGCAATGGAAGAAACCCACCTACTGCTAATTAACCTAATCAATCTAGTGATGTCTAACCCCTCATCTCTGTAACAGCTGGATGCAGTACGAAAAAAGTGTTTTAAAATTTACTCATTTTTGTAAGAATCCCCGTAAAGTCTGAAGTACTCAGATCTGAGGGTGGTGGTCCTGGTGGTACAAAGAAGCTGGATGGATGAATAGCTAGAAAAAAAATGGCAGATCCCCAAAATACAAAAGGGATGGGGATGGGTGTGTGGAAATGACACTCTGCTTTTCCAAAGTGGTTCTGTTAAAAATACTAATCTATTTATACACGTCCATCCAAAAAATTCCCTAGCAATATCATATAACCTTAATTGAGTCTAATTGTTATGGCCACCTCTGCTCATTCTTTTGTGAAACCCACATTGTTACAGAAACCCAAGAACAGTCCCTGTGACATTCTGCTCTGATGGCTGTTCTAAGTGGTACTAAAGTGTCAGTCATTATTCACATAGCAATTTGGCTGCACCGCTTTCCCTAGAACAGAGTTCACGTTCTAAGCCCCCTATTATATTATTTGTATTCCTGTTGCACCTGGAACCCTGGCCATGGCCCGGAATCCCATTGTGCTAGTCACAGTACAAGCAGAACAAAGAGACAATCCCTGCCCCAAAGAACAAACTAACTATAAGACAAAAGACAACAGAGGTGGATAGACAGATGGTGGGGAGGAGAGAGTAGAAGGCAACAGTGAGACACTATTGCACAGCATAAAAGGCAGCGGTCTCTGCACCAATACGTTTCCAGAGGTATGATTATTACAATACCCAACCTATAACACTGCTGTCTCTTTATTCTTTGAACACTAATCCCTTCTCCTCATCTGCTCTGATCCTTTCTCAGTGAAACCAAGGAGAGTTTTGCCAATGACTTCAACTGAAGCAGGAACAAATCTTTAGGACCTGATCCTGCACAGTCGTGTGCGTCGTGTCTTCATTCACACTTGTCCCGAGTGGGCAGAGGGGAGATACAGAATTCTGGTAGCAGCTTACACCAGCTTCACACAGGCATCAGCGGCTATGCTGAAGGAAGTGGAGAATCAAGCTCTAGGCCTTGAACAGAGCAATGCCTGTTGACTTTCACAGGGGCCATGTGGTAAAAACCCTGCTCACCATTACAGATGTGGAAACTGAGGTACAGAGAAGCAATATTTTCAAGCATCCACTAATTTTTGGTTTTCTACATTTTTTTGGTTGCCAATCTTGAGCCACATTCAGTCTGACTCTCTAAGCGGCTGTATGCCCGCAACTCAGTCTGAAGCCAGTGGAGTTATGGGTGCTCAGTGCCTCTGAGTATTGGGCTCTAGATGGTCGAGAGGGGAACCCAAACACTGAGGCAAAATTAAGGGAGGCTTTTGGTTGACTGACTTGCCAAAGGTCAGCCAGGGAATCCATGACAGAGGTGGGAATAGGACCTGAGTCTCATGCCCACGAGAGCCTCTCCTTCCTCTCCATGTTTGATATTCACCAGCCCTCTTGGTAACTCTTCTGGCAAGCTTGTTAATCTATTGTACTCAAACTGGGGGACTTGGTGACAACCCTTACAATTGAAGTTCTGTCTTTTCTGCACAGGATATAAGCAATCCCATGGCACTTTCTGCAGAAGTAAGAATTTACACCCAGGGGCTGTGCACTGCTTGCGTGACCAGTTGCTACTCTCCACCAGATAGATGGCTGGCGCTTGCCCACTGCACATAGGAGCAAAATATGAACTTAATATCCAGGTATGTATGAGGAGGCGCTATGGGGTTAAGGTGGGATTGTGCCATGATTGGCTGTGATTCTTGAGGGGTGCAACTCTCCTTGTGCCCTTTTTTCCCACCCCACACATGCACCAATCACAATCTGCCCCACAGAGAATCAATCATAGAATATCAGGATTGGAAGGGACCTCAGGAGGTCATCTAGTCCAACCCCCTGCTCAAAGCAGGACCAATCCCTAATTTTTTTTGTTTGTTTTGCCCCAGATCCCTAAATGGCCCCCTCAAGGATTGAACTCACAACCCTGGGTTTAGCAGGCCAATGCTCAAACCACTGAGCTTTCCCTCCTCTCCTCTCCCCGCTAATGAAAAGCTGAATGCTTTGGCAGCTTTCACAGGAGAAGGGCACTTTAGAAAAGGGAGGGGGTAATTTTTAACACTAGGTAGATAAACCGAATGCAGAATGAAAACAGCGAAACCAGTGAGCCAGGAATAGCTCTGCACTCCGGGTTCTCTGCTGTGGACAGCGCCCGCAGCAATGCCAACGCTATTGTCAGTTAGCTGGAGCATCGGAGCTGCAGTAACAGCAAGTATTCTGAAGATGGGGGGGATGTTACAGCTTCAAGGCAATGCTTGTAGGAGAGAGGAGGCTAGAGATGCTGTGGCCTGGAGCAAACGAGAACACAGCCTTTCTTTTGAAACCATGCAGGGCATTAGAACAACAGGCAGCCCTGGGTTATGCTAGAGAGTTGTAGGCTTTGCCCATTGTGGTGGGTGCACTCCCCGCTCCAGGAAATGTATTAATCTGGCCACCTAAGCAGAGAGAATCGAGAGATACCTGAACAAACAAGGAAGCTATAGGCACCTTACATTCACAAAAATAAGGGAGCATTTGTCCACTCCCCCCCCCCGCCCCATTTTGGTTTATATCAAATCTTTGATCCGCTTTCCCCTGGAATCTCAATCTCACTCTCTAGTGCCTGCAGAAAAGAGTGTCCACCTCTCCTCCACCACCACCAGACACTCAAAACGATGGGAGTTCACCAAACAACATGAATTTGTGCCAGTGGCTCTTTAGCCTTCTGACAGTCTTAATAATCAGCAACCACAGGAAGCTAGTTGGTAGCTCGTAAAAATATTCACCAGGGTGAAAGAAACGAATACAAAAAACAAATCAATGAATTAGTAAATGTTTGATAGTGGCCAATAGCAGAACAGGGATTTCTTATCCAGCTGCCTATTCAAGCAGTGCATGTGTAATGTGAAGCAATGGAAAAAGCTCTCCTTTCTTATCTGTTTCGATCCAAACAGAGCCAGTTGGAATATTATTATGCAAAAATGTGGCCGCCTTTTCGGTTTGTGAAGCATTCAGACCTCAATCCTGATTTGTTATTCATGAGTATTTGCTGAATAAGCTGCATGATCAAATTTCAGCCTAGCCCTTGTTTGAACCTATTGCAAGTGGTTGCAACCTGAAGGCTTCTCTAAATCATGCCAGCTGCTCCAAGGAGCTGTCCAACAGCCAAAATATAGAGGTGCTTTGGCCACACCTCTTCATCCTGGTCCTTCCCCTCCGCTGGAGCCTGCGCTGGCATCCTGAACTCTTACATATGGGAAATTCCCTGGTAGCCAGCGAAACCACCTTCTTGCCTGCTCCGAGCCCGCAGAAAGGTGCAAAGTGACAGAACTTAATTGAGGCTCCAACTTTGGGTTTAATAAATAAATAAAGAAACCAGTAAATTATTATTGAGCTCTAAAAGTGTCAGTTCTTCAGAAGGAAAGGAATACTTGTGGCACCTTAGAGACTAACAAATTTATTAGAGCATAAGCTTTCGTGAGCTACAGCTCACTTCATCGGAGCTTATGCTCTAATAAATTTGTTAGTCTCTAAGGTGCCACAAGTACTCCTTTTCTTTTTGCGAATACAGACTAACACGGCTGCTACTCTGAAACCTGTCATTCTTCAGAAGGATGTCTCTGGTGCTACCCAGGTAGTTTCCATCCAACGTTGCACCTGCACCTTTCACCAGGTGTGGCATTAATTGGGAACAAACATGGGCAGCGCTACGCAGAGAGTGAGGCATATTGCACAGAACACTGACAGCTGGCTGATTATTGCCCTCTGACATCAGAATAATCTATAAGCAGTGCCATTTTTTATACAGTTTTCCATTTACCCTCCCATGCTACAAATAGATGTAGAAAAATCAGTACAAATTTGTCCAGAATGAGCCGTCAAGGATGAGAGTTATTTGGTAATTTGCATCATAATCAGCCTCTCTTCTTATGCTACTGAATCTTCTTTGCTGACAACTTATTTTCAACATTGACATTCAGCTTAGGATCATTTTTAAACAAGCGGAGCAAATTCACTCAATTGATGCCTGCTGCCACCGGGAGTGGGTGTGTGTGTTTTGGGAACATGCAATTGGGCAGTTATCTGATTTCCAAACCAGGAAGCAAAGGGAGTATAATGTCATAAAAAGTGGTATGTGATAAGTGGGAGCTTACTGCTTCGCTCAGTCCATTCCTGCTTTTCAGCAGCAAGAAGAGCCCATCTCAGACCCTTCCCCAGCAGAAGCAAAGCAAGAGCCAATGCAATCGTTTGCTTAGTGGAATAGGGGCTTTTGCAGGAGGCTTTATTGACTGACCAACAGGGATGTTGTGTGGCGTAACTAACTGTGGAGACCCACCAGTGAAATTTAAATGTACCATAAGAATGGCTATGAAATAGTGCTGTTCCTTTAAGATACTACATGGGCTGGAGGTCCACACAAAGGGCATGCCTCAGTTTTCACCATAGGGTGTGAGAAGAAGAGTTAAGCCATGGGGGAGAGACAGGGGTAAAAACCTGGCTCAGAGCCGTATCAGAATCCAGGGCTACCGTTCACGCAAATCAGGGTTTGTGAGACTGGGTATATAGTGTCAAATCCTAAACCCGCAGCAGGCCTGAAGGCACTGGCTGAGGCCCGGGCAGAGGTTTGCAAGCCTGCAGGGGCCAGGACAGAGGTATTCTCCCCCAGGCCACATAGCGGCTGCTTGGCTGCTGCACAGAAGCGACACCAGTCTAATTCCCACCCTCCCACACGCACACACACCTTGCAAGGGAGAGGAGGTTGGAAAGATGGCTCTGTTGCCAACCCCCCAGGGTTCCTTAATGGTGCACACTCAGCTTGCTGCTGCCCCCTGCAGGCTGCCACGGAGCACACGTGGAAGAGAGCTCTTCAGGGCATGCAAAACCCCTTTTATAGCCCGTCTCACATCCAGCTCCATTAGTTGCAGCAGTTCCATAACCAAGGGCCCTTCTGTGGCTTCAGGGCATGGGACTGGCTATGCCCCTTGGAGAATAAGTTTCCCCTTTGCACAGATGGTATCATGGGCCAGATCCTCAGCTGGTACAAATCACCGCAGCGCCACTGAAGTCAGTGAAAGCTCACTGATTTACACCAGCTGGCCCATAAGATTGTCTCATACAGATCAATCTACCTCCAGTTGAGCTTAGACAGCTGAGGACAGCTCTGAAGCGTATACCAGCAGGAGCCAGGCTGTGCTATTGGGGAGGCCTGAATACTTCCGTGCCGACAAAGTGAAAACCTGTTCATCAACACCCACTTCACAGAGTGCAGTTATTATACCGGTAAGCAGTAATATCCGTACGCTGTTTCACCAATTTGTGCTGGCTTGAATAGTGTTAACAGACGCTAAGTGCAGATACACTTCCCCCAGTGAGAAATAAGCTGTGATATTTGGGCACTTATCTCGCTTTAGTTTAGGCAGCTTTTCGGGGAAATATTGGGTTTTTTTAGTTTATTAAAAACTTTGACATCTTAGAAGAATGCACAGAAGGTGCCTACAGAGGCAAAGCTGACTAAGCAGAATTTCTTCACGCTGGCCTTTGCACCTTATTCAAAAATATCCAACCACTCATTAATCCTTCCATCCCATCTCCTTACTCCTTGCATTGGGAGCATTTTCAGTTATTCTTGTAATGACATAATAGGTTCTACTTTTCAGTTTGATTTATTGTTCCTGTTTCATTCACACGTATTGATTAGGTCATGCAAATCTAGCCCCTGGGATTTCTCTGTATGCAATAGGATGTACTTTGAGGCTGATCAAATGCATGCAGCCAGCCGCTTGTTAGAGTCAATCTTCCCCTTTTTATCTTCCGCTCTGTGGTGGAAGGTAGTTTGGGTTTCTTGTTAAGTATTTCTCCTGAACTCTTTATAAACCACCAGGCATATTAAAGGTTTTTTCCTCTGACTCGTATCAAATTTACCAAAGGACGCCCTAGCTAATTTGTCAACATGCCAATATTCCTTACTTCAGTAAGGTCACTGCAAGAGGGTTTGCTTGTTCCAATTCCAGATCATTTGAGCTATCATTAGATTCACAATCAATTCCAATCCATACTTAAGGTTCGTAATAGGCTATATGTGTGTTGGCTGACACTTTTTTCCCCTCTGCTTCCAGCACCTTGTGTCATGTAATGTTACTGGACCAATGGCAGGCGTACACCACAGCAAGGCATTTTGATTTTCCTTGGAGCAACATTTCCTGGCAGGTGTTTTTATTTTTTTTATATCCCCCATTAATGAACAACGCAATAATTTTTCTATGGGCCTGATCCAAAGCCCATAGAAATCCACAAGAAAACTTCCATGATCTCAATTGGCTTTGGATCACATCCTGTACAAACTGACCTGTTGCTCTTCGGTACCCGTGAGTAGCAGTGGACGAAGCACACACAGATCTTGGTTCTTTTATAAACTCAGGGTGAGTCCTCTGTTTTGCGTACGGCCTCCAGGGATCGAGTGTCCTGATTCTTACACAGTTCACTGTGTGCTACCCTTCCTGTTCCCACACTCTCCTTGTCATATCTCTCATGGGTATGAAAAAAGGGACTCTGAATGGCAGCCATCATAGCAACTGAATACAATGCCACAGATTAAAATTTCACTCACAGCTATTCCCATGAACCTCCATTGACTTCAGACAGCTAGGCAAGGGAACTCCTGATTGTTCTAGCCCTGTTTCTCACACTGAATCACTGTCATATAAAGGCTCTGTATTTTGATTAATCTGGATTTTCACTAGTGCAATTGAGCAGAATCTGGCCTTAACCATTGTGCGCTTTAGATTAGTGGCTTGCGTGGGCCAGCCGACCCTCACTGGTCAAGGAGGTTTGTCAATCACTTGAGTTCACCTCAGGCCCTTGGCTCTGGGTACAATTTATTGTTTAACATCAACCCTTCCCTGCAGCTCTCAGTTCTCCTTCCTGGTTGCAGCTTAGGCTCCACGGAGCATCTACCAGGGAGTCACATATGAACTGAGCTCTCTCAGGCCTTAGCACAGTCATTAAGGTGACTGACTTCTCACACCACGTGCTAGCTGAGGGGACTTGGCCTTCCAGCTAAGCCTCAAGAGTCCACCACTTCCAGGAAAGTGAAAGTTCAACAGACACCACCAGTCTTCCATACTGAAGCCACACGACCATCCCTTCTTCCTCCCCTTAACAGCAGGGTCAGTGCTTTACCTCACCAGGTGGCAGCGTAGGGGGAACCTGCAGTCACTCTTCACCATGCGTCCACAGCCCTGGGACTCCTAAAGAGTTGGACCAGCTTTCCCAATAGCCAAAACCAAAACAGGCCTCACTCTTTTCCACAGTCTCTTCCTAAAGAACCAGCAGACCTGGTGGGTGTCTCATTCTTTGAAGAGCACCTAGGACTCCTCTCCCTGGAGCCAAGCTCTGGACCCGCCTTCCCTCGGCAGAGCCTCTTCTGGCTTTCAGCAGGCCCTCCTGCTGCCCCCATCCCTTTTCCTGCTGTTGTCTCTTAGAATCATAGAATCTCAGGGTTGGGAGGGACCCCAGGAGGTCATCTAGTCCAACCCGCTGCTCAAAGCACTTCTCCCTGCTAGAGTGCCCCTTCCAGCCAGCACCCACTCAGCAGCATGCCTCCTTTCCTCTCCCAGCACGCCCAGCTCCGAGGTGCCTGGCTCCTTGTCAGCTGACTTGACGCTTTGCCTCCACCTGGGGAGGCAGGCCAAACCTGGCACAAACGCAGCTGAGTCACCCTCAGCCACATTAAAGGGCTAGCTCACCCTGTTACAGCCTGTGAAGGGGATGTAGAAATACCTGCCTTCCATCATGGATGTGAGAATAATAGGCCAAACCTTGCCTACCTTACTCATGTCAGGTTAGACAAACACCTGTCAGGGATGGTCTAGATTAGGGATCAGCAACCTTTGACACGCGGCCCGGCAGGGTAATCTGCTGGCGGGCCGTGAGACATTTTGTTTACGTTGACTGTTTGCAGGCACAGTCCCCCTCAGCTCCCAGTGGCTGCGGCCCACCGCTTCCCACAGGTCCCATTGACTGGGAATGTTGCCTACCCCTGGTCTAGATAATACTTAGTCCTGCCATGAGTGCAGGGGACTGGACTCGATGACCTCTCAAGGTCCCTTCCAGTCCTACAGTCCTATGATTCTATGTCACTACTCCCCCCGAGTCATGCTTGTAAATCACTGAACTCCTCCAATGAAAGGCTCTCTTTCCTGTAAGTGCAAATGATTATTAATGAATTGCCATCCCAGCTCCCTGAAAGAAAATGTAACACAGCATATGCTACCTTTGCAGCCATACGCCCCTTGTATTTATAGATTTCCTTGTCCATTGAGCCAGGCGCGGTGCCAAGAGTAGCATTCGGAGCAGCAGTCCCCACCCAATCCAAGCCCCTTCGGAGCGGCAGAATGGCAAAGCCTCAGAAATGTAAATCGCAACATTTGACCCAATGTGAATTTCTCAGATAAATGATATTTCACAGCCTGGCAGTTTCCTACCTGCTGAGACGAGCATTTACGCTGCTCTGACAGAAACGGCTTTTGATGGAGTTTTTGGGCAGCGGAAGATAAATTGAAACATTTCAGCATCTGCATCAGTCTCTAAAGCCTGATGTTTCACAGTGAGAGAAAAATGGGACATGATGGCAGGGTCTTTAAATAAAGCTTCCCCTCATGACAGATGCCACTGAGACACTCTGCGTCAGCCACACATTACTGGGCACAATGCAGGAAGCGCTGGTTTGAATCCTGTGATGCAGGAGGTCAGACTAGCTTGGCAGACTAGTGGTCCCTTCTGGACTTAAAAATCTACGGGCAGCTTTGACTAGCAAAGAGCTGGGGCCCCCAGGAAAAGGACAAAGCTCCCCAGAGACACAACAGCCTCTTTATTCTAATAGATTAATGGTGATGACCTACATCTCCTACTCATGTGAACAGCCCCTTGAGTTTAATGGGACCGTATAGGTGAGTGAGGACTACTCAGAAGTCTAATCCTGCAAAGGGCTGGGTATCCTTAACTCTCAGTGACTTTAATGGGAGTTCAGGGCACTCAGCATCTCGTTTCTGGCTCCTCTGTGAGAAAGGGGTTTGCAGGATTGGCTAACAAGCTTGAAAGCGTATGGCCTGATCCAAAGCCAATTGAAGTCAATGGAGGATTTCACTGACCTTTGGATGGGACCCTTGTTGAGTCTCCACTGAAGTCCCTGGCAAAGCTCCCACTGGGTACAGTGGGAACAGGATTGGGTCCCTGAATCACATGCATTCACACGGCTGTCTGGACTCGAAGTCGAGTGCTAAACTGGTGACGGTGGCTGCGAAGTACAGTGTCTGGCTCTGGGGGTTAAGCCTCATCCCCAGGGGGTTGAATTCAGGCTCCACAAAGCAGCAAGAAGGTCACAGCAAGACACGAATGTGGCCCAGGGTTCCCCGATTGTTAGTAGCAACTCTGGGTGGCGTCTCTGCTGGCTGGGGGATTTGGCCAGAAATTGTGACTATTCCAAGAGCAGCATGACAGGGGCTTGCCCCATGCCTGCATTATACCAGTCGCATGAATTTTACTCACACTCGCCTCACATTTTAATGCTTACATTACCAGGACTCAGGCATTGAGGTGCTTCTTTCCAGGAACCTTTGTAACAGCAGAACTGGGCAGGGAGACTGTGCCGATAAAACACAGGGTAGATGGCGGCAGCTCCCGGCATTCATATGGGCTGCCTGTCTTTTACACCCACAACTCCTTTAGATTTATAAACAAGGGCCCAGCTCCTCAGCTGGTGTCAATCAACACAACATCAAGTAATTTCAAGGGAGCTACACTGATTGACACCAACTGAGGGTCAGGCCCTAAATGCGCTATTGGTGACACTAATTAAACAGGTGCCTGAAGTGAATTTTATGCATTTCATTTACTGGTCATCATTATGCTCTGGAAGATAAAACAGTGGTTCTTAACCATTTCCATGCCATGACTCCCTATTAAAACAGACATGCTTTCAGGCCCCTTCCTCCTATGCTTTTAAGATTGCAGCACATCTAATTTAAAGAAAAGCCGTGACCCTCAGGTTGAGAACCCATGAGCTAAGAGCAGCTAGCAGTAACTGTACGAGGTTGTCAGAAAACATTCTGCTGCTGTTAGGATATTATTTTTCCACCCATTTGCTTCAGGGGGAGGCTGTGTTGCATCTATTCCCCATGTTGCTACTTTGTCATTCAATCAAGTGGTAAATAAAGATGAGGATTAAGAAGGGGGGGGGAAAGAAAGCTGGAAACATGTTTATTTCAGCTCCCCTCAGCAGTGCCTCTGCTCTGCCACAGCCGGATTAGTGGGACCCGGTGACCTTTCGTTGCAAAACTCCACGTTTTAATTTAAAGCACACGTCATTCCCGCAATTACCTTGTCTCGGTGCTTCTCGTTGTTCTGTGGTGTTGTGCTCAGGGAGTGCTGGGTGTTCCGTACTGATTGGGAACAGCGGGGAGATCATTATGGCTTTGAAAAGCTAGTGAGGGGAAACTAGCCACGTGATGAGTTGTGCAGCCAGTGTCTATTGGGATCTGCCATGTAATGTGCCACTTCCTGATGAATGGCAAATGTACATGCTAGTGCAACAGGCTGGGATTTTCAAAGGGGGTGTTTGGAGTCAGGTGTTTAATTCTCATCGACTGTCAATGGAATTTGGGAGCTTAACTCCCTTTAAAACTCTCAGCCTGTCTACGCTGCAATCAGAGAGGTGACTGCAGCCCATGTAGACATACTCAAACTAGCTTTGATCTAACTAGTTGTGCGTACCAATGATAGTGAAGCAACAGCATCATAGTCTTCAGTAAGGTCTCTACAAGCCCACTTGGGACTCTGGGTACTTACTCAGGTGCCTCGCTCACTCTGAAGTCCAACAAAAATTATTACATGGCCCCATGTGGGCTTTGGCTTCAGCCCCGGATGGTGGGACTCAGGTTTTGGCTTCATCCCCGGGCCTCAGTGAGTCTAATGCTGGCCCTGGTGATCCCATTAAAAAGGGGGTCACAGCCCACTGAGAACTGCTGCAATCTAGCTACATTAGAGCTAAGCTTGGATATGTCTATGGGCACTGCAATCACACCACCAACTGCACTGCAGACATACCCTTAAGAGGTGCTGTAAAGAGAGAGAGTTTTGATTCAGGTATCATGGTGAATCAAAGACTGATGAAGGAAAGTGTGGTACATACATGGCTCACCATCATTGAAAGCCTCTTTCCAAGAGGGCAGTAACTTGCATACTAGTCTGGAAGATGCCAGAAATATTGTCATTACTAAAGGAAAGTAAATCTTTCCAGACAGTTATTCAAACCAACCAGCCAAATTCCAAATCTGTGGCACAAGAGAAAGATGCAGATCTTTAGTAGTCAATCCATTACACAAAACAAACGGTGAGATTCCTATTGCTTATAAAAGATCCATGTGTTTCTTAAGGATAAAAAAAAAAAAAGTGTCTCTGAAGTCACAGCTAACTTGAGATGCTCAGCAGTGCATGAACTCCTATCTCAATAACAATCTACACTATGTATTAGATCTGGTTCAGAAATATTGTTTTTCATGAGAATTTTTTTTAATTTCCCTTGAAAAATGGTTCAGTTTTTTGATGAAAACTGATGAACATTTTGAGGAATTGGAATAAATTTCTTTAGTCAGACTGGAATCATTTTGTTAAGCCAAACTGTTGCCTGCTAAAAATGACTGGAGTTGGCCCTAAAATAAATTCTGCCCCTGCCATTGTGAGCACATACTCTAAGCTGTATTTCCTCCAGCTGCTTGCTCTTGGTAGCCAAAAGTTTCATGTGTGATAATCAGCTGATGAAAAGTGCTACAGAAGAACTGTTATCTTTAGCAGATGAAGACACCACCTCCTACTCTGCTCCTGTCAAATCTTAGATGCCAAACTGGGTCAGACTCACTCAGAAGCAACTAAGTGCGGCAGGGAGTGGTGCCAGTGACTGAATAGGTGACCCTCTGTTCTCAAGCCAGTACTGAACCAATTCCCTAGGAGACAACAGGGTGCATTGTGTTGCTGGAGGTGCCATCTTTCATATGAGATGTAAAATCAGTGTTCCTGCCTAGCTCAGATCATTAACAATCCTTTACCACTTTTTGAAAATGTCCAAGGCCAAATTTATTTTGAGTAATAACAATCTGCCTACATACATCTTGCCAGGATTTCCAATTGGGTATCGTACTCCTGGCTTTACCTGTTGTGCTGCATGGTTCTGTGGTGTTTCACCCCAGAGGTGGCTGCATTTTGTGGGTAGGATGCAGTGATTGCCCATGTATGGTTGATGTATCACTTTCCTTAGCTTGTAACGTGTTTTGGGATCCTTTGGGATAAAAGGTGCGTTGTAAATGTCAGTTACTAATCAATGCAATGTACCTACATCCAAGCCCACGTATCAACCACAGAAGCAGCACAATTACTTACGACTGGCTGGAAAAAAGTTGCCCATGTCAGAAGCACATTTTCTGGAGTTGGTTACGCTGATGATGAAGATGAGCATGATTAATAATGACACTGCCTCAAAATCTGCCGGCCTGCTGTCCTCTCCTGCCATCCACCATCATCACCGTAGAGTGGGTGGGGAGAAGGGAATGGGTACAACAGAAGGGTCAGAGGCAAAGTAAAACCTCTGTATTCTTCTATTCTCTCTTTAAAAAGAAGTTTATACATTTTCTCAGCAATTAGGCCATGGGAGGGTGGAGTGGTTTTTTGTTTGCTTTTTAATTTTTTTTTTAATTAAAAAAAAAGAAACAGCTCCGCAAAAAGAGGTTAACTTGTCAAGCCATGTAAAGCATTTTAATTACAATTTATATATCATGTATAAATAAATATTACATTCTTTCAGTCTACAATGCATACTAGGCATATCTTGTTAAAACCTCCTTCTATGTTATCAAGTGACAGGGTCCATTTTGTCCAAGAAAAGAAAAAAATAAAAAAGAAACCTACTGAGTTTAGTAATTAAAAAAAATAATGTAGTGGAATCAACGGGTAAAGACAGGACTGACAAACAACGCAAGTGCTCCCTGCTAACAGTCAAGACTTAACACTGCTTTCCGAAAAAGATTTGACATGAGGACTTCTTCTGAATTATGAATATGTTTTCTGAGTGTGGTTTTCCCCCATCATTTAGATTCTGAGCCATATCCTCATTTTGTGCAAATTGACATTAAAGTCAATGGAACGGCACCCATTTATCTGTGCCTTTATTTCCTATTTGTTTCTGATGCATTGCTGAATTCATATTTTGTTATTAAAAACAGCTGATTTTCAAAGGAAGAGATTTTCCAGTTTGTGCTAGTCCAATGGGAATAGATGAAAATAAAGTAGACCCAGATCTCTCTTGATCCTTGGTCATTTGAATTTCTTTTTCCCCAAACTCATATTATCCAGCCAAAAACTCAGCTCCCCTAACAAGAGGAAATAAAACGGGCTCGGGACAACCTGCTTCTCTATTTGTGAGTACCACTCCCCATCCTCCCTCCCAATGCCCCATGAGAACTGGCGGCATTGAAAAGATGAACAGAGCAAATTATGAATTCACTGACTTGGCAAAAAAATAAACATTAGGCTGGGCACATAAATGGGCTTTAATGGTCTTGGTCTTATATTTGATAAGTATGCAACATCTGGTCATTCCTATTGGTTATTATTTTTAAATGCAAACACAGAACAGCACTTTCTTCCCTTGGGAACTTTGGTAGTGGAAACTTAACCCACCCACACCCAAAGCAAAATTAAATCTTCCTCCAAACAGAACAAGTTTCTAGCTAGCACAAAACAGTCGAGACTCATGTTTTCCTGGTGGAATTATTAGTTTTTGTTCATCTTCCGAGTTCTTCAAATGACAAGGAAGATTATTATTAGCTAATTTAGAAAAACAATTATTTCTTGGTCCATAAAGAATCAACTGGATTTTTTTTTAAAGATGCATTTTAAAAAAAGCTACAAGGGATGGAAAATAGATGGAAAAATAAGAAAATATATCAGATAATCTCTTTCTGCTCCATATTTAATGCCAGAGACATGTTTTCACTTCAGATGAGGGAAAAGAAAGCAACTGCTTGGGTAACACTCTAAAATGTTTCTTCCTGGGTCATACTTCCATATTATTACAAATATTAGAAAGTGACAATTTGTCTGTCTTTTCTATTAACTAACTTTCTTTCACTTATTTTTTTAAACAAAATTTTTTGGTACCTTGTCTGTAATATTGTTGTTATTATTCTGACCCATCAGATAAATTTTCACAACCTCACTGTGCCCAGTTCATCATATTGGTTAATCTTTTTCCTTACTCCCTTCTGCTATTTCTATTCCATTGACTGCCCAAATCCACGGACAGCTGTTGGAGAAAAACAAACAAATGAACAAACCCAAAGCCATGGACAGTTTGTCAAATTTCTTTCCCTGATTACAGAAACTGCCTTGTTGTTGATTTTTTTCCCTCTTGATCCCCTCCTTCTCCCCTTTTCTGTCCCAATATATACTGTAGAACTGAAGGCATCAAGGTGTGGTTAAACTCAGAAAACCAGACAGGAGCTACACTTTGTCTTTGAACTTCTCCATGTAGTTTTTTATCTCTTTGGAGTCCCCGAGGTCCATATCCTGGCACACCCATTTAATATCGTCATCATTGTTACTTAGGATAGAGTTGACAGTGGGACAACCATCATCAGGTGGGATGGTGGTGAAGGTTGTGAATTTTACCCGCTTTCGTTTGGATGTGGGGGAATGCAAAGGTTCCGTTTTCTGCTCTTTCCCTTGCTTCCCCCCTGAGTCAGCAGACCTATGGATCTGGCTCTGGATGTTCTTTAGAGTGCTACCGTTGAGGAGGTGGTTGCTTTCCTCATGGCCCATCCCTCGGTCTATAATAGTGGTGTGCTCGTCCTGCTGAGGTGACACGTCCACTGTGTTCTCCAGCAGCTCCGCCTCATTTCCGAGCCAGACCCAGTCGTGGGAGTGGGTCATGGTGGCTTGCCCTTCCGCCGGAACCTGCTTGTGCCGGTATTTCAATGCAAACGTTGCACAGTTTATTAGGAAGACAAGAATTGCCAGGCAGAAGACCCCCAGCAGAGCATACATCCCAATTTCCAAATCGCTAAGGCCTCTGGGCGTCTGCACTAGGTCGTTCTCTTCCATGCCCCCATTGCTTTTCGGGAGGTCTACTTGAGCAGGGAAGTTGGTGAAGTCTATGGGAATGTTCTGCAGCTGGCCATCATCTGAGAGTTTGCCTCCATCCAGCCTATTGTTTTTCATGACTTTGTTTTTGATTATTGACTTTGCAGTAGTGCTGACTTTTCTGATGGTACTTTCCTCTCGCTCTGCCGAAGAGCTCCCATAGTATCGCCCATCCTGGCCGTACCGCTCTTGATCTGATACTTTTTGCCGCCGGTCACTCGCGTGGTTTTCAATCTCGTCGGCATCATAATCTCCGCCAGTGTGAGAGTTGGCATCATTTTGGCCGAACTTCACTTTGATGTTGCTGTTGCCCATGGCTAAGATGCTTTTCCTCTTGGACTTCTGGCAGGCTTCAGAGATCATCATGTCTACTTTGATCAATGTGCCCTGCCCTTCACCTTCTGCTGCCACGATTGGCCATTTCCAGTTAGTGCTCTGATGGGTTGAGACAACAGATTTGTCCAGTGACATGGCAGAAAGGAAGAAGTCCTTGGGGTCATAAATGTCTAATGGCGTAACTGAGCTGTCACTGAACTGGATCCAGATGCTTACTATGGCTTCCTAAAGGAAGAGGGAAATGGTTAAAGACAGGGCCTTAAATAAAACAGCTCAACTGATTGCAACTCATCAATCTTCCCAGCTCTGAAATGCAGCTGAACGAAGCAGGAAGCACTGGCTGCGTACTATGCTGAAAACAAGCTGAGTCTTGACCAATAGGGCAGAAAATTGGTCACATTTTTCATTAAAGATCCCAGCGGTATCTTTCATGGAAAGGTTTTGCAAATGGAAATGTAAAATAATTGATATGGGGAGATCGTAATAACAATACACCCATTAAAAAAACCCAACCCATTCCTGTTGCATGAAAACTGGAAGAGACAAAACAGAAAAATTACTGGAAGCACTTGACAGAACACTTATTTTCCTGTTGTTACCCATGCAAATATGTCACATGGAGCAGTCAAATTAAACAGGGCATAAATATTGTGGCAGGGAAGAGGAAAGATGCCACAACATCTTGAAAATGTGTCACCTGAAAGGAAACAAAAGACTTGCAAAACAGTTATTTTGCATGAGGACTGTTTGTTTTCAGCTAAACACACTTTACCCTTGAAAATAATTGTAAACCCCATTTTGTTTGTCTGTCAGCCACGGCAGAATGTGGGGGTTCTGCTGTGATCTCCATGATAACGATATACAAATGGTTTGGATTTAATTGGACTGTGTTTGTTCCCTGCAGGTAGTACCATTAGAAGCAAACAGAAAGCTAGAGGTCAAGAGGCGAAATTGTTTTCTATTTGGGTCTCATCCAGATGATATAGATATTTACTACTCCATGTCTCAGTGGCTTTCTTTGCAGGAGATTTCTTTATTTTTCCATTTGCTCTATGTCTAGTTTGTTTAGTTAGCATACATACAGGCAGACTGCTGAAATGCAAATACACATGAAAGTGAAATTCTATTCTTCCCAAGACTTACATTGCAAATGTCCTTAATAACTTTACACGCAGGTACATCAAAACAATTGGGCTGAAAATCACCATGGGGAAAAGCATCACCACCCTTTTAATGTCCAATCATAAT
Source organism: Dermochelys coriacea (assembly GCF_009764565.3). Lineage (NCBI taxonomy): Eukaryota > Metazoa > Chordata > Testudines > Dermochelyidae > Dermochelys > Dermochelys coriacea. Next base: position 22,046,195 of record NC_050082.1, read on the forward strand.
ACAAATTTACAACCCAATATTGTTTTCAATTGGTTACAATTTGTTACACTATGGTTATAAACAAAGGGAATTGCTACCCTTCTCATTAAATTTAAAGCTTTTCAATGAAAACAGCAAGGGGCATTTAGCTGTGCAGAAGGTTGGAATGCACGGAATATTTAATTTTCCGAGTGCTATCAGAAAGCTCTTTGGGGACCAAACAAGGGAAAAATATATTGTGGCACAACAGGAAAGAGGACAAAGTACTTGGTGATTCAGACATGCTTTGCACACAGCGATAAAATAGAGCCAGGGTAACTCTGAAGCTGTAGCACTGCTGAAAAGTGAGAGGGAGGAAGGGAAATTAAAACAACGGATCTTTCATTAAACGAGCCTGAGATGGTTGAACAAATTAGCGCAAAACTGCAGAGCATCACTTTTAAGATACATGTGCACTGCCACAGGAGGGGTGGGGAGAGGGATTGCAGCATGTGTAGACATACCCAGGCTAATTTTAATCTAGTTATGAGTACCAATAGCAGTGAGTGTGCAGCACCATAGGCTTTAGCATGAGCTGTACCAGCCTGCCGGGGACCCTGGGTACATACTTGGGCGGCTAGCCCATGCTGTCATGGCTTCACTGTTGTCAGTATTTGTGCTAACTAGATCAAGGCTAGCTTTGGTAGGTTTACACATGCTGCAATCACACCCCTGTTTGCAGTGTGGTCACAGTAGGCTTTTGTCACTGTGGGTAAGTTTTACTCTTTGGAAATTTCTAGCAGTAGCAAACCCAGCTCTGGGAAAGAAAGAACATTCTTTCCATGGACTCGTGTGTGTGTGGGGAACCCATCTCCATTCTTCTTTGGAGGATCTGGCACACTTGATATTTTGCTTCTACATTACATCTGGAACGAGTGGGTTGGGTTTTTTTTGCACTGAGTCATAAGAAAGGCAAAATGACCATCTTTAGTGAGAAATGTACGAGTGAAAACTGAAGCAGGAACCCAAATGTCACTGAGGTCATCTCCCAATGGCTCCTCTTTTGGAACCACAGAGGGCAGCAGAGACAGACTGACAAAAAAGGGGGAGGAGTGTTTTGTGGTTAAGATATTAGACTGGGACTCATGAGAGCTGGATTCGGTTCTGATCTTCGTAGGGTGATCAGACGTCCCGATAAAATCGGGACTGTCCAGATATTGAGCAGTTTGTCCCGCGTCCCGACCAAAGTACAGTCGGGATGCCATTTGTCCCGATATTTTGTTTCGCGGGTGTCTTTTTTTTGTTTTTCCCCTTAGGCAGCGGTGAGAGGCCGGGGGAGCGCTTTTTCAATTGTTACACTCACCCGGCACGTCCGGGTCTTCGGCGGCGGGTACTTCTTTCTTCGCTGGCAAGATTTATTTCCCGCCGCCAAACGTGCCGGGCGAGTGTAAGAATTGAAAAGGCGCTTCCCCTGCGGCGGTCCCGGTATTCTGTATTTAGCATTGGTCACCAATGGGACGTCGCCAATGGGAATCAGTGGGAGTTAGGGGCCTAAACACCTTTAAAAATCTGGCCCTCTGTAGCAGAGGCTGGGATAAAATCCAGTTCTGCTGGGCAGCATTCAACTGCCTTGCTCATGAGACCATCCTTGCACGTCCTGCAATCCCCTGTCTCGTTTGCTACACACCCTCCAATTTCTGCAACAGATGAGGCAGGGGTTCTACAGTCAGACTCCTTCACTACATCAGGTCCAGGCTTCTTGCCCAGCCATTATCTCTTCCTCCCTTTCCTAGATCCTCACTTGATCTGTCTCTCTCCCCGATTCTAGACTCTGGTCCCCTCCACATTCCCCATCCCCATCTTCCTCCCTGGGGTATTGGTACAATCCCAGCCCACCAGTTCCTTATCCCAATCTCTTTACCCAACCAGTCCCAGTATTCCCTCCACACCTGGCTCCTTGTCAGATCTGTCTCTTTTCTCCCTCCCCGTTTCTCAGTCCCACTCTCCTTGGCCAGCCTGCCCCTTACTCCTCATCCAAGCTCAGTTTCCCCACCACTTAGGTGTCACAGTCCCATCCCTGACCCCTCTCTCTCTCTAGCTTCCAGTTCCCTTGCCTAGACCATCCCAGTCCCCCCCCGCCCATTTCCAATCCCAGTGTTTCTCTCCCTCTCCCCTGCTCCCTGTCCATTTCTCTATCCCTGAAGTCCCAGCCCCTCTAGTTCCTGGTCTCAACCTAATCCTCCCCTCAGCCCCCTATGCCAGTCTGGCTTTTGCCCCCTCTGTATTCAAATCAGGCTGCTTCTTCCTCCACACTGCCTGAGCCGGGAGTGGGGGTAGGGCACTGAACACAAGAGCGCTCAGTTCAGGTGCCTGGACCCAGCACAACCCATAGCAGCGCCCACAGCTGCATTGGCAGAGAACGTCCCACTCCGCCCTGTGCTGCGGGATGCCCAGCATGGATGGAATCCTTCCGGGAAGTTGGCTGCTAAAATCTACAAAGTCTTCACTGAGCATGTATGAACTCTGATCTTACATGTTGGCCTAAAGGGGGCAGATTTTCACCTGGGAGGCAACAGACTTTTGACACAAAGGCCACCCTTCTTACAGAAAGTCCCTGCTCCAAAGCGTGGGATGGCAGAGCATTTTAAAGGAAGTTTTTAAGATGAGCAAAACAATGTGGATATCACTAGCCTCTTTCTCAGAAATGGCTGAGTTGTTTTGGCTGTATTAAAAAAAAAAAAATCAGCTTGAGGCAGTCACCCAGCATGGGAAATTTCAGAACAAGCAGTTAAAATTTGGTAAAGTTGTAAACCGCTGACAACAGGTTCTCACAGTGGGAAGTGTCATGGTAGGTGCTACTGGCCTTGTCTATAATTACTGTCCCCACAAAAGCACAATCCTGGTGTTTGGGAAGCAAAAGTAATGTAGAGGAAATGGACAGCCATTTGAGGTTTAAGGCCACAAATATGAATTACTGCAATTAACCAAGACACCCTGCTACTCTTTTCAATCTGCACCGAATTTTTAAATTTTAAAGGGATCCTCTCTATAAAGAGCCAAATAAATAGAAAACTGTCACACGTGGACAGTGGAGAATCTGAATTAAAAGGGGAAAAAAAAAAAAAAAAAAAAAAAAGGAGAGAATTCCCCCAAATCCTGCCAAAAGACAGCTAATCTGGCCAAGTAGTCAATTGGGCACAAAATCCTCTTCTTGACCCTTTCACTTAAAGGCAAGCTGAATGCAAGGGAAGAAAGCAAATTTCCCAAATGATTAGAAATTCTGAACGGCTTAAAAAAATAGAAATGATTTAGTGCCATGTCCTTCGAAGAGCTGTTTCTGCAAATCCTATGTACCGCATCAATAAATCCCCTCCAAATCTCTGACAAGGGCCTCCAATTACTATCAACAGATGAAGATGGATTGAAACCTTATTATCAGCAAAGTTGCTGCCTTGTCTGATGCCAAAGGTGACAAATGCCCATGTTCATTAATTAATAAGCATAAACAAATACCTTGTGGAGTTACCAGTTTTTACCCCCCCCCCTTTTCATCCAGTTGTGCTCTTTATAAACAAATAAACCACAAATTTTCGTCATTGTCAACATCCCTCGGAAGATGGGATTATTTATCTGGTGACTAGAGAGACTGGAGGTGAGTCAGATACCATACATCAGATCACTTCGAACTCGATTCAGAAGTGATGAAGAATTTGCTTCCTGCAGCAGCTGTTGATTTCCAAGCGACATGCTGTTTCCTAAGCGTGTGAAGCATTGCTGCACTCATCAAGACACTTTTTGGTCATGTTTTTCTTCATGTACTTCTCTAATCTCCTCTTCCACACTAGCCAGACTAGCACACTGTGCCTATTTACATTAGTTTGACCTCTTAGCACCATTGCCTGTCTCAGTGTACGATCACATTTCTGCTTACTCGTAGCTGCTGATCAGTCTGGAGATGCCACCTGATAAATGTGCCAGAATTACAAAGCCAACCAGTATTTTCCCTTTTGTAAATGACTTTAGCTCTCTTGTTTTCTTCATGTTACATTTAGAGCCGGTGGAACAGTAGGGGGAAAATCTGTCCCCTACAGTTCACAAATCTGTTATGGAGCTGGAGACCTTGATTCAATTCGGCCTGCGACCTTTCATAACTGCAAATTTGCAAAGCTTCAAAACTTTTCTGCACAGTCTGATCACAAATATGGGTATTTGGCTCTCAATGTATATATCCCACCCCACTGAACTGACCAGTTCTGAAAGTTCAGACACCAAAAGGCAACTTGGATTCAGAAGCTAGAGCTGATTGGTGAGTGGCATGTCATCTATAGATAGCATAGGATGACACCTATACTCTGGGATCTGCACTGGTTGTCTGTGAACTGTCAGGCAGATTTTATGATGGTGGTTTTGACCTATACCTAAATGGCCTATGACCATCCTATGATCCACTGAATACATCTGTAGCATTGTAGGCACTGATGCTGGATTTCCCTCACTATACTACAGAGTTCTCCATAAGGGCCACGGAAATATCCTCTTGTCCCAGGTCCAAAAAGGCCCAGATTGGCTGATTTTCAGGGCATGCTACAGGATCCATTTGTTTCATCTAGCCTATGAAGAGCGGTTGCTGGATGGAGGCATAGACTGATGCGAGGGTGTGTTTGTATCTGATGACATTCTGGGGCCTGGTAGAAGGGGTGGAATGACTAGTCTGAGTATTTGGTTTGCTGGGGGCTCAAAGCCCGTGCCTGGGTCCTTTTTACTGTTCTAACTCAACAGAAAAAAAAAGACAAATAAATCCTTTGCACACAATGTACAGAATGACATGGGTTTCTTGCGCAGCTCTTTGGCTGTCTTAGGGCATAGAATGCGTTTGCATATACTGGGTGATTGTGATTTAGAGCCAGAAGCTGCACTCCCGTGAACAAAGCAAAAGGGGAAAAAAACCATACTGTAGTCAGCAAATCCTGTCTGACACCTAGTAGAGGAGACGGGCCCAATCCTAGTCCCCCGAGGTCAGTGGAAGTTGTACATTGTCTTCAGTGGGAGCAGGATCAAATCTTAAAATACACCACAGAAAACTGATAGAAACGCAAATGTTACTCCGAGCAAGGACTGAGTAAAACAGAGGAAAGATTGGGAGGTGGAGTTTTTATCAGGACCATGAGAACAGATGATTGGATCACAAAGGTGGGGTTTAAGGTCTGGCTTATCAGCCTCAGCAGTGACCCCTTAAATAAAGTCACCATAGGCTGGATGAAACTCTCGATTCTTCTTATGGAGGAGAAAGTTGCTGGATTAGAAGCTTCAAACTAGAGCTGGTTGAGAATTTTTCAATTAAAACATTTTTTGGCTGGGAAAATGTCGATACATTGAAACCACAACTTTTTGCAGAAATGTGAATGTTTTGATGAAAATTTCTCTGGTCCATGATGGAATTTCGATTTGAAAAGAAAGAGAACCAGAGCCCCCAGAACAGACAAGAGCCCAGTGGTTAGGGCACTCAGCTGCGATGTAGAAGACCTTAGTTCAAGTCCCTGCTCTGCCCGAGTTGAAGGGACCTGGACCTGCACCTTCCACGCCCCAGGTGAGGGCTTTCCTGTTAAACTCACCTCTGATCCAATGAATATTTAATTATTCATAAAAAAAATGTGGAACAGCTTCAACAGGAGAAACTGATTGCACAGCCAGCAGGTTAAAGCCATTCACATGGGAGACCCAGGTTCTAGTCCTGCTCTGACTCAGGCAGAATAGGGACCTGAACCCAAAACTCCTACATCCCAGGTTACCACCCTAACCACTGCGCTTTCGGTTATTCTGGAGTGTGTCATGTTCTTTCATGAAAATTTTTGAAATGCCTCAGGTTTGTCCTGCTAAGGACCGAAAACAAATGTCAAAAGGTTGACATTTGTCATGAAACAGAATTCTTGTTTTCCGGCCAGTCCTACTTCAACCCCTTTCCATTGCAGGAGGGGAATAATGGCCAACTGTGCTAGCAATTCAGAAACCTGTACCTCGAGGGCCAGTCTTCTGCCAAGAGAGGGGCCATTCAGTGATTCTCATTAAGAGCAGGGGAAAATTCAATGGCCGATGGAATCAGCTCAGCCCTATGCAGCAAGGACATGGCAGATGCCCTCAGAACATGGCTGTGTGGGTGCAGAATGCGCTCAGAGCCGCTGCAAAGGGCAGGCTGTTCTGTACAGCGGAGGAGCTGCTGGTGACCAGGCACCAGGGAAGAACTCAAGTGCATGAACTACACAAGTTGAGGGCAGAAATCAGCCCAATGGGAGAGCACTGGGGAAGGCACGCTGCTTGGAAGCCTCCTCACTCTTAGCTCGGGAGGAGGAGATGGGAAGAAAAGGCAGAGGCAGGGTGTGAGGGAATTAGTAGCTTCTATGCTGGGGAGGTGTGAGGGACAGTGGGAGATGTGCGGTGGAGCAACCAGTCCTCATTAAGGAAAGGGTGCTTGGCAGCCTCTTGCTTCTTGATGGGTACATTCACATAGCATAATACAGTGGGGCTACACCACAGAGTGAGGAAGAGGAGGGGCACACAGCAGGTACAGCACCATGAACACACTGTTCAGCTGAACAATATTCAGGAGGCATCAGTCAGAGGCTTCCCATGCTCATAAAGGGATGCTGGTAAATATCTTTGCACACTGCATTGAGACATGCAACCCCTCCTGCCCCACAGGCTGTATTATTCTCCAGCCAGCATGTGACACTCCCAAACAAGCTGCAGGAGAAAAATCCCACCCTGCCCTATGCCCTCTAACTAGGTTAGATTTGTTTCTAGCTTTGGCTTCTTCAATTTCCAACTCGGCATCTGTTAAGAAGAGCGGTTTCCAAAAGGAAGACCCAAAGAAGAGCACAAATGGGTTAATTACATAAGACTGAGATGATTACAGGATGAAGTAAATTAAACCAATGGGCAGCACATCCTTCTTCGAGCTGGGATGTCATCCTGCCACTAACGATTGAGTTATAAAACAATCGACATTATTCTTGCGTTCCAGAAAATGATATCGTGATCAGGGTGAAAATGGGCCATAAAACCTGAACCGAGCTCTTCCCTATTTATGAGGGATGAAATAGTGGTTTTGTGAGAGCAGTGGCTGCGGATGGCATTATACAGCCCTGAATAAGAGTATTCTACTCCGCTGAGTGAAATCGGGATTGAACAGGCCCTTGTCCCTTCCACTGCTGCTGACCCCCTTGTTTTTAATCTATTCCATGGCAACTATTTGCCTCAATTTGGTGCAGTTTTCTGTTCCTTGTATCCGTACATATTATCTGACCTGCAATTCACCGCTTGAGACCCTTCCCTCAGCTGGTGTGAAAACATGCCAGCTTTGAATTAAGCAGGATCAACACACCGGTGTCCCCTAATGAGCTGAACAACTAACCCGTCTGAGTCAGTCTGAAGAATAAAAGAAGAGAGAGGAGCCAGGCTGCCTGCTGTTGCTCCACCAGAAAAATGAATGAGCTCGCCTTTCTCACATCACTGTTTTATGGCTCTCCCAAATATTAAATCACTGTGAAGCACAGGGCTCTCCCACTCTTGGACATGGAGATCAAGGGCATTGCTCATGGCACACAGAGAGCATGGATGGCCTGTGAAACAAGTGTAATAAAGGCTTAGGAGAGCTGCAAAGGTCACATTGTTTAAAGGGAGTCTTTGAAAAGACAGACAACGTGCAAGTCACAACGTTGGGGTTTGGAACTTTTCCAAAGGGCTAAGCCCAAATTTGCAGGAGGGAAGAAAAAAGAAGCCAACACCAGGGTGCCCTCTGCTGGAAAGGCCCAGCTATAGAAATGTGTTATACCCGTAACTTAAAAGTCTATATTGTTTTCCCCTAAAACTTGCTAAAGGGGGAGGCAACTTCATCAGAGCTCTGCAGGGATGACCCACTGCCCCACCCAACCTGCCAGCAGCATGGAGAACTGGAGTGCACACTACCTGTTTAGGGGTATGAAGCAGCTCCTGAGCAATGGTTGTAGCCACAATAGCTCGGTTATTTGCCGGGCTTGGCTGAAGGAAGAGTGAAAGCCCAGCCACCACCTGCACCCCGAGGTCTATTATCGTCACTTTGTCATCTAGCACCGTCACCGTTTTCTCTGCCAGAATGGAGTCCGACAGGGGAGAAAAAACCTTTGGAGAAACAGAAAGGGAACAGCGTCAGGAAAGGATTAAACAACTACAGTGACCCCCTCATGCTTCATCTGCTCCTGCCCCAAAAGACTTGCTTCAGGCACAGAAACTGGATGTGAGAGTACATAGAGAAGACAGAATGGTTTCATGCAGGAAGCAAGGAGAACCCATCCGATGGAGAGATTACAGCTCAAAGCCACTGTATCAAATACCTCTTTGGGAGCTATCTTATTTTACTCCCATTATTTCCATTACTTTCTTATAAGCCTGGAAATAATACAACCTTTCCCTCCTAATTTTGGTCCTGATCCTGCAAGGGGCTGAGCCTTCTCAACTCTCAATGGCTTCAAAGGGTGCTGGGGGCTCTCGCATCTTCCTGGATTTGTCCTTCATTTCTCCATTTCCTTATCCATTTCCCTATCCCTGAAGTTTCTAATGGTGCATGCAGCCCATTCTCAAGTGGGAAATTGTTCCCCCTGATTCAAATAGTTACTCCCTATCCACCGCCGAACATTTAGAGAGCAGAGGACAGCTACTCAAACACACACAGTCTCTCCCACCCACTGTCTGTGGCTACATTTGCCGTTTGTGCACTAAATTCTACCGAGATTCCAACCAGGACACTGAAGGCCAAATCCTCAGGCAGTGGAAATCAGCATAGCACTATGGTCTTTCAGTTTACACCAGCTAAGAATCTGGCCCTAAGAGTAGCTTTCACAGGCACTGAACACCCTCCACCCCAGTTGACACCCATTAGAGTTATGGGTGCTCGTTAGCTCTGAAAATCAGGCCTTCTGTCTCCAAGCAGCAGTTCCGCTAGTTGAACTGTAGGGGGGGCCTCAGCCTGTGTGGGAAAGCAGGATGTTCACAGGTGCAAGGGGTGTACATCCAGTAAGGATGGCTGAAATACAGGTTTTGATCTGTCTCACTACAAAAGCGGGGGCTTTTGCTTTCTTTGTTTGAATTGACTCGAGATGGAATGCATGTGTGTGAAATTCTAGGAGGCCACAGCCTTGCTACAACAGATTACTACATTTCAAAGCAGTGCTGTTTTAGCAGAACACTCTACTGGCTCTTCCAGGATCATGTAGGTGTTAATGCAGGAATGGCAGAACCCGGAACAGCTCAGTTTATGTACCTGGATTGTTGTCATTCCTACTTCTTGTCCAATCAAAATCCTTCCTTCTTGTAGCCTGGCAATGTGAGGCTCCTCCAACTTCATAAAGTCCATCACCATGTCTGTAATGTCAAACTGCCAGTCAGAACCCAGCAAGTAGTTCAGCTGACTCCAAGGGCTAGAGTCCTCAGCGACAAACTGAGTAAGGACTCGCACCATGGCATGCTGGTACTGGAGCGCACAGCCTCTTCCCTTCCGCTCATCTTCATCCTCATCCTCACTGTCCCTGGTGGGTCTTGAAAAAAAGAAAAAGGAAGCATAAAAAGTGGTTTGGGGACAAAACTCCTTCATAGTCCCTTTCCCTGCAGTGAAAACTAAGAGCAAATTGTTAAGCAAGGAAAACACTTCCTGGAATAAAATCAATTAAGAGCAGAAAAATCATCATCTTTGACCTGTAAACTGAGCAGATTTGAACAGAGCAATTGAGAGTGTATACGGAGCCCCACAGTCATTATTGCATGCGGTGGTACACAGGTACATGCCCCTAAGTTTCATTGCTGATTCGTGGCATTACACAGGCAATCAAGATAGGCATGTGATATTGGTGTCTTCTCTTTGAAGATCTCCACTGAAATACCGGAATGCAGAGATGAGCCAGAACCAAAACCCCCTTCCAGTCTCCTTGAACTATGGGTTGGATTCAAATCCAAACTCTGCCACTGGACCATCGAGGCGATTAAATGACTTAGGAGCACATATCCCATTGAAAAACACTGACTACGTTGGGGGGCGGGGGAAGTTGGGATCCAGATACCATCTCTGTACTGTGAGCTGTTCTTCCTGGGGTTAAAATCAGCTCCATTCATTGCAAGAAAATGCCTGATATATATTAAGTGACTAAACCCACCTCTTATTGGAGACAATGGGGACTCTCCAGCCTTTTATTTGGCTTAGCTCCGTGTCCGAAATATCAATCTGAAGAGGCAGGCGTGGAACCCAGACTGTTATTTGCAGAGGGGCGCTCAGATACTGGTATGTGAAATTCACTACTGCATCCACCTGTCCTTTCATTTCTTTGCCATTGACAAACACATAGTCACATCTGTCAGAAACCTAAAGGAGAGGAAAGTAGGGGGAAAAGAGAGAGAGAGAGAAAAAAAGGTAATAGCTGCAACAAAGCAGGCTCACAGTGGAAACCTGGCATCTGAAAAACAAAAACAAACAAAAAAGACTCCTTTCTCCTTACGCATGTTAATGAGGGCGTTTTACAATGGAACCAGCTGAACACAAAAATTCTCCACCGACTCAGGAGGCATAATTATGCTGGAGATGCCTAAAGACTGGATACGATTTCTGAAGCTGCAGGCTGGGTTTTCTATTTGTTATTCAATGAGCCACTAGCTGATCACATCTCTATGGAATTTATAATGAGAGGCTCCTTCACAACATGGCCAAAAGAAACCTAACAGCCCCAAACTGGGCTAGTTGGATGCAGGCAGTAAATATAAAGCTCTACCCCAACCAGAGTTTTCACCTTCAGTCTGGTGTGACACCGTTTAGTGTCACTCATCAGTCCGAGGATGAAGTTTGCTCTGGAGTGGATTTCACATGGAGAAAGGAAACAAAAACATATTCATTTCCTCTGCAATAAACATTATCTGTTTATGAATATTTACATTTTGATTAAAGCCATAAAGTAATTCTAAACACTGCAGTAGATTTATCATTAACATGTAAATACTGTCCTGAAATATAAGCAAGCATTAGCATAGTCATGTAAGAGTTATACCAGTAATCACTTCTTTAATCAATGTTGTAATTTACAGACCATTGAGTTTTCTCATTTATTACCTTACTGAGTACTAGTGGGATGGAATAGAATCCCTCTAGAATATATAAATCATTAAGAGGGATGCAGATAGTATGAAGTGGCTTGGTGTGATAAAGTCATTGTCAAATCTATTCCTAAAGGTGTCATAAACGTCTGGGGAAATCTTGCGGCACATTAATCATACATTAAGTGGCTAGCAATGGGAGCTGTTGCATTACTAAATGAGCTGGCATGTCTGCAGAAACTACAAGTAAACCAATTCACATGCTTTCTCCCTCCCCTTCAGAAACCTATTTCATCTTCCGTAATGAATATCATTAGCACTGGTAATGGCCCTCCCACCTGAACATCTATTTATACCATCATCTGCTCCCTTTGATTTTGTCTTTCCCCATACCATTTTATTCAAATGATGCTTATCACATGGAATAGCTCAAGTCCCCAAGCTAATCAAACGGATGGGTGCCCTCTATGACCAGGGATAAACCCAAGGGCTAGATATGCTAAATTGTTCCCAGTTATACAGCACATGTCCAATCTGTATCCTCTGGTAACTTACGCACTGCTCACTTTCTGGTGTAATAGTCAGGAGAAATATTTCAAGGGAAGACCTCAGAGAACATAATCTGAGCACAGTTTCATGAAATGATGCAATTGCTCAACATGGTTGTGGTGTAAGTGAGTTCTAGTCACTGGATGCAATACTATCTAGTACAATACAGGACCCAACTGTTTGTTTAGCCTTTTTTCTTCATGTTATCCAAGTTATGTTTAATGGCCATAAGTGGGAAATGTTCCCTTATTTCACATAGTGTCCTGTTTTAATATACGTTACATACGAGTGTGGTCTGTAATTTACAAAAGGGATGACATTTTCATATTAGTTTGTATATGATCTATATATTATCTCATATGATTCTCACATGTGCTGCAATGACATACGTACTACTTATATATGATTCACATGAAAGCTATACAAATTTTTGTTCCAGATGGTTACTCTTGCTTTTCATGGTCCTGTTAACGATAACACTTTCCCCCTCTGTATAGAGTTATGACATCAGGAATCACAATCCATCATAAAAAGGAGGATTTATTAAAGAAAACCACTACCATTACAGATAGGCTTCTACACAGTTTCAGTTCCAGCTTTGTCATCTTTGTTTGCCCAGCACCCATTCTGCCTGGAGCTCTATATAGCACAGAGAGACCGTAGCTACTGAATAATATACTGCAAGTAAATAGATCATTGCACATGCTCTATTGCTCTGAACATAAAACTGGGAGCAACGAAGTCCTTGTTTCTAATCATGGCTCTCACCTGGGTTCTAATCTCTGATGCCCTGTGTGGTCTCAGGCAAGTCACTTTAACACTATGTTTTCCCCATCCTCAGAATGGGGATAGCAATATTTACGTACCTGTTGGGGTGCTATGAGCCTTAGGGCTTGTCTATGTATGGAGGAAATGCGCTTTACAGGCATGTAATTTTTCAAGTGCACTAATGTATTGTGCATTTATTGGTCCATGTAGACCCTGCTGGGGCATTTAAACATAGTGCTGTTTGAAGCAGTTCTACATTAAAGCGTACTAGGGGATCTTAAGTGTGCATCAAAAGGGTCTACATGGACCCATTAATGTGCAAATCATTCGGGTGCTTTAGAAATCACCCCCATAGAGCGCATGACCCCTCTGTGTAGTTAGTGGGGGTGACTCAGGTAGGAAGCTGCATGCTGCCTCGGTTCCAGTCCCACTGCGCCAAATGTCTGCTATGAAACTGTGTTTCGTGGAGCAAAGTGGGAAGTTAGCGCTCCATGGGGAGGAATCTCAGCTTCTGCGGAGTCGGGAGCCTTTACATCAGAGACTTCCTTTAATCGCTCTGCTGCCACCGCCCCTTTCTCCCTTCAGCAGTGACTGGCCCCCGCGCTGCAGTGAGGAACCTGGGGGGAATTTAGGCAGCTTGGCGCTGCAATAACTCCCACTCTGATATCTATGGGCTAGCAGGGGATGGTGATATCTGATGCCTCCCCCATGCTCTCCCCCTCTCTGGCAGGTGGCTTTCATAGGTATATTCTGCTTTGGGACAGCAGCTAGTTGACTCTGTGATATACTCTCAGTGAGGGACATCTGTATGCGGATCAAAGGTTTGTGATAAAACATTCATCTTCAGGCTGATCCAGGTGTCCTGGACATAGAGCTATGATTTAATAATAGCAGAAGCCAAACGCTGTCAGGAACCGAACAAATTTGTCTGTCAGGGAAAAATAACAACAATAGCAGCAAATCCTTAATCTGTAAATGCTTCTGGGCTGATGTCCAACCTCCAGCTTTCCTTGCAATGCTGCTGTAAACCCGCATAGGCCCACTAGGAACAAATGGCGAAACAAATGCATCTAGCCTCGCATCTTAAGGAAGCAGCTACTGTAGCTACCGAGCTGCTATTAATAATTGATGCAGGTTAATATTTATTACTGGGTATGCATCAACCAGAGTGGCAGGCCTTTTTGACTTGCATTGAGGAAAAAAAAGTCTTTTCGCCAAGTCCAAGCATCCTTACCATCCCTTACACTTGCTTTCTTTGGCTCCTATATTCCCAATACAGCGGGGGACAAGTCCCAAGCTACCAACTGTCAGTGAAAGTATTTTTGACTATTTCACTTTCATGCTGCTATCATTCTTGGGGCTGCCCGGATTGCTTTAGAAGTGGATTCACACACAGGAAAGCAGAGTGGTAGTGATGTTTCCCAAGCTAGTGTCTCAGAGCAGGTGAAAGGGAAAAGAGGGTGGTGCCTCGGCGCCCATTCACAAGGCCCACATCGTCGTCTGCACATGCATAAGAATAAGACACTGGCTCTCTGAAAATGCCCCATTAAAATCGTGCTCTGTCTGCAGCTTTGGTAATCACAAAATCCTGGGTCAGCTTAGTATGGAAGGGTAAGCAAACTGAGATGGCGTCCTCCTTCCTTCTCTCACCTAACAATGGTTAAAAAAAAAAAAAAGAAATAAAAAGGCTTTCCCAGCTTCAGTGAGCAAATCCAGATCTAAATCCAAATACACTGATTCCTGCCAGGATTGAGCATACCTAGAGTCTCCCTGTTTAACCAGCACCTAACCCAAAACTGTGGGTTCCTTACTGGAGGAACTAGGCGACTGCTAAGTGTTACTGACTCACCTAGGAACAGACTACTTTAGATCACATCAGAGTAGCTAGAAATCAGATCCCAGTCATCTTACTTTTTTGGATGGGTTCAAACTGGTCTTCTGGTCATTGTTCTGCACAGGCATTAGGTAAATTCAGCATCTTCCCCATGAAGATATGCATGGTTATGTCTACACTGTGAGCTAGGGGTGTGATTCCCAGCTCACGTAGACATACTTGGGCTAGCTCTCATTGAGATCACGGGCTAAAAATAGTAGTGTATCTGCAGTGGCACAGGCAGCAGCTGTGGCATGTGCTAGCTGCCCTGCGTACCTACCCTGAGGTCCAGGCAGGTTTTGTCAGAGACCAGGGCGTGGGTGGTTAGGCGTAGTGGTTAAAGCAGAAGTCATGCCTACTGGTTACAGCAGGAGTAGGAGCCCAGAGTCAGAACCGAAGACAGGAACTGGAGCTGAGGGTCAGACCCAGGTTACAGGGAGTGAGGCACAGCAGGAGTGGGCCTGGGAACAAGCAGGGGCTAGTGCAGCCAGGGGCAATGCTTTGCGCAGTTGCTGGCGGGCTTCAGAGCATGCCTGTTGGTTCCTCCAGCCACTCGGAAGGGCTGGCCAATTGGGTGATTTTTGCTGCAAGCCAAGCGTGAGCCAGCTGCATGTCCTCTGGTGCTCACTAGGGAGCTAGCTAGACACAGGCTCAGGGCTGGCAAGCCCTAATTTCTGATAGGCTTGTACTCGGGATGGCTAGCTTTGACCTAGCTAGCTCGAGTTAGCAATAGCAATGAAGCCAGGGCAGCACCGGACTTCAGCAGGGACTGTACAAGCCCGCCCCAGACTCTGGGTATATCCTCAGGTGGCTAGCCCGCGCAGACATCTATGCTGCCGCAGCGAGGCGAGGTCAGGTATGTTTACCCATGCTGCAGTCACTCCTCTAATCCCCTAATCGGCAAAATGATTGGGAGATTCTAGTCTATTTTTTGTACTCTGGTATCTGAACACCTTCCAGAAGTACATTAAGCAATGCGACTAGCACCAGGGGTGGCCATCCTGAGCCTGAGAAGGAGCCAGAATATTGCCAAAGAGCCAGTAATACCTCAGCTCCCTACCCCCACCAAATGCCCGCAGCTCCTCCCGCCTACTGGCAGCCCTGCTGATCAGCGCCTCCCCCTCCATCCCTCCCAATCAGCTGTTTCATGGCATGCAGGAGGCTGGGGGTGGGGGGGAGGGAGGAGGAGGAGGAGCGAGGGCATGGCAGGCTCAGGGGAGGGGGCGGGGTATGGCAGAGCCAGGGATTGAGCAGTGAGCATCCCCCAGCACATTGGAAAGTTGGCGCCTATAGCTCCAGCCCCGGAGTTGTTGCCTGTACAAGGAGCTTAACTTCTGAAGAGCCGCATGTGGCTCCGGAGCCACAGGGTGGCTACCCCTGGACTAGCACTTGTCACCTCTGATTTTGGTCCACAATAATTCATTGAGCCCATGACAGAAGTTGAGATGCTGGAGACTTTGTGTGAACAGGTGATATTATTCCCCCCCCACCACCTTCCAGTGTTTACATTTTTCACCATGAAAACATTTTCCCTTTGAAAAGTCCTTTTCTCTTTTGCATCTAAAAAGGTGAGATGATGATGAAGAGAGCTCCTGCTTAGCCATCGCCTTTATGCAAATGAACTGCTCCACTCGGTGTAGTGGATCAGCGAAAAGTTTTGCATTTTAAGGAGCTCTCTGATGCCATTTCAGCAGTTTCCTTCCTTATTAAATTGGCATTACAGCTACTTTTCCCTAGTTATTTTTCTAACTTTGCTTTAGACCAAAAAGAAAAAAATTGAGAGAAGAAAAGCCAGGGCTAAGCAAAATTTCTGAGATGCTTCTTTTCTCTTTGCTTTATTTTTTTGTGCTCCCTTCTAACAAAGGCCACTTAGACTCCAAGTGGCTTGGATGGCTTCATCCTATGATAAACCACATTTTAAGCGAGCTGGCAGCCTGGAACAGAAACATCAAATCATCCCCCAAGAGCATGACCTGCGGCCGCTTTGAGAACTACCCTGGAACTTTGTGATTTGGGAGGGAATACGAGCTCCTCGCTAATAAAGCGGAAACCCAACTTGGTTGTGGTGAGTATAAAGGGGATTCTTTACTGAGGGCCCTGGGCACAGACAAGACCCCATATTTCTCCCTTGCCTGCAGACTGAAGATGTTATGCTGCAGTGAGCTCTGTGGCAGCGTGAAGGCCTTTCATAGCATATCCTGCGTAGTGTCCTCACTCAGAGTCTCACTACCTTCTGACCTGGACTCAGCAATCATGGACGGGAATGCTGCCTCCACTACAAAGAGGGAGGTGCCAGGGAAGACTGTCTTGGGGATTTGACTTCTGTTGCAGATTCCTAGAGCCCGGCAAATCTGTGGACCCTGTTTGTGGATCACAGATGGATGCGAATACAAATTTTGTATCCGCGCAGGGCTCTGCAGATTCCTGAGCAATTTACATTAAGATACAGTTGGGTAGACACCTCGCAAGGCAAATTTTGTGTCAAATGGAAGTCAAGACTCTTAGGTTTTGAAAGACAGTTGGAATCAAAAACTGATCTGCCCCATTTCAGATCTGTATAACCCAGATGCAGAAAGAATGACTTGTAAAAGGCATGGAAATTAATGAGATGTACAGACTCTTTTACCCTAATGTAAGCTTCCTCACTCTTCCCATGGGCTTTCACCTCTGGAAACAGGCTCTGGAAACAGGCTTTAAATTTGGCCCACACTGGCAGGGCTCTAAAGGACAAGGGGTAAAAAAAAAAGTACCAGTCCAGTTCCTGGTGTACATCACAAAGTCTGTCTGGCTTAGCCTTAATTAGGCAGTCTGCAAGCTATAAAGCCCTGGAACTAAAAGTGTAAAGAACAGAAATGTCTCATTATGATAGCTGTAGGTGTCCTGCCTGTGTCCATTAACCTACTGGACCTGGGAAGGCTTCCTGCTACTGAAGATATATTTAAAAAAAAAAACCCACAGGAGATACATTTTAAACTCTAGGTTTCAGAGTAGCAGCCGTGTTAGTCTGTATTCGCAAAAAGAAAAGGAGTACTTGTGGCACCTTAGAGACTAACAAATTTATTAGAGCATAAGATGCATCCGATGAAGTGAGCTGTAGCTCACGAAAGCTTATGCTCTAATAAATTTGTTAGTCTCTAAGGTGCCACAAGTACTCCTTTTCATTTTAAACTCTAGTTCTTGTCAGTTGCCTTCCAGAGTGGCTGGCTCTCATAACTAGAAAGTAGGATCTGCCAGAACTAGAATTCAGTAAGCACATATTAGAAGCTTAGCTGGTGACAGGCTGCTGAATGCATTAGGTCTTTAGCATCCAGAAAGCTAGGTGTGAATCCTGATTAGATCACAAATGAAAAGAGTTAGACAGATATCCAGAGAATTCATTACCAAAATCAATGCAAGCTGGTAATACACAATAATGCTTTCCATTTACAGCATGGTGTCGTTCAAATGATTTATAACACCCTTGCAAAGCAGGATATTACTCTTATCCCTACTCTATGGGTTGGTAAACTGAGGTAGGGAGACACAAATAACGAAAAGTCACTTGTAACTTTGGAGGCCAAATTTTAGACATAATTGGCAGGAATCAGAGTTTTGTGTGCTCAGCACCTCTCATCTGGTCTTAAGTGTCTAAAACTGGGCATCTAAACATGAAGCCACTCAAAATTAGAAGCACTTCAGAAAAACGTCACCTAAGTGATTTAGCCAAGGCCACAGCAAATCAGTAGCAGACCTGGAAATACACCTTTAAAGTTTGGAGTCCCAGTTCACTGCTCTAACAGATAAACTATACTGCCTCTTTATTTTCTATATTATCTCCTCTCTCTATTGAACTTTAGACAAAGACACGAATTACATGGTCCTAACCTAACTCTGGTTTCAATGCTCCGTGCTGGAACTCTTTGATGTTCCGAATATCATTTGAGGACAGCACAGGTCACCAGACAATCTGATTCACTTCAGGATAAGTCACAGAATAAAGCCCAGGCTACAGCAGCAGGAATGTTGCTCGACAGGACAGAGATGCATCAGCAGCACGGTGTGAAATAGCCTCCAGAGTCCTAACCTGCGTTCTATTCCTGACACCGGCTTCCCCCACTGTCACTCACACTTTTAACAGGAGAGAGAAGAAGCAGCTTATGTTTCTGAAAGGAGACCATATGTCACAGAGAATGGTTTTCTCCTATTCCTGCCTCTCACCCGATCTGTTCTTAGTGATGTAAGAACGCCTGTGACATGTTGGGTGATGGCCTCATAGAGTGAAGAAGCCACAGGTGCAGTGTTGAAGAACTTGAGTCCACGGCCAAGTTTTTCTTAACAAGGCACAACTCAGATGGATTCCTCCTTTCTAGCGAGTTCCAAACCAGATTGTGCTGTCTTGTCAGGCTTCTGGCAAGGTGCTTGGGTATTTAAGGGAAGTTCTCCAATGAATGTTTCTTAAGGTTTCCACTATGGCTTCATGAAGCTTATATTTCCTCTGCTGTCTGCATAAACTAATTACTCATAAAACATGGTAAAAGGTTTTGAAATAAATGAATATACACCTTATTTATGATGATGGGTTCTGCAGTACTTGAGCAGTACCTCTTCATGCAAGTAGCTGCATTATAGCCAATCAGAGTACTCACATGACTGAGTGCCACTCAAACTAAGGGTTGCAGATCCAGGTCCTAAGATTTTTAAGTGACCGACAGTCTTCCAGGCCCCTCAGAACTTACTACTTTGGAGTCTCTTCCACCCTCAATGTCACATGAAATCAATTCTTCTCTTGGCCCAAGAAGACAGGACACAGCTTCCTTCAGATGCCATCAAAACTGCTCCTGAGTCAGTCACTGAGATCACTTCTGAGGATGTTGTATTCACATTGACTCCAGTCTCTGCCAGCATGAAAACCAAACTCAAATCCCACACCTCAGCCCTACATGGCAGAACGCTGCAGTGTCCGGTTGTCAGAGATTAAAATGTTCAGTGGGATCTCCTATCAGAGAGGGTCACTATTATTTTTCATAAACACAATTCAACTCCTATCAGTCAATGGGAAGTCTTTTACTTTGACTTCAATGGGAGTTGGATCAGTTCTGGAATCATTGTATCTAATCATTCAAGTTTATATTTTTAAATTCATCCGTGTGCTCTTGGGAAACTCCCTGTCAGGATGAAAAATGACTGTCTCGGTCTATTGTAAGATGAAAGGAGGCATATGAGCTTCCAAGATCCATGTAGAAAAGGGGAACAAACTAAATGCTGTCTGAACACAACTGTGGTGCCATGGAGGGCAAGACTCAAGACACTTTGGCCCCATTTTTAGGCTTCATCCTACAGAGTGAAGCACACAGATGCAGGAGTCATACCATATGCATCATTTTAGAGACCCTGGACCTTATGTTTTGGTGTTTAAAATAGGCATTTGCCTGTTACTGTCAGAACAATTTAAATGTTAAAAAGATTTTGTAAAAATATTGTAATGAAGAGAAATGTTTTTATTTTTTAAAAATTTAGAATAATTGAAAACACTTGTAGTATAAAGAATAAAGGATAGCAACATTTAGCAATTATAGCACTTTTCATGTATAGATCTGATAGCTTTTACCAAAGTATCATTACCCTTATTTTCAGAAGGAGAAATTCAAGCACACATAGGTAAAGTGATCTGACTGAAGTCACTCCTGGAAATATGGAACAGCAGTATCGAATATGGAAGACTCCAACCCTTATGGAAAAGTCCTATAGTAGTGGTGTTCAACCTGAGGTCTGCAGACTATGTCTAAGGGGTCTGCGAAAGGTTATCATTACGATAGAACTGTGGTTTTCAACCTGTGGTCTACAGACCCTGGGGTATCCACAGACTATGTCTAATATTTCCAGAGATCCACACCTCCATCTGAAAAATTTTAGGTGTCCGCAAATGAAAAAAGGTTGAAAACGACTTCCCTATAGAATTTAACAGACAATGGTAACACTTCTATAGACTTTTTGAACTATCCTTTAGAATTTAATAAAGTTTTATGTCCTGCTACAGAATGTTGTTATTTTTTAACATTTATCTATTGGAAGGAGATAATTCTCTACTACATTCTATAGGTTTTGAGAGTAAATTCCGTACCACTCTATAGGCTTCATTCCTATGACATGGGGATTTTCACATAAATGTGGTTCTGGACCAAATCCACCTTGCATCCTGCTAGCTGTTCCATGAGACCCCATCCCCAAGTAGGAATTCCAAGATTGGGCCCATGATTCTGAGGAATAGATACCGGACTCTTGGAAAAAGGGAGATGTCTGCTGAAGAACAGATCAGTTTATTTCTAGGTGTGTTTTGCATCTGGAACAAAGGAAAGGTTCAATACTGAGAATGGATACTGGTCAGTGAAGACTTAAATAAGGTTCATTTAAAACGTATGCTTTCATGCTAAAAAAAGTGCATCTGAGAAGAGCTAAAGCTTCAGATCTGAGCTGATCCATAATCCCCAGAAATACATTCACAGCCTTTTAATGCTGCATTCAACGGGTCTTTAAAAATGAATCAACAACCAGAACAGTTGATAACTGGTAGTGTGGCCCACTAACTTCAGTTGGAGTTGTGGGTGTTCATTGACTCTGAAAATGAGGCCACAAGCTCCTCCTATATGGAAGGCACGAAAGAGGTAAGGGCAATAACCGAGACTTAACATTCACAGGATTCTAGCTGTTATAGATGGAAAAGTCCTATTTGATCATTCTACAAACAAGAACAAGACTGAGAATGTTTGCTTTTCTCACAAGTACCCACCTATAAAACAGACTCATAATAGTTAGAGTAACTGTTCCTAACCTAGAAAGGATAATTAGAGAATTGGGCAATTATTATATTTTAATGACTTATTTAAGCCAACATTCTGCCCTTCTTACAGTTTCCTCTGTAGTTCTAAATGGGAAAGGAGTCTATGCTGTAACGTTGCAGTGTGCCTGCATACAACTGCCATGCTCTACATGTAAAATGGCTTCCTTCCTTGGGATCGGTCCTCAGGAAACATTCCCAATGACCTGCACGAATGACTTCAGGATTGGGCCTTTAGAACAGAAGGTGCTGAGAATCTTGAGAGATCAGGGTCATCGTTTATGAAGCAATTTAGAACCCTTTTGTTTGGAAGGTTCTGCATATTCCACACTATAGTCAGAATCAACAAAACTACCTATAAACCTCTCAAAGGTTTAAACTCTCAAACTCTCAGTGTGTTTTTCTTATGGAAAGGGCAGTACATTCCCTAATCTCATTACAGAGACGGCTGGCAGATCTGCAGTGCAGCAGCAGAACATTTAACTCACCATATCTCATTTGCTATGACAGACCGAAGAGAGCAGAGAGGTCACTGATGGCCAGCTGAGACTGCAGGGCATGTATTTGCTCCCAAGTGACCAGCATGTTGAAGCTGAACTGCAGACTCTTTAAGCCACATGAACTCTCCGAAGCCAGTATTAGCAAACAAAACAAAATCTGTCTTGTGCTGTGCACTCTAGAGTCAAACCATTTTGGAAAAGGGTGCAAATGCAAAGCGATCGGTCCTGCTCGCTAGGGATATGACAGACTATACACACAAAGTGAATGAGAGTGTCTTGCATGGCAGCGCAGGGTCACTGAGGTGAGCACAGAGACTGTTCCTTTCTTTAAGCTAAAGACTGGACCCAATCACATCTGCTTACTTGAATGGGAACGGCCACATTGTTTGCTGCTTTGTAACTTTACAAAAGTCTTCAATGATTTACACCTTTCCCTTGGGTCACTTGACTCAATCAAATGACAGATTCACAACCGTGCTGACAGCTTGTATGGCAGGTTTCCTCAAAGTGTAATTTTAAAAGAGCATTTGATTTTAACCCCACGGGGGAAAGGGGGAGAGAAAGAGAGGAGGGAAAATGAGGGTAAATATAAGGGATCCTTAACTGCAGCATCATCAGTGGAGACTCAACAGCACAGTACATAAAAGTCTGGAGAAAGTGGTGGAGCCTCCTAACAAATCTGTTATCCTTCCCTTGCTACAAATGCTGGGGTCTAGGTAGGTCTCGATTTTGCTGCGTTGAAGTTGATTTTGGAGCACTTACTGTATGTGTTGTTACTCGTACTGTTGTTGTAGGTGTTGTTACTGCCATTTCACTTTGAGTGTTCATTTATGATGTACAGGTTTTCTATAATGACACCACCATTAGTGAGCAGAACGACTCCACAAGATGACATGGAGAGAACTCCGCAATGATATGGTTCAGTGTTTCTTTGGGTGTCTAGAAGGTCTTTGCATATTATGGGTTGCTGGTATACTTACACTTTTCACTATTGACTTCCAGGATCTCATATTAAAACAATTGTTAAACAAATTGGTTAAATATAATAACAGAGGCTGATGCTTGGAGACTTGTGTTTATACACTAGGCTCCTGCTTTCTCAAGTTCTTCTGTTTCTCTCTGTGTCTCTAATAATATAATTTCTTCTTCTAAAGCTCTGCAGCCTGTTGGCATTTTTTTGGATCTGCATCAGAAGAAAGTCCGCAGGAAGGCCGTTTTCTGACACTCTGCTGTGCTGATGCATATTGATTCAATTAAATTATGAGACACTTAAAAGTAGGGAAGAAATTTTTTCTATTTGCAGTTCTGTTCTAAATACGATACGGCACATCAGATTTGCTAGGAGAAAAGTATGAGAATAATGGCACTTTAGACCAGCAAAGCAGAAGGATTCCCATGCTGCATTATTCATTATTTGTTTTTAGAGTTTTTCATTTGCATCTGAATCACAAGAACACACCCTATTAGTAGAGGAAGGAAGAAGTATCCATGAAGAAGGATGGTGTCATGGTCAAGGCATTGATTGGGGACTCAAAGAAATTTGGGTTCTATTCTTGAGTCTGCCACAGACTCTCTCCGAAAACTTGGGAAAGTCATTTCACTTCTCTATGCCATATGTAAAATGGGGATACTACTATTTCCTTTATCTGTCTTCTCTATTTATACTATAAATTCTCTGGAGCAGGGATCATCTCTTATTATGTGTCTGTACAGTGGTCAACATAATGGGGCCTTGATCACAGCTGAGGAATGCAAATACTACTGTAATGCAAATAATAAATACAAATTAAGAATGCGTACTGCAGTTCAACTGAAACCCTAACTTTTCCCTGTAAAAAGCTACACACACACACACACAAAATATTAAAAATCAAGGAACTGATACAATCTATGCTGTGCTTTGGGATGAAGCAGTTGGAAATATAGCCATGCCTGTTGAACAGTGGATTAGTAGCAACTAGCAAATCATAACTCAGGAGAGCAGAAGAGTTTGAAGAGCTGGTAGCACCAGAAGTTTAGACTGATTTCCTCATACTTTCACTGAGCTTTGCAGCACTCTCGCCAGCTGAAGTGAGATTAACAAACATTGCATTGAGGCAACTGTTCAAAATACAGTCTTCCCAGCACCACACCAGCTGTCTGGAACCCCATTCATTGTCAAAGTTCCCCTAGTTTTATAGTCTTGAGTTAGAAAGACTATACATTCCATCCATTCGTTCCTCTACCTGCTGTTCAGCTCTAAAGCAACTACATCCAGCTTAACCAACTCCAGACAGAATTTTATTTGACCTAAGTAAAAGATGATTCATAAATCAATGGCATTATATTCACTGTAAGAGGTTTTATTGGAACGTAGTGTTCTTCCTGGCTGAAAAGAGCTGGTTAGAAAACCTGCTTCTTTCCAGCCCATCACTTGTTTTTATTTTCTTCTATCACCTGCACTAAAATAATAATGTGCGGCTTTAACTCCCCCCAAGCTAGAAGATTTTGCAGCAGAGCCCTGTACAAAGCCTGTGTCTTTATGCTGAGATGCAGTGCAAGCCTGGATTCTTTTCCTTCTCTGAGCAGCAGGAGTTTAAAGGTATGAGAGGAAACTGCTGAGCATACATGATGTGCCAATCTTCTAATGGGACCGGACTTTTTGAAACTCTTGGAATAACAGAGATGGCACCATGCTTCATAGCAACCTGCCTCTCGATGCTGCTGACAAGTGGACAAAGAGCTCATACCCTGAATTCAGCATGTAGCTCTGTCCTGACCAATACCTGAAGGGTCCGTCTCTTTATTTATTTATTTTTACACTTTGGCATTATTTGCCTAGTTTGTCATGCCAATACAGTCCCATTGAATTGAGAAAAATTGTGTCCCAAGGTGTGTTCCAGGCCAGAAAACTAACTCTTAAAGGAGTTTGATTCTGCTCTAATTTAAGTTAATAGAAAAACTCCCATTGACTTGGCTGGGAGCAGGATCAGGCCCTACATTAACCCTGGGGCAGTTGGGGAGGATGTATGAGCTATTTTGGCCTTTCCCTGATGATCTGGCTATTCGAGCATTTCTATAGCACTGTAATGAGCCCACCGATGAGAGTCAGACACTGACACCCATTTCTTTCTTAACACAATACTGTACTGGCTAGTGGTTTCACATCACCACTTTCCTCTAAGGGATGCAATGTCAGCCTTGCTCCAGTATGTGTGACCTCACTGACCCTCTCAGAAGTAGCCCATAACAAAGTAATAAGGCAAGGTATCTTCTCCCTTAGCTCAAATGATAGAGGTCTGGTTTTGGAACAGAAGGTGATGGGATCTAAACCCCATGCTGAAGGTATAGTGTTTAACAGGTGACTGTGCTGTCTGTAGGTACAGCCACAGATTCAGTACTGTGTAGGTAACTATCCTCTTAGCATTTGGACAATGAGGTGATGGGCCATCTATACATTTATTGCAGTATCTCCGTGGTATCTGGTTGCCTGACAAGGCTCATGTGGAAACATTCAGGAACTCAGTGCAAGCTTCATCCTGTACCACTCAAATGGCAAAGGGAGCTCTGCCATTGACTCCAGGATAAGATCTCAAGGCCCAATGGTCTCCTACTTCCAGCAGTTTAGCCACTCAGCTGGGGAACTAGAATGTGACATGTTAGAGAGAAGGAGCACTGTGCAGCTCTTTCTGAAAATGCCTGTGGATGGGGCTAACAGGAGTTTCCTCTGCAAATCAAAGGGGGAACATATTCCCACATATGTGCGTCGGTCTCTGGGATCCCCTTCTATAAAATTAATGGGACAAAATAAAGGAAGAGTTTTATGTGTCTGACCTTTGAAAATACTGTGGAGCAGGGTACCATGCTGGCAGTTGCCAAAGAATGCAATTGAAGGCTTTCAAACAGTTCATCCTTCCAGGGTGGATGTATTAAAGAAACGAATAACCAAATATCTTCCACAAAATGCTGTACTGTTGATAGTTTTTCCCCCAGTGGCTGAGTCTGGCGATGTCTCAAGCCTCAAAATTTTAAAAGTAAGCTTTCCCTAACAAAAACCCCCATGGTGCACAATTATTCACTGATCTGCTTAGGAAAATTGCTCCCTGACTTACTGTTAAACTGAGACTCTGCTGGGTTATACGGTATGTAGCATCCAGCCTCCTTTAATCTGACTGGATACACAAATGAGCAGACATTTGAACAAGGGGATCATGTCTCTTATCAGAATGGGTTTGATTTTGTAAAGCTGTATTTCCATTACAACTAGCAAAAATCTGCAGAATCCTTTCCTAGCTGATCATTTATACACTTATACACGCTGAGTCACTTTACTCTTGTGAGTAGTTCCACTGAAGTCAGCAATATTCTCAGAAAATTATACATGTCTTTAGGCAATGGGCCTTTAGGCAAATACTGTGATGTATCCAATGAAGTGAGCTGTAGCTCACGAAAGCTTATGCTCAAATAAATTTGTTAGTCTCTAAGGTGCCACAAGTCCTCCTTTTCTTTTTTGCGAATACAGACTAACACGGCTGCTACTCTGAAAACTGTGATCTTGGTGAATGCCAATAATTCTCATGACTATCAGCTTGAAATATTTAACACCGACAGTGTTACAAATACTTTTACTATTAGCAAAACAGTTAGCAATAAGGCTGGGCCTGAACCACCAAAATTCTGAGACAGATTTTCAACTCCCAACAGTTCAGAGATGTTTTGATCTTGGGGGTTATTTTAGCCCATTATAACAACAGAGGGACTGCTGGGAAATTTAGATTTTGAACCCAGATCCAGTTCCAAAAGTTCCTAAAAGTTCTTACATAACTGGGTAATACAGTGGCCTTGTCCAGGTGATTATGTCTCCCTCTAGTGGTTTGCCCCAGTATGACTAAAAGCCTGCTATTTACTAATAGCTACTAAAGTTACTCCCTTAGTTTAGGACCTTGTGCTTTTGGAGCTGAAGGCTCCAGTTCAATACGCAGTGGTGGCTGTTGGTTCTGTACGTGTGAATCCATATTCATTACATTTGGATCCATGGTTTTGGTTTGAAACCTTCTCCAATGTGTAAATGTAATTAAAAAGAAAAAAGAAATCAGATTGTAAGCGCTTCAGGGCAGGGATCATGTGTAGTACAATGAAATACTGATCCTAAATGGGGCCTTTGGGCCCTACAGCCATACCAGTTCTAAATAACAATAGCAACAGAGTGCACTACTATGATCTTACCAACTCTTAGTTCATTTAGCAATGCTAAGAAAGCTAGTCAAAGAATGACAAAACCCCAAACTGAATGCTTTGACTAGCTTCTGGAATAAACAGAGCCGTTGCTGTACAACTAGAATACAAGGGCAGATGAACTCAGATTGGAGAAATATCCTCAGCTTGACCCTCTTTAGTTCGGGACTGACACAAAGGGTTACAAGCTCCCAAAACTCAATGAAGTCACACAAATGAGGGTCATTCTTGTCAGTTGCCAGCTTGTGCAGATCAAGGAGTGACTGGTTCACATTCTTTTCCAGGTGCAAGGCACCTGGTGTGGACCTGTCCTTGTTCAAGCTATTAGCAGACCCCCTTTGAAGCCAAGTCAGATTTGCTCCTAAATGAGCTGTGTGGAAGGATTCACGAGAGCAGCTAAATTCTTCCTGGGTTTAGGGTGAGCAGATGTCCCGATTTGTGGGTCTTTTTCTTATATAGGCTCCTATTACACCCCCCCACCCACTTTTGCACACTTGCTGTCTGGTCACCGTACCTGGGATGGGGGAGCTGGAATCATTATTAATGGTTTCTGATACATAGATCAAAGCAGAACTTGGCTGATTTTTTTTTTTTTTAGTGCCATAAAAAATTTCTTGTCCACCTTTAAAAGATCGGGACCATTGTGTGAAGGTCTGGAGCACTCAAGGACTTTGATAGCTCATGAAATCAACTGTAAATTTGGGAGCAAAGGAGCTGTAATGTTGGCAGAAGCTGAAACTGAAGGTTAAAAAAAAAGAAAGGCACAGATCACGGCAGGACACTCAGCTGCCCAGAGACAAGTCTTAGCGCTGGGGAAAGCGCTACCTGCTACTTGCAGACGCATTCTATTTTTAGAGCACCATTGTGCCATGTTACTGCAGCCAAACCTGGGGCATTGTAAAATGAATGCAAATGGGCTTTTCTCTGATGATGCTTCAAATCACAGGGAAGAAATATCTCCTACTTGCTCTTTGCTTGAAACATGTGAGTGGCCATTTAATTGCCTGACGACTAATTACCATGGGCCAAATGCTGAGACGTGCTGATCACCTGCAGCTTCCATTGTAAGACTGTTTGAATGCAAAGCTTAATGCAAATTCCATATGGGCTGAAGCCACATGAAAAATGTTGGTATGAACTCCAACAGGGTGAAATCTCTGAGTTTCATACAGCTCTTGTCAATCCCCTACTGCCCCGCAAATGTTTTTATAGCCAAATAGTTCTTAGTTCGCTTTAGAGGCTCGACTATAGACGTGCATGCCTCTTTTATTCATCATGTTTATTACAATAGTGCCAATAGGTCGAGCTGAACGTGTTCGCCTTGTGCTAGACACTGTATAAACAGAGCAAGTGACAGGCCTTGCCCTGAAAAGCTTACAATCTAAATAGGCTAGTCAGACAAAGGGTAGGGGAAAGGGAAAGCACATACAAGTGGAGCAAACAACATGATGGCTGCAAAAGCCAGGTTAGTTCTATAACTGTATTTTATTTTATCTTTGTTATTTAAATCCTTTCCGTGGGGTTATGTTGGGGTGATGAGCTGGAAAGAGAAAGGAAGGGAGAGGGTAGGAGGGGTTGGGGCAAACAGGCAATCAGCATAGGGGAGTGGCTGTTCATAGGATTGACCTTTACTTGGATGGCTCCCTTCCCCCATCACCCCAAAATAGGATAGAATTTTAAACAATACAGAGTTCCTCAGAAAACCAAAAAATTTCCATTCAGTATGAACTGTGCACACCACCCTTATTGAAAATACCACTTTTCTTTACCAGTAACCATGGGAGTCTGTTATTAATTAGAGCCAAATTTTTCAACTCAAAGACTGTGCTTGATGAAAAATCCAAAATGAAATTTTTCACAGGAAAATGATGCTGTCAATGATTTATTCGTTAGAGAATTGATAGGAAATTTCAAAATATTTTCATTCAGTTTTCAACTGCATTTTTCATTTTGGGTTGGCATTTTTGAAAACGGAATCAAAATGAAAAGTTGATATCAAGTAGAACACAATTCTTCAGAATTGCCAATGAAAGCTGGAGCATTTTAAATGAAAAGTTTTAGATGAAAACTTTTTCTTCAGAATTTTTCACTGCAATTTTTTAAAAACTAGCTGTATTACTAAAGATGGAGATGATGGGGATTAGTACAGGAACCGTAAGATGGAGGAGGAACTGGTTAAAAGGGAGATGACAATGTGTTGAGTTAAAAGGAGAACTATTAAGCTTAAGGGAGATTACTGTAGTCCGCACTCTCTGGTCCGGCAACATCTGTGGTCCGGCATAGTTTTATTTTATGTTTTTTATGGTTTATCTACTTATTTCCTTGTGCCAATACAGTAAAACTGTGCAACAACACTAACACTTTATTATGAAGAGAGCCAGTAAGCCTTGGCTAGGTGGCATTGCAAGCGTCGTTCCGTTTATTTGCCTCGGCGAGATAAAAATAAAAAGAGACCCGCTTGCTACAATATTGACCTCCCGTGGTTCGGCAAATTCTCTGGTTCGGCACCGGTTAGGTCCCGAGGGTGCTGGATTAGAGAGGTTCAATCTGTAGTAGAGTTCCTCAAGGATTGGTCTTGGTACTGACCTACCTAGCACAAAATGTAGACATGCGCTAATAAAATTTGCTGATGACACAAAGTTGGGAGGTATCCTCCAGACATGGGGAAATGAAAAATTATGCAGGATCTTGAAGATGGGAGTAACAGAAATGGACTGTAAGAAGGGTGAAGTCACGCACTTAGGGACTTAACACGAATTTCTGGTATAGACTGGGGGCTCATCAGTTGGAAATGACAGAGGAGGAGAATTACCAATTCAGCCAGGTCTATCGCAGAATGACTACGAGCCACCAATGTGGTGCTACCGTGAAAAAGGCAAATGTGATCCTAGGATGCATCAGGCGAGATATTTCCAGTAGAGAGAGGGAATCATTAATGTCATTATTCAAGGCACTGATGAGCTCTCATATGGAATGCCCTGTATAATTCTGGTCACTCATGTTCAAGAAATATGAATTCACACTGGAACAGGTGCACAGAAGAGCTCTAGAATGATCAGGGGAATGGAAGGCCTATCTTACGAGAGTAGGTTAAAAGAGTCTAGGAAAGTGAAGGCAGAGAAGGGATATGGTTGCTCAGTATAAACACATCAGAGAGAAGAGTTATTTGAACTAAAAGACTATGTTGACACAAGAATAAACTGGCCGTGAATAAATTTAGGGTGAAAAGTAGAAGAAGGATTCTAACCATCAGAGGAGTGAGGCTCTGGAACAGCCTTTCAGTAAGAGTAGTGGGAAAAAACAACCTAACTAGTTGTAAAATAGAGTTTGATAAATTTATGAATGGGATTATACAAGAGGGCTGCCTGTGACAGCAGGGGACTGGACTCGATGACCCAGGAGATCCCTTCCAGTCCTATGTTCCTGCTATTTATAGCAGTTAACATTTGCATGTGATAGATAAATCCCCTCAGGTGCACTGCATATTTTTCTGAAAGTAACAATGACAGCTTTTTTACTAATCTAAATCATTTCAGAACATTTTTTCAGAGGAAGAAATTACATCTCAAAAATTCCTCCATTCAACTCCAATGAACATTTGAGCACTAGTTTCTGGTTTTTTTATTTCACTTTAACCTCAGAATGGATAGAAAGATGGGCTTTTAGAACCCACCTAAAAAACTGAACAAATGCAAAAAGCCTCCTCTTGAAAAATCCTTGTTATAGAGACAAAAGTCTTTGGGAAGAGTCTTCACTACAAATGCTACCGCTGTGGCATAGACACTTAACTATAGTGACATAAGAGGTTTTTCTGCACTGTAGTAAATCCACCCCCTTGAGAAGTAGTAGCTAGGTCCATCAATTTTTCACATCCCTGAGTAACATAGGGTGACCCAAGTTTTAGACATAGACCAGGCCCACGAGTAGAACTCGAAATGCTAACAGGACATAACACTTCAAGACAACGTTGTCCTTTCCAGATCATCAAATGCTTTGAGAATAGCTCAATCACTGATATTAAATTGTTTGTAGGGGGCTCTCTTTTGGTAGGAGGGTTTGTTTTTTCTTTCAATTTTTGATCAAATATTTTCTTCAACCCATCAAATAATTACTCTGGGTTTTTAATATATATTTTTGGCCATCACTCTACTGTCATTGCAAATATGTACAACATCTGGTGAGGATGAATAACTACTTCTGTGTGATTCTGTTTCTTCTACAGGCAACAGCCATCTTCCCCCAAGCCCACTGGATCCCTTAAAGAGCTATACAGATCCTGGGGGCACAAGAACATCTGCACAAAGGCCTCCTGCTGCTGTCTTCAGTTCATTATTTCAAAGAGTGACAGTTTCCAAGCCCACCTGGTCTCTCTTTCTCTCTGCCTCCTTGGTTTGAAGATGGCAAACTGTGTCCATGATTATTCATTAAAGAATTAACTCATTTCATACTCATTCTAACAAAGATAATCACAATAAGTTAATCGGGGCAGCGTTTAGGTGGCTGTAATAAAGACTTCTACACGAATCCCACCGCCGTGCATCATTGCGAACTCTTGAGTGTAGGGTGCTGCAAGTACACAGGGATTCTGCTGCTTTAATAAGACACCAATGATCTGAATCAATCTGTTGCACTATACAACCCTGTGGCTGCACAGGTGTTGCCTTGCTAGATGCATATTGTAGGCCTAATGGGGGTCAATGCCATATTATTATATAACATTTATACTGCAGTAGTGCTTAAAGGTTGGGCCGCTGGTGCTTGGTGCTAGACAATCATATAATACACGACAATCCCTGTTCCAAGGAGTTTACAATTTATGCACTAACAAATTCACCCTTGTACAAGAACCATGCACTACTTAAGCCCTATTTTGAGACTTAATGGAACTTAAAAATGGTGCACAGGCCTTGTATTTGCTCGCTGCACAAGGGTAAAGGAGCTAACATACCAACCCAGGAATTCACATACCAACGAAGGGGTTCACGCACCAACACAATTATGTGAGGTTGTTATTAAGATGTTACTATTGTATCTATTGCTACCTTGCCATAAAAAAGATCCACAGCAGCGCGCCTCAGAGCCTGGCTCAACTGACTGCCTCGCAGGGCTCAATGTACGGGGCTAACTATAGCACGTCAATGTTTGGGGTTAGGCTGGGGGAGGGGGTTTCAGACCCTGGGCTGTGAGCTCAGTCGGTTGACCCAGGCTCCGAGACTTGGTCGTTTTTTTTGCAGTGTAGATGTACCCGAAGGGGAGAGATTTTCAAAGGCACAAATAGGAGTCAGATGCTCAATTTCCACTGAAAGCCAACAATGTCTTCACTGAGGTACCTAGCTCCCTTTTTTGCCTTTACAAACCACCTTCTTATCCATTTGAAGCCTGGGAACAACTAATTCACTGACCAGGTTTATTGGTCAGTTCAGGGCTCAGCTTCCCCTTCCCCATTTCTGTATAGAAAGACAGGAAGAACTGGGAAGCAAGCACATGAGGGGAACTTACTTTGACAACATCCTCATCAGAGGACTTGCACTCCACTGATTCAGAGATGTCCATCACGGCGCTGTTCTCCTCAATGGAAACCACTTTGATAGGCACTGCAACCGTCTTCCCCGTGAGAATCGCGGTGTTCAGAATTTCTGTGTCCTGCACACAAAGCCAAGCACAGCACTGTTAAAACGTTTCTGGGATGAAACCACAGGGAGGGTTAGAGAGATTCCAAAGAACCCAGAGCCCGCTCTTCCGTTGGTGTGAAGTCAATGGAGACAAGCTAGTTATCACCAGCTGATGATCTGACATCATTCTCTCCAACTAGAAGCAATCTATTCAAATGTAGTAAATCCAAACTTATATTCTCTGCATTAGACAAACTCTTGTATGCACATTGACAGCCCATTGACCTTAACTGTACGCTCTAATATATAAAACAAAATCTTTGCAGTTTAATTCACCCCAGAAAGGCTCCGCTTTTAGGCATCTTCCGCTTTCTACCCATATTACAGGAAAGCTAATTAAGGGTCCAAATGCTTACTGCTAGACATGAGACTCACTATTTACTTGACAAAACTGGACTTCAGGACTGTTTATTGAGATGGACCGGAGCCACAGTTCAGGAGGGTGATATTTGGATGCAGGCCCTTTGAAGAGATGGGGTCTACTATCTGGACCTGAACTTTTCGGGAGGATTTTGTTTCTTTTGACATGGCCGATGACTCTACGAAGCCGTAAAACGATGTAAGGAATCCAGCAGGCATTAGTGAACCACAGGGAAAATAAGAAGGAAACCTGAAAGCCTGAAATCAGATTTGAAAGGGTAAAAACCTTTTAATCCACCTTCAACACAGCTAACAGTGGTTTCACTTTTCAAGTGATTTCATCCCAAGTCTGACTTCTAGGTAGAATTTCAAGTCTTTATGCAGCCTTTTAACTTCCAGCCCTACAAAGTGAGTCAAAGTCAGCAAAAGCACCAGGGCCATTCTTGCAGCATGCAGGTCAACAGGATTTTTGCCATTGCTATCAAAAGCAGCAAGATTGGGCCCTGATGCTCTAGTTAATGTTTTATTTTTAGCTGAAGTTTAACTGGTTTAAATTCCATACTGTTTTTTTGAACGGTTTTACAATATTTTACTCTGAGGTTCACCTCTTCCTCTTTTTCTCTCTTTCTTCCTTTTTTTTTTTTTAAAAAGAAGACAATGCATTTGTTTATAATATAAAAGAAGAAGGAATGTTGACACTTCTGGACAAGTAAGAAACCCACACAGATCCTTAGGCATTTATGTACACACCTTTATCCCACATTGTAAAGCAAGTCCAAAATTTCCCAAAATAGGGGCTGGAAGTTATGTATCTCAGTCCCTACTTAGGCACCTAGATTTCTGAAGCCTGATTTCACCGGGAGAGAGCACCTACCATATCCCACTCATTCTGAGGGGTACTCAGCACTTTTGAAAATCAGGCCACTTTTATTAAACACGCAGCCTTAAGACCCTAACTCTTGAAAATCTTGCCCCATAGCACGTTCCATATATTGGCCCTTTTGGACAGCCAGACATTTAAGCACACACACAAACAAAAGAAGGGAAGCCCTCAGAAAATTCTCTAATAGTTTAATAAGCAATAATAATTTTAAAAAATCAGCTTCCTCGTGTGGGATTCCAACCCCATGTGCATAGAATAACCCAACCAGCTACTTCAAAACCCAAATGCACTACATCTTTTGCTGTCTCTTTTGATATTGCTAGCATCATATGTCCTTGGAAATGAGTCTTTTGCCTCAGTCTCTTAACGCCTTTACTTATTTTTTGTGCCTGAGAATGTTAAACTGTGCGAACGAAGGACTTGAGGGTGAAGGAGGGGTAAGAGAGCTTGTGGAAGTGACAGAGCATCTTTTCAGGCTATCGCCGGTCTGCTTTGAAATGATTCTATTCTGATCAAGTTTGTCTTTAACTACTATAGTGAATTACTGATGGAGAAATCTAATTTAAAGGGACAGGCTCAGAATAAGAGACCTCTCATAAACAGAAGCACAGTTTCAAGCATTCAACACACCGTGTGGCTTGGGATTTATCAATGTTTTCATCCAATGGTAGCCTACCAAATGCCAGGCCATTGGAACAGACCAACAAAACAAGAAGAGGTGTGAACATATGATGAGATGAAGCATGTGTAACATCAGCCTGGAACTGCCTATACCTGGGCGTAACTGTAGGTGTAACTCACAATGATTTGAATGGGAATCATTAGAGCTTACTCCAGGGCCAAATTCAGTCCTGTTCAAGCATGCAGTAGTGGGTAATCAATAGAATAAGATGAAATGAACAGCAAGAAATAGAAAGTTGGAGGTGAGGGTGTCAATGGTGTTCAGTGGATAAGACCACAAGCTATTGATCTGACCTTGATGACAAATCTAAGATCCCTGAGCACTAGGACTCCATCCCTGTATCACAAGGAGGAGAAAGCCAGCTGCTCATCTAAATTGGTATCACAACAGGATAATGGTGAAAATGCTGAAAGTGTGATAGAACAGCATCAGCTTTACTAAGATCAGGGGCTTGCTTCACATTGCAACTAAACTCTGATCCTGGACCAAAACAATGGATTTGCCATAACGAGCTGTGACCTTAGAAGGCAAAAGCCTAGACAGCCAATACAAATGACAGTCCTATTTTCTCTGTTATATAGCACAGAGTTGAAGTGCCAGGTGTTTAACAATCCATCATTTCGGTTTCTCTCTTTCCAGTGGATCATTATAGAGGGATATGATGCATAAGTGGGACGATTGTAGAGATACTATCACAAAGGTTAGAAAACCTGCTGAAATTCCCTCCTCACCCTCCTGCCGTCCGCTAATGGTTTCATTAAGGGAAACTGAATGCATTTGAATGGCTTTAGTTTGATTAATTACTTCAGGGGCTGCATCTGCAAGAAAAAATATGAAAAATCAAGGACACAGTTTGTCATGATAAAGGCTCATTGAAGTTTTAAGGTTTTTTTTTTTCCATGGGCCAGCATCAGCTTCAGGAACACTCAGTGCATGATGTGCACAAAGGAAATAGAAATGTATTAGACAGATTCACTAATAGCTAATACCATTAGTATGATTAGAGATCCTTGACATTAGTAGGGAATCAGGAGCTATGGTACCATGGCATCTGGTCCATCAAAACAAGGATGGAAACCCTTCACACTTCATCTCCAATTAAATCAGTCACGACTCATCACTCCGTACAGCACAGGAACTGTTTAAGTATCATATGTGACTAAATTACCACATACTGCTTAAGCAAATTAAAAGCTGCAGTCACTCCCATCCTTCGGCCTCCAAGCGTAATATGCTATGCAGGAGTTGTTGCAAAAGACGGGGCATGATTCTTACTTCTTTTGCCCACGTGCTTGGAGCTGGAGTGGAGGAGAAGGGGCAAAGGTGGCTTGAAGACACCTTTGTACGCCCTGTATTCTGAGGCTGTTAAGGGCTTGCCACAGTATCAGTCAGAGCACTAACTTAAGTTCTGCTTCCCACAGTTCACGACGGTCCAGGGGAAGCAGAGAATAGTGGTAGCACTGCGCATTCTGGCCATGCCTCCTCCCCACCTTTGTCCCACCTCCTGGTCTTCCTCACAACACACCTCCTATGCTGGGGGCCAGGAGTAGGGCTGGTGCAGAACCATTAGCCAACCATATGCCAGGAGAGAAGACCCCTCCACAGGGAGTATTCTGAGGGGGATGTTTCCGTCCCCTTTATGGCCCCTTTATTCAATGAAAGGCCTGTTTGTGTAACAGAATTGGGCCCACAATCCACACATCTTTGCACAGGCTTTCAGGCAGAAAACTGTAAAAAGAAAAAAAAAAAAGACAAAGAAGATGTGGATACAAAGGTCCCTCAAAAAGTTGAACAAAACCTGAGAGAGAGAGAAACAAACATGGCTGAAATAAAAAGATTGGCCATTCAGCAGAGAAAAGTGTTTTATAATGGTCTAATTTAACAATGTGTTTAAAGAGCTCTCAGGGTCTGATTCAAAATCCATCAAAGCCTGGAAATTGAGTTTCCAAACTCCACCAGATTGCATCTTATTATTGCAGCAGCCTGAGTTATTCATCAGTACAAGTTAATGGTGGAGCGGAAGTTGGACCTTTGAGATCACGTTGGGTAACATTAGAAACAACTGTCACTACGTTTGATATCTGCCATAATAATGCTACCTACCTATACTTTGAAGAGGGATAGAGAACATTTTTAAAAAAGCAATATGCTTTTAGTTTGCATGCTATGCTGTGGGTACACACAGGTTACTAAGAAACCTTATGAAAGACTGAGAACCAATAAAAGATGTAGGTAATTTGAACAATCACAATATCTTGGACATTTTCCCTTTCTTTAATTTTTAAAATCACCCAATAACTAGTCTACTTTCTGTGCAAGCAGCCATTAAAGTTTTTGGTTTTTAAATCAAATCTATTTAGAGCTGTGAAAGGACCAAAAACATTTAAGAACTGTGTTTGGATTTTCTTCCGGTTTATTTAAAAAAAAATGGACAAACTAATGCAAAGTAAACTGGGTAAAAAATAAGGTAAGAAAAGAAATAGGATGAATTCTGAGCAGGCACCAATATTCAACCTAGAATGAGGTTGTTATAAATGTATTATGATCCTCTAAAAAAACAAACCACCACAGGTTGTGATTTCCAAAGTGAAGTAGGGGAAGTAGCTGTTCTGTTTCCACTGAAATTAACTGGAGTTGTTGTGTCGAGTTCTTCTAGTTGGCTTTGCAGATCTGAAACTGGCTTTGTAACTCTGATAGCACTAAGGGGCATGATTCCAACAATGAAGCCACAAAGCCAGTCATTTGTTATGAAGGAGAAAACCAACAGGCTTCTGATTGGGAGACGTCTTCCTGCCACACATGAACACCATGGGACTTTTCCAGTATATGAAGGGGTACATAATTATCGTTTATACATATTTCAACAACAGGCAGAAATATTAAGGAATGTTTTCATGCTTGTTTCTCTACTGGCTTGATAAGATTAATGCAGTGTTGTAGCTGTGTCAGTCCCAGGATGTTAGAAAGACAAGGTGGGTACCAACTTCTCTTTCACCAACAGAGGTTGGTCCAGTAAAACATATTACTTCACCCACTCTGACTCTCTGGTAAAATTAATGTCCTTACCGGGAGAAGCACATAAAACCAGCTGATTTACTTTGGAACAGGAGAAATTATTTTAAAAATTAATTGTTATGTTTCAGCTGCAACCTAGATTTTTAATTACCCACAAAAGATCTGCCCCTTCCCAGCCTGAAAAATGTATCATACAACTTTCTAGGTCAAACTACAGATGTTTTTTACTCTCTGGATACCCAACACCTTTACAAAAGGACTAAATCATCCGACTCTGCCCCAAGAGGCAGAAAAGGCATAGAATGATATCTCCTTCTATATAATCCTGAAGTCACATCCATGACCTCAGAATACGGCCCGAGGTCATAGTGATGCAAGGAAATAGGGGAAAAAAAGCCCATTTACTGATCATTACATACAAGTATGTTATGGAATCTTTGGGACTTGTGCAACATCCATTGTAATGGCCCCCCACAGAGACAGATGAAGCAGATAGGACACCTAGACAGCTGTCTTACCTCTTTTAGCCAAGCACTTAATTAGTTGTGACTCAAGTGCAACCAATCACGTTAGGGCAGAGAGAAGACTCAGATTCGTTTGTCTCCTTTGTTTAGCTGAAGGATGATGCAATTAAGAAGCCCAAAGGCTGGAAATGGTACATTATACCACACAAGAACAACTGGAAGGAAGGTTTACTCACCCTCCCTCCTTCTTTGCATAGACAAAACTCCCTTGGAAGTCAATGAGCCTTTGTGTGTGTAAAAATAATGAAGAGGCAGGAATTCAGATGCTAGGCACATGCACCCTGGCCTGGTGCCTAAATACCTCGGAGGATCTGGGCCCCGATTCAGACCTCATTTGCACAGAGGTAAATCAGCAGTTCGTTGGTGTCACAATGGTATTAAAACAGTGTGAGATCTGAATCAAGTCCCAACATTTACACTGGAGTATGTGGGAAGCGGAGTGAACTAGGGCTGGAACAAAGAATCGGATGTAAATATTACTGATAGTATAGCAATTCCAAATTCTCAGCTTCTCAATAATGTGTGAGGTTTTTAGACTCCAAGCCAATGCTACCGACAGAATACAGACTAGCAGAGACCTTTGGGCAGATCCTGATCTAAGTTACACCAGTGTAACTCTCAACTAACTGCATTTGAGGTAACTTAGATCAGAATTTTTTCTCCAACCCCAGGCCCTAGAGTTGAGTCTCACAGGAAATTCAGGGGAGCTGGTATTCAGGAAAAAGATGTGCTTTCTTAGAAAGGGGAAAAACAAAACAAAACATGAAGCTGATGTGTTATAGCCAGAGTAGAGAGATCTGCCTGTGCTCACATTTGAGCATATTCCTCAAGGGTAGGCACCAATATAGTAAACTCTCCAGGAATCTCGCACCTTTGTTCCAATCCTAGAAATTCCACTGATGCCTGTGGGATCTCTGTGCAAAGACCAGAGTAGAGAATATGGCCCTTTGTTACTTGGATTTAGCTGAAGAGCATTCTCTGGGTTCATCCAACCTCTCAGTTGTAAGAAGGCAGGTATTCAAGCTTGACTAATTTAGGAACTAATTCAACATTAAATCGTGGTAGAATAAGGAAGCAAAGTGACAGCTGTTTAATTAAACTCTAAATCCGATTAGATGGTGTTATCAAGAGAAATCCACTGGAGCCTAAGGTCATGAGAATGGTCCTGTTTACAGTCTGAAAATTCTGTAAGTGGAACTACATAGCATGATGTTAATCATAGCTTAGCAATTAAGGTTTCTCCCTGCACACAGACAGTCTTGAATTTGAAAACAGTGTGTTACATGCCTGGGGAGGGTACACAGACGCACTGGTGGTGTTTTCATTTAGAAGGAAAGCTTCTTGCAAGACTTTGTGGGAGAAAGGCCTTCACGTATAGGACTTTAGGAAAGTATTTGAACTTTGGTAAAGGGAAGAAAGAAGCAAAACATCTATGCATTGCTGAGAAGCACTTGAATGGGTGGAGATGCAGGAAATGTAGAGAAAATCTAGGGGCAGTGCTGTGCTTCCATTATTCCTTACACATGATACCCCAATTAGCACCACCACTCTGGCAATATACAGTAGTTACAAGGGAGGAAGGTGGAGATAGGAGAGAGACAAAAAAGGTCAGCTGCACACGTGCTAGTTTCAAATACCATAAATATTTTTCTGATGAGTACTAAATTATACATCATAAATTTCCATGGCATTGTAGTTAAAATGATGCACAGTATCTCACTGCACTGCAGACAATTGTTATGCTGACTTGTGAGCCTGCTTGACACGATGCTTGTAGATTTGCGTTATTAATGCTACTGAAATTACAACTGATTAACAAACTGACGCTGTTAGGCGGCAGATTCTGTTTATCTACATAATCCCGTGATTAAACATAAATTATACATCTAGCTTTCAGCCAACTGGGTTCTTTGACACTCCACAGTCACAGACCTTGTGTATATGAGGGGGTGGGGAGCTGATATTCAGTATTTGAATTCTTAGCACACATTTAAAAATGATCGAGGAAAGATTTCTAAGGAAAGGAGTTTGTATCATCTCTGATGAGCACACTGACGCAAGTTCAACCCAGGGGTAAGCTCATGCGATGCTTTTTGGTTGAATTTGGGCCCATTGTTTTCTTTCACTTGATTATGGTGTTATATATTGAACAGATAACAGGCCCGCTTTACTCTGTCTGTCAGTTTATAACCATTTGGACTTTTCCTTCCTATCTCACAGTATGACTGTAAAAGGGATGGGGAATTCAAGAAAGGTAGCCCCCTTGTTGAATACCGTCCAACACCAAATGTGGATCTAGAATAGAACCCAGCTCACCCTCCCATAGGTACACTAGATCTGGAGTGGCCGAGAGGAGGAAAGAGTAATTAAAATCTTATTCTAGGCAGTATGGTCAGAAAGGAGACTCAGAGTTAACCTAGAAAACTGATCTATTTGTAAAACATGCCATATTTACAATCACTTTTCTGACCGGAACAACAGTACGGAAAAGATACGTCTGCAGTGCCTTTTCAGCAAAGGATATCAATGTTTCTTATGGACATTAATCCATGTAGATACACAACCATCCAGTCAAGTATGTTCTAAATCTTTGCTAAGTGACCAGCACTGTACAAGACACAAAAATTAAGGTCAGTACCTGCCCTGCAGAGTTTACAGTCCTTAAGACAAACACAGATAAGACAATACCCATAGGAAGACCTAGAGGAGAGCATTAACATTGTTCAGTCCCCAACTCAGATTATGTTGGCTTGGACAGCTTGATCACTGTGGGTTAGTGTTTGTGGGTTTCAGTGAGTCTTTAGGAAGGATGAGAATGGAAGAAGGGTGTGAAATAAAGACAGTGGATTTTTATAAGATACCTACAGTAAATAACATGAGTGGTGTTGCCACGTCTTACAATTTTATCAAGACTGTTATGATTTTTCTTAAAACTCCAACTCCTAGAGTCATATGATTATGCGAGGATTTTTTTTTTTGTTTGTTTTTTTTTTGGTAAGGAAAGCTAAGTGTCTAGCCCTCAGGAGGAAGGCTTGACAATACAAACCCAAAAGCTCAAAAAACAGAAGGCAAATAACAATATCCATTGGCATTTTACACACACACACACACACACACACACACACACACACACACACACACACACACACACACACACAAAAACCAGTCTCGTGATTTTGGGTGGACTTGACTCATAGTTTTTGAACACTTGGGGCTGGCAATACTGTGGAAGGACAGATACCAAGCTAGAGTGTGGGCAGGGCTATGCAAATGAGACAATGTAATGTTAGCACTGGAGTAGCTGTGTTAGGGCCGCGACCAAGACAGAGCGTACATATTTACATAACTTTACGCATGTGAGTAGAACCTTCAAGTGCTTTGCTGGATCTGGTACTTAAACTTCTGAGCATGCCCAGTGTGAACTAGCTGTTTCCAGAGTCTTCCGCTAACTGGGATACTCATGCAATTAATGAAAGCACTGGGCCTTTTCTTTGCAAATCTAACTCTCAGGCACCTATGACACATTGCAGACAAAGAGGTTCTAATTATAGACACTTTGTAGATGGGTGAACTGGGATACAGACTTGCACAAGGCCACAGTGCAAATCAGTGAGTGGCTTTGCTGAAAAGAGATTCCAGGAGTCCTGACATTTAATCCCCTGCTCTAACCACAGGACCACACCCCCTGCTAAAGTCAACATCCAGTTAGAGTCACTCTCCCTGCCCCCTCCAAAACAACCCACTGATTTCTGCAAAGCTCTGAGTGCATCATCAAACTTTTACGCCTTTTCATTCTCTTTTCAATTGGGAAACTTATGTACTGAATTCAAACCTTCAGTTTTTGCGACCAGTGTAACTTACAACCAGGAGCTGAGCGCCTTTTGGGAAAGCAAACTCAGTGCTCTGAATCTACAGATCAGGTCCCAGAATCAATTACCATTTCTCAGTTTACAGTCTTCTAGAAGAGGCAAATCTTAATTAGTGACCCCTTATTAATGACAGATCATTTGCTTTTCCTCCCTTGTTGTGTATTTTTAAAAACACCCAATCAGAAGGATTCTGCAGCCCTGACAAACTGAACTGTAGAGACAGCAGAAGGGAAAAGTGTGCTACACTATGAGATACAGACGCCTGCAGCTATCTTTAAATCCTTGATGTCTAGCTCATGGCTTCTTTGAAGTGAAGCCACCCTATTAACATCAGAATTTGCAGAAAGGGAACACAACAAATGATTCCTTTGATGTACAATATCTAGACTGTATTGCTAAAAATTCAATTATATGATGCATCAAAATTCGAAGGCTTCCTGTCTAACAATGGAATAGAAATAACCAAATAAAACCCTTCATGTACATCTTTAATTGGTTTTGACTTAGTTACAGTTTGCTACATAATTATAATTCAGAGGTCTCAGCATGTGGCAAAGAATATGTTACAGGTAATATCACTCCTAAGGGCTAGATCCTGCAGTAAGTTTTGTGCGGAGGCCCGTTGACTTCAATGAGGCTCTGTGCAGGTATAGCGGTGTGCTCCAGGAGAGCTCATTGCAGGATCAGGACTTCAATTATTTTTTCATGTGACTTTAATTTAAAAAATCAGTCTTATTGGTATGCACTATGCCACAACTGCACCTGTACTTCCCCTCTGTGGTCCTGCAAGGGCAGCTACTCTTAGGCTTTTGGCACCTCTCTTGGGCAGAGACCCACGTCGCTCTCCCTCCTGGCTGGGGTTTTTCCAGGCTGCACTGCTTCCTGCCTACACTGTGATATTCCCAGTAAGCCAGACTACCTGACCAGGCCAGCATCTGTGGTTTGCTTTCTTTTCTGAGGCAGTTGCAAGTCACATCACAGCTCTTTCTAACCAATGCATTTATTCTTCAAGGGAAAGTATTACAGAGAAAACACCTAAGAAAAGATGCTAAACACATGCTGATCAGTTTACCAGAGATCACCCTTCCAACTCCAGCAGGGGCTCTGGTAGGCGTCAGTCCTTCAAACCCCACCAAGGGGTTTTTCTGTGGTTAAAAGTTCATAACAGCTTTAGCGTAGAACAAGCACCCCCCATGAATGGGTTAGTTCTTCCTTTATAAAAAGAAAAGGAGTACTTGTGGCACCTTAGAGACTAACAAATTTATTAGAGCATAAGCTTTCGTGAGCTACAGCTCACTTCATCGGATGCATTTGGTGGAAAAAACAGAGGAGAGATTTATATACACACACACAGAGAACATGAAACAATGGGTTTATCATACACACTGTAAGGAGAGTGATCACTTAAGATAAGTCATCACCAACAGCGGGGGGGGGGGGGGGGGGGGGAGGAGGAAAACCTTTCATGGTGACAAGCAGGTAGGCTAATTCCAGCAGTTAACAAGAATATCAGAGGAACAGTGGGGGGTGGGGTGGGAGGGAGAAATACCATGGGGAAATAGTTTTACTTTGTGTAATGACTCATCCATTCCCAGTCTCTATTCAAGCCTAAGTTAATTGTATCCAGTTTGCAAATTAATTCCAATTCAGCAGTCTCTCGTTGGAGTCTGTTTTTGAAGCTTTTTTGTTGAAGTATAGCCACTCTTAGGTCTGTGATCGAGTGACCAGAGAGATTGAAGTGTTCTCCAACTGGTTTTTGAATGTTATAATTCTTGACGTCTGATTTGTGTCCATTCATTCTTTTACGTAGAGACTGTCCAGTTTGGCCAATGTACATGGCAGAGGGGCATTGCTGGCACATGATGGCATATATCACATGTATGTAGCTTGGGCCTTTGATCTTCAGGTTCTGGGACCAGGTAATCAGGTTCCGGGACCAGGTAATCAGGTTCCGTCCTCAGGGCGTAGGCCCAGAAGGCTGGACGTTTGCATAACCAGAGGTGGAAATTGGATTCACCTTCCCCTCTAGAGAGTGCCCTAGCAAACCACTTGACACCATTGGTCCAAAAGTCCATTCTTGGTCCATTGGTCAATACAGTCCTCTGAAGTTCACAATGCTTCCTAGGGCTCACAATAATACATAACCTTTGCATTTCATACAATGGACTCCAAAGAGACAAACTTCATTCAATAAGGTTTTTCACGGCTATTACAGGAAATGGTCAAATCTGTTACATACTGACCCCATGCATAAATTCTGTCAGTAACATACTTGCGGTTGGAGGACTATGCAATAAATTGCTTGTATTACCAAAAAGAACAAAATGCTGCAAAACAGAAATTAGGAAACATATGCCTCAAACGTAGTTGATCAAATACTTTCTCCCTAAGGTTTATGGATATGGCAATTACCCTAGCAGACAAGACAGCCTGTAGCAATG
The DNA here is from genome assembly GCF_009764565.3 of Dermochelys coriacea. Lineage (NCBI taxonomy): Eukaryota > Metazoa > Chordata > Testudines > Dermochelyidae > Dermochelys > Dermochelys coriacea. The sequence goes on from NC_050082.1 coordinate 22,090,423, forward strand.
GATCAATTACTCGCAGATTCATTACAGGAAGGATATCTGACTCTCGCCCCATTTGTTTCCAATGCGTTTGAAACGTTGTGTGAAGCAACTAAACCTTACTAGTCATTACAGCTGAGTGAATAATTCACAAGAAAAATTCATCCAATGGCTTTGTCAGTTTTTATACTCATGGATATTCCATGATCAGGCTATGATTTACTTTAATTTACTGTTCTGGGAGTATTTATTTCTACTTTACTAAACTTATTTTGCTCAATACATTTATTAATTATTATTATTATTATTATTATACAATTCACTGCATCAGTTCAAAACTCAGCATTCCGAATAGGAGCTGGATTAGTTAGTCATTCACACTCAGATGAATCAAGAGATATTGTTTCCTTTCCCTTGTTGGACGAGTGTCCTAGTACTTCCCGTGTGACACTAACTTTCCATAAACATTTGTGCCAGTAAAACTCCACTGCTTGAACACTAATTGTATTAGTATTTTTTATTTGTATAACAAACAGGGTGACAGTTCAGGGCAACTGCATCTGTATTCCCTCTCCCAGGGCAAGAGCACAACTTTTAGGCTTCTGACTCACAGATGTCATCCCTCTTGGGCCGAGACCCATGTCTCATTCCCTCCTGACTGGGGTTTTTCCAGGTTGCACAGTTCCTTGCTTACACTGTATTATTCCCAACAAGCCACACTACCTAACTAGGCCAACGTCTGCTCTTTGCTTATTTTTTGAAGGCTCTGAACAACTATAATTGCTAGCACTTATAAATTACTACACAGTTCTTTCTGAGCAAGCACATTTATTCTTTAGGCAAAAGTATTAAAAAATAAAAAAAATAAAAACCTACACACATGCTAAAAGTCTTACCAGAGGTCACCTCAAGTCCAACTTCGGGCTCTGGTAGGTGTCAGGCCTTCCAATCCTTTCCTTAGGACTGAGGCCCCCTGAATACAGAAGATGCTGCCCATTTGCTGAATCGGAAAGAAGGCCTCAAGTCAATTTAAACTCAGGATTTTTGGATAAATAGCCTTTCTTTGTCTTTTGGTCTCTGGACAATACAGTTTGAACCAGTGTATGCAAGCCTCTCTCATTGGAGGTGTTACACCCTGAGTGAATTTGCCTAATTGCCCTGCACTGTTCTTAGTTCCTGGAGGTCTGAGGTCACTCTCTGCCATAGAATTACATACAATCCCTGGCCCACAATGATACATGAACTGAATACAGGAAGATCTTCCAAAAATATGGCAGGAAATTGCCATATCTATAACAAGCAGCATCTATGGGTATGTCTCCACAGCTTCTGGGAGCAAGTCTTACAGTCCGGGTTCACAGACTTATGCTAGCGGGGCTCAGGCCAGTGTGCTAAGAATACTAGTGTAGATGTTTCTTTGACATTTGGGCTCGAGCAGGAGCTCAGGTTCTGAAGTCTGGGGAGAGAGGGTGGGCTTCAGAGCCCGAGCTCCAGCTTGAGCCCCGCTAGCTTCATTCTGTTGACCCTCACTCCCAGCAGTTGTGTAGACATACGTTACAGGCCCCATCTGAGTTCTGGATTTCATTGTGGGTAAGCAATGAACATAGTGAGAGACAGTCTCTACCCTAAAGAACTTACAGTCTAAACAGACAAGCTGGGAATAGCACCCAGATCACCTGATTCTCAGCCCATGCCATGCCTTGATGCTAAAAGAAAGGGCACGCAAAAAGGGGGTTGAGCAGCATCGAAGCCACACTCCTGAGCAAGAAAGCGATTACCCTACAACCCCTTAAGCAGTCCTTGCTGATGAGGAACACAAAGCAGCCAGCCATTCCCCTTTGGAATTCTGTACACCCCATCCACAGTTCTCTTCAGCTGAGTGGGCCCAAAGAGCACGGCAGGGAATCATGCTTGCGTCTACCAGATGGCACTACAGACACACACAGACTCAAATCGGCACTATTTATCTAGTACCTTCTCTTATCCTCCAGAACGTTGGCAGCTCAGACAAAAGTGACGGTTGGAGCTGAACCAGCCCTAAATTTGTTCTGGGAAAACCAACTCCCCTCCCCTCCAATTTTCCTAGCCATCTGTAGCTACAAACCACAATCATTATGCTAAGCCAGTCAGTCTGTTGTGACCTTAATAGCACAAAAAGTAGGAATGTTCTCTACAGCTGTTTAATTTTGACTTACAAGTACAACGTCTCTAAACTCCTCCCTCACACCTGCGTCTGAGTAACTGTGACTCTTTTATTTGAATCAGACATAAAAATCCGCACTCATGCATGTGACATTGTATTACACTTGTGTTAAGTGCTTTTTTTTTTTTTAAATGAATCGCATCCATAGGAAATAACTTAGGACCTCCTTTTCTACCCTAAATTAAACTGACAAGATGATCTCATTAGACAATCTAACCCCTTAGGTGACAGGAAATGCAAATTAATAAGGACATGAAATGGAATCCACAGCACATTTTCATGCATGATTGCTTCTTCCTTTGCTGTCTTAAAAGCTGGAAATGTGCACACTTTGTCTTTTATTTAAGTGCCCATCATAATAAATGTGTAGCAACAGTAACTGAGCCTCAGATTGGGGGCTCTCTGGTTGGGAGGAATCATAGAATCATAGAATCATAGAATATCAGGGTTGGAAGGGACCCCAGAAGGTCATCTAGTCCAACCCCCTGCTCAAAGCAGGACCAAGTCCCAGTTAAATCATCCCAGCCAGGGCTTTGTCAAGCCTGACCTTAAAAACCTCTAAGGAAGGAGATTCTACCACCTCCCTAGGTAATGCATTCCAGTGTTTCACCACCCTCTTAGTGAAAAAGTTTTTCCTAATATCCAATCTAAACCTCCCCCATTGCAACTTGAGACCATTACTCCTCGTTCTGTCATCTGCTACCATTGAGAACAGTCTAGAGCCATCCTCTTTGAAACCCCCTTTCAGGTAGTTGAAAGCAGCTATCAAATCCCCCCTCATTCTTCTCTTCTGCAGACTAAACAATCCCAGCTCCCTCAGCCTCTCCTCATAAGTCATGTGCTCTAGACCCCTAATCATTTTTGTTGCCCTTCGTTGTACTCTTTCCAATTTATCCACATCCTTCCTGTAGTGTGGGGCCCAAAACTGGACACAGTACTCCAGATGAGGCCTCACCAGTGTCGAATAGAGGGGAACGATCACGTCCCTCGATTTGCTCGCTATGCCCCTACTTATACATCCCAAAATGCCATTGGCCTTCTTGGCAACAAGGGCACACTGCTGACTCATATCCAGCTTCTCGTCCACTGTCACCCCTAGGTCCTTTTCCGCAGAACTGCTGCCGAGCCATTCGGTCCCTAGTCTGTAGCGGTGCATTGGATTCTTCCATCCTAAGTGCAGGACCCTGCACTTATCCTTATTGAACCTCATTAGATTTCTTTTGGCCCAATCCTCCAATTTGTCTAGGTCCTTCTGTATCCTATCCCTCCCCTCCAGCGTATCTACCACTCCTCCCAGTTTAGTATCATCCGCAAATTTGCTGAGAGTGCAATCCACACCATCCTCCAGATCATTTATGAAGATATTGAACAAAACGGGCCCCAGGACCGACCCCTGGGGCCCTCCACTTGACACCGGCTGCCAACTAGACATGGAGCCATTGATCACTACCCGTTGAGCCCGACAATCTAGCCAGCTTTCTACCCACCTTATAGTGCATTCATCCAGCCCATACTTCCTTAACTTGCTGACAAGAATGCTGTGGGAGACCGTGTCAAAAGCTTTGCTAAAGTCAAGAAACAATACATCCACTGCTTTCCCTTCATCCACAGAACCAGTAATCTCATCATAAAAGGCGATTAGATTAGTCAGGCATGACCTTCCCTTGGTGAATCCATGCTGACTGTTCCTGATCACTTTCCTCTCCTCTAAGTGCTTCAGGATTGATTCTTTGAGGACCTGCTCCATGATTTTTCCAGGGACTGAGGTGAGGCTGACTGGCCTGTAGTTCCCAGGATCCTCCTTCTTCCCTTTTTTAAAGATGGGAGCTGTGACGCTAAATACAGTTGGGTATAGTTCACTGAAAAGACAAGTATTATTCTAAAGCTGTCTATTTTCCATCGACTAAAATGGATATGTCAGGATTCAGTGACCACTGGATATTTTCTTCTTCCTGTTGCATGGAAGAAGAATCTCCAAATGAAAACAGCGTCAAGGTAAACAATTCTGGAACTATTTAAAATAGATAAAATACTGAATATTCTACCTTAAAAGACATCTTGCTTTGACTTCTTACGGATTATTGTTCTTCACACCTTAGCTTGGTTCACAACTGAGAATGACTTGAGCATACCCCTAACCCCTCCTGGAGCTTTGTCCACATTACAAAACCACTGTATCGTTTACTAGGTGACAACCTCTGCTGAGGGAGAGTGTATGCCAGGTCAGGTTTCAGGTGCAAGTGGTAGAGCTAGGTGGAAGTTTGAACAGGGTCTGCCAACAGTATATTTTGGCTCACGACATTTGGCTACTGTCGTGATCGCTAGGATGTGCCAAACAACAAAAACGAGACCCTGCCTTGGAGCAGTATGTTGACTAAGTTTAACAGAGCTGTTCAGAAAATTACATAGATTGGGAATGCTGGTGGAACACTCAAGTGCAAACACGCATATCCTGCAGTCTAACCAACTTTATGGAGATTGTATACAGTGAATAAAATGATACTCACCACACCTGTCTCGGTACGTATGATCCAGATACCTTGCCATAACAGATACAAAACCTGCAGCCATATCTCCACTGCTACAATGATCAATACCCCCACAACACACCTTTCAAGATTCATGGGTCCTACACATGCCTCTAACACCATGTGGTGTACCTCATCCAGTGCATCAAAGGCCCCAGCAATAACTATGTGAGTGTAACTAGACAACTACACTCTTGAATGAACTCACACAGAAAAATGATGGAAAACAAAAACACTATCACATGTGGGGGAACACTTTTCACAAAATGATCACTCCATAGCTGACCTCTCAAGCCTCATCCTCAAAGGAAACCTGCACAACACTTCCAATGACGAGCCTGGGAGCTTAAATTCATAACTCCGCTAAGCCCCAAATCTCATGGACTCAACAGAGAAACTGATTTTATGTCTGTCTCATTACAACAGTCTGTAATCCACTAACTGTCCTTTGACCTACGACTGCAGAGGTGTTAATTGCCCCCCACATTTTGAATAGTTTCTTAAAACGTGTGTTAACTCCTTATATTTAAAGATCTGTTCTACCTTGTATTTAGCCGAGACACTCAGATTACCTTTCCCAAACGTGAGGAAGAGCTCTGTATAGTTCAAAAGCTCATTTCTCTCACTAAGAGAAGTGGGTCCAATAATACGTACTACCTCACACACCTTGTCTCCTTCTGATTCAGATTAGAGAGATAATAAGTGTTGAAAATGTACATAAGGTAAATGGGTGCCATTCTAAGGTCAATGGGAGTTGCATCCAAGTAATTGAGAAAGGGATTTGGCCAACATTGTCAATTTCCAACTGCAGCAACACAGGGTCAATATTAAAATAAGCATGATAAAAAGAAACTATGGTGATTCAGAGACCATAGTCTAATATTTAAGGCTTGGTTGAACCAGCTCCTTAGAAGGCAAGAAAAGATGGATATGCTTGAAAATATCAGTATCACAGATTCACAGAAGATAGAGATGGAAAAGACTCTTAGTTCACATGATCCATCTCCCCTTCAAATATGGGACTGTTGGTGAAACTGCAATGCCTAGCACAATGATGTCCCTATCCTACATGCTATGATAATACAAATAAATAATAATAATATGATGAAAAAGCAGATGCAATACAGGGAAGAGAGAAACATCAAAAGAGACAAGCTAGCTAACGAAGTGGGATTTATTTAGTGACCTATTTAATCTTTGTTATTTTAGATTTATCCACAGACCAAGGTTCAAGGGAACTCTTCCAAAATCTGTGCCCTAGTGCATGACGGACTGTAAACAGCCACATTATCGATAATGGAAATTACGATTGTCACTGGAAGAAATCATGACATATGATAGAAATCTTCAAAGGCACTTCCTGCATAATGGGGACATGGCTTTTATTTCTTTCTTTATTTTTTAAGGACCTTTTCAGTGCAATGAGATTTTGGCCAAAGGGGGAGTCAACACATGACACTTCCCTGGACATGCGTCACATTCAGTGGTTTCAGAGTAGCAGCCTTGTTAGTCTGTATCCGCAAAAAGAAAAGGAGGACTTGTGGCACCTTAAAGACTAACAAATTTATTTGAGCATAAACTTTCGTGAGCTACAGCTCACTTCATCAGATGCATGCAGTGAAAAATATAGTGGGGAGATTTTAGATACACAGAGAACATGAAACAATGGGTGTTACCATACAGACTGTAACAAGAGTGATCAGGAAAGGTAAGCTATTACCAGCAGGAGAGTGGGGTGGGAGGGGAAGCACTCATGTGTAAAGCACTCTCTCTAATGAGGAGTGGTCTTGGCTGTTCTCTAAGCAATGTTACCCTCTTGGCCAATTAAGAAAGGGCTAGCTCAGTGGTTTTCACTGTTGCTTATATTGACAGCAAGATTTGTATGAAAAAGATACGACTACACATGGCTAATACTCCCAATGTCTTAATCAACTGAAAAACCCAGACGCTGGGTCATAGACTGATACAATGCACAATAAATTAAGGAAGGAAGAAATAACCATCAACCATTATAGTAAATTACTCAAATTAGAGAAAGAAGCACACCTGAGATGGAGATCCCTTGCTATTAAGAAATGACGGAAGATGTAGCAAGGGTAATCAGAATCTACAACTGCTGCGTTCATGGACAGGATGACTGTCTAGAAAGTTTGGTGTGACTCTTGAAGTGCTGAAAGATATATTTGATCCATCTCATCTTGTTGCCATGGGAGATTTCCTGTGTAAAATCTGAAAGTGACTTTGGATTTGACACTCAGCATGAGAAACCCCACAGTCTTCCAAGTTTCTAATTCATTGGGTCTTTGGCAATGATCAGAAGCAGATGCACTGCAGGAGAGAAAGACACAGAAGGTAGCCAGAGGTGTTGAACACTAGTGTATTTTAGGGGTATGCAAACAACAGCTATTTTAGAGCCTACTCCTGATCCTGTTCTTATTGAAGTCGATGCAAGTTTCATCATCCATATCAATGGGAACACTAACAGCAAAGCTTTTCCTTTTTCCTTGCTTAGAAATAAGTACACTAAAAAGCTGCATTTATTTAGATGCAAATTTATAAAGCAGCTGTCTATTTCCCCTCCCTACCTCATAGGGAGGCTATTACATCAACGCCTAGTTGCCAAATGGATCAAGAAATTAAAACAGTTAGGTAGGAAATGTATTCTTAATGGAGAAAAGGCCCAGGCTGTGGATTTAAATAAGAATTTTAAGTTATTACATGAGACATCCTGACTCCATTCTCACAGTTAACATGTTGGCTATATTTCAGAGTAGCAGCCGTGTTAGTCTGTATTCACAAAAAGAAAAGGAGTACTTGTGGCACCTTAGAGACTAACAAATTTATTTGAGCATAAGCTTTCGTGAGCTACAGCTCACTTCATCATCATCCGATGAAATGAGCTGTAGCTCACGAAAGCTTATGCTCAAATAAATTTGTTAGTCTCCAAGGTGCCACAAGTACTCCTTTTCTTTCTGCGAATACAGACTAACACGGCTGCGACTCTGAAACCTGTCATTATGCAAGGCACTGAATTTAGCCATATGGAGTGGAAATCTGTCAACTTTATGAAAAAACTTGTACAGATACAGACATCATCTTCCTCTCCAAATGCAAACAGATGGACATCATACCAAAAGGACTGAAGGTAAAAAATCCATTACAATCTACATACCACACAGACTATGCTGACAGCTTGTGCCACACACTCTCAAAGAAACTGCGGAACCACCTGATCAACATCCTCTACAGCAAACAGGGAAAGATTAAGAATGAGCTCTCAAAACTGGATACTCTCATAAAGAACCAACCTTCCACACAAACTTCCTCGTGGCTGGACTTTACAAAAACTAGAGTAGCCATTTACAACACACACTTTGCTTCTCTACAAAAGAAAAAGGACACTAAGCTATCTAAACTACTACATGCCACAAGGGGCCACAACAGTGGTTCCCGTAACCCACCCAGCAATATTGTTAATCTATCCAACTATACTCTTAGCCCAGCAGAAGAATCTGTCCTATGTTGGGGCCTCTCCTTTTGCCCCTCCACCCCCACGAACATGATACAGTTCTGTGGTGACCTAGAATCCTATTTTCGACGTCTCCAACTCAAGGAATATTTCCAACACACCTCTGACCAACATATTAACCCACAGAGACCTTCCTACCAACACTACAAAAAGAAGGATTCTGGGTGGACTCCTCCTGAAGGTCAAAACAGCAGACTGGACTTCTACATAGAGTGCTTCCACCGACGTGCAGGAGCTGAAATTGTGGAAAACCAGCATCACTTGCCCCATAACCTCAGCCATGCAGAACACAATGCCATCCACAGCCTCAGAAACAACTCTGACATCATAATCAAAAAGGCTGACAAAGGAGGTGTTGTCGTCATCATGAATAGGTCGGAGTATGAACAAGAGACTACTAGGCAGCTCTCCAGCACCACTTTCTTCAAGCCATTACCCTCTGATACCACTGAGAGTTACCAAAAGAAACTACAGCATTTGCTCAAGAAACTCCCTGAAAAAGCAAAAGAACAAATCTGCACAGACACCCTAGAACCCCGACCTGGGGTATTCTATCTGCTACCCAAGATCCATAAACCTGGAAATCCTGGACACCCCATCATCTCAGGCATTGGCACCCTGACAGCAGGATTGTCTGGCTATGTAGACTCCCTCCTTAGGCCCTACGTTACCAGCACTCCCAGCTATCTTCGAGACACCACTGACTTCCTGAGGAAACTACAGTCCATTGGTGATCTTCCTAAGAACATCATCCTAGCCACTATGGATGTAGAAGCCCTCTACACCAACATTCCACACAAAGATGGACTACAAGCCGTCAGGAACAGTATCCTCAATAATGTCACGGCTAACCTGGTGGCTGAACTTTGTGACTTTGTCCTCACCCATGTTGGCTATTGTAAGGAAACCAGAACAACCCAATCCTATTGGGTCAGGACTTCCCCTATTCTGAGGCCTGTTGGTATTTCACATCCTTTTTGTTACTGCCATCCAGCGGATGTGGATAATCAACTCCTTTAGGCCCCTTTGAAAACCTCAAACTGTGTGTCTATTATACATATATAGAGCAGGCATTGTATTTTTGTTCTGTGTTTGTATAGTTTGTCCATGACAAGGGCTCCTAGGCTATGGTAAAACACATATTACATATCACTTACTCATGTGATATATAATGTATTTGTAATATAGACACTCACATCCATAATTAACTGTTTTCAAAGAGTTGCTCTTATAAAAGACGCCACTTGCTAGGAAAAGCAGAGAAGAGAAAGAAACATTAATGAAAATGTTAGCCCAGTGGTGGGGGTTATTTCCAGCATTCTTGGAGAAAGATAAATATGTCTTACTGATACCTAAACACTGTGCCAATATAACAGCCTCAGAGCCTGCAATGATTTCAATCCCCTTTACACATACAGATAGCTTTACATCTATTCAGATATCTGAGGAATAATTATCTGAAAAAGCCCACATTCATGATATACACCTCTCATGTTTATCTCCATTGCTAAATAGCCCTATTAATGCTAACATAGATGGAAAGACAAATATCAGTAAATACTGAACAGGAGAGACAGCTAAAGCCACCTGGTGATCCTCTTGTTCATGTATGTTTAACTAGCCCTTGATGGGGTTGTAGAATATCTTCTTGATAACATAATTTCATAGATTGCAATTGTCTTTCCATTGCAGAGACTAACATGTACAGTCTTACAATTAAGGACAACATCTTTTTGTTTGATGTGCCAGCCATTGTGTCTCACAGCTTGGAATGCCAGGTGAAGACATCTGGAAGAGGACCTCCACTTAAAGTTGGGGTGGCTCCTTCATTAGCCAAGGCAGTCTTGGTGATGTCTCCACTCCACATGGCATCACTGGGAACAATCCGATACTAAAAAGACCGTTTTCATTTGCAATTTGAAACTCTGCCCATTTTCATTCGGTTTAAAACTGCAGCAGCGTTACATAGCTGGCTATGTGTCAATGATAATATTGTTACAATAGCTGCAATCAATAGATACTTGCAGTGTGAAAATACACAAATATATTGTCTATTTATGTACATACACAAATATACAGGGTATACCATATACTATGCACACAGATATAGACACGTGATAGATACATTAATGATTGTGAGGCATTCAGATAGTACATTAATAGGTGCCATATAAGTACCTATTTTAGATATATGCAGTACTTTACATTTAATATGTACATTTTTATTTTTATATATAGCATCAATATTCTGTGCTTTCACATTGAAAACACTTTACAAATAGTAAGGGTGAAATCCAGATTTCATGGAAATCGATGGGAATTTTGCCATTGATTGCAGTAGAGACAGAATTTCACTCAAACAATCTACATGGATCCTGAGGGGTCCTTCCTTAAGCACTGATCCTGCAATCAGATCCTTGCACCCCACACAAGGTCTCACTGATGTCAGATTGCAGGACTTTTTTTTTTTTTTTATAATATACTCATTTCTTAGGCAAAACTCCCAGTGACTTAGTTGGGCATTTTGCCCCAGTGCAGATCAAGGATGACAGGATTTGGCCCCATTAGCAATGGGGTGGACTGTAATAAAGTTTTTGGTGCTATGAGTTTACCCACTTACCCATTTGGCAGATATACATTGTAGCTGCTATGAAAACAATGTCCTGACTGCTATGGGTGGAGTTCAGGGGAGATGGACGTGTGTAGAACAAAGTCACTTTGGTAAAGGGGTTTGAAAACGATGGGGATTAGACAATAGTTGTCACAGGCAGTCATGTGGTTTACCCCATATTTATGGGCATAGTATTCGTCTGTTTAAATTTCTTTCACTTCAGAGCGGCAAATTGTCTGGCAGCATCCAAGATGGACGTCAGCCAGGAGATAAATATAGTGAAAGTAAAACTGTGCTGTGAAGAGAGCAATGAAGTTTCAGACCAGAGGAATGGCCTCATGCAAAAGACACATGACTGAGATGCTGATTGGGGTTCAAGTTCCAGTTCTGCCACTGACTCCTCATGTAGCCTTGGGCAAGTCTCTCAGCCATTCTCTGTGCCTCAGCTCCCCATTGGTGAAAGGGGGTTATAAAACCTCCTTTGTCCATCTGGCGTGTTTAGACTGTAAGCTCTTTGGAGAAGGGGCTGTTACTAGGGGTGTGTGCAATACCTAGCATAACTGGGCCCTTAACTCAGTTGGGGCGTCTAGGTTCTACTAGACTACAAATAATAAACACTAAAACTTTACATAATATAAACACATCCCAAACAGGAACCATCTCAATGAGACTATTCAAAGATGAAGGTAGCACTCAACGTGAGGAAGGGAGACAGAATCTGGTCCACAGTGATTATATTTTCTGGCAGTGGCATAATACTGAGGGTAGACAGTGGCAGATGTGGGGGAGGTGGTAAGGTAACATCTGCATGGCTGGGGGGAAATGAATGATTCCTCCTGCATTTCTAAAAGGTTTTATAGACAATAAGACTTGACTCTCCAGGGCAAACACGTTCACTAAATAAATATTTTGAAATAATCAAATAGTGTCTGACATATACATTATTTCTATGGTCCCTCTGGAGATTTATGGGCTTGTTTTCTTTGGATAGATTAACATGCTATAGATTATTAATTGGTTATGTTCTTCTTCTAATGGGGGTATCCATCTTCCGTAGGTTTCTTAAACTCTTCAATTTTTTAATAGGTATGGCCACTGAATTGTGCAGGAGCTCTTGGCTTATGTTTGTGGATTTCAGAATCCCATCTGAAACAGAGTGGAAGTGAAATTGCCTGCCTCTGTCAAAATCTCTCAGTTTAATGTAGTCCATTTTCAAATCAGCGGGGAAAAATTTCTAGCTTCTCTTGCCTCATTTTGGCTGAATGTCATTAATTTTTGATAAGCACAAGCAATGAGAACGACACAGAATCATGTTACTTAGGGGACTGCTAATAAAAACAAAGAAAAGAAAAAAAATCATGCTCCTAGTTATTTCTTATCTCTGTTCCTGGATTCCCCCTTCCCCCACCCTTTTAAATGGTTTATTGATTTAATGGACTTTATAGGAAATTGAAGAATGCAACACACATGGAGGGCAGAGACAAGATGATTTCATTAATGAGAGTAGATACTGTACAGACATCAGAGATATAGTACAGGCAAGGAGATGAGCGAGAGAGCGACACTCAAGAAAATTAAATTATAGACCAGACACATGTCTAAACAGGCCAGTGGTATTTGAATGTATGACTGCTATCCATAGCATGTGTGTAAAAAAGAGAGACATACTAAGTACATTAAATATATGCAAAATCAAGGGTTCAATTCTTCACTCCTTACTCAAGCAAAAACTTCCTTTGACTTCAGCAGGAGCTTTGCAAGATCAGGCCTGTGATAGTCCTATCTATTAAACAGTCTTCAAGAGCAGCTAAGCCTATCATGCTAGTCAGTGACATTCAGGACTAAAGGATCCAAATCAATTTGTTTACCATTTGCTAGGAAACATGCCTTAACTGCGTCAGCCCGATGAGCCACTGACTCGGGAAGAATTTGTAATGGCCCAATAAGCCTCAAAGTATGTCTTGCAAGCATTTGAAAGATGGGTAAATTGAGGCATAGGGATTTGCCCAAAATCACATAGCGAGAAGGAACTAAATTCAACAATTGTCTCCCAGTCCTATATTCCAAACACTAGACCACCCTTACGTACATCTGTGAATATGAGAGAGAGTCCCCCAGTACCTGAACGAGTAGTCACCTGTTTGGGAGTGCTGAAGAGGAATTAGTTAGACTCAGATGAATTCTGTTTATCATCTCCTGCCCCTAACTCCTTGAACTTCATGTATTCTTAAAACATATGGTGCAGGATATTTCACGCCAGCTGGCATTTCCGGTATTGGTCACTGCTTTCCAATGCCTGCAATTTGTCCAGGGTCCAGTATATAAAGAATAGCATTTTCTGCTGGATCAGCCTAAGATTTAAGGCCACAGAAAATTTCTTGATATTGGCACACACATGCATACTACCCCTACATATAAAGATCCAAAAGTGCACCCAGGGCTTAGACGGATTGGTTTGGTTTCTGTTGTTGACATAACATATTCAGCAGGAGGCCCTCTACCTTCTGTTAATTCCTCAAGTTGAGAATTCAAAATCACTAAGAGGTTATAGCAAAACTTTGAGATTTGAGTTGCTTTTGCATTGTTTCCAAACACAAAGGAGAACAGAATTCATCTTAAATGACATAAGCGGTTTTCTTCTGCTGACTCCACTCTTTTCCTCTGGTTTGCTCTGGATAAACCAAAACTTAGTAACAAGAAACCCTGCACCAACACCCCTTTTCTAACTCATTAGTACTCAGCTCCTGCCTCGTCTCAAATCAACTCTATATTTCTCTGGAGCTGGTCTAGAGCATGGATCCATAACCACTTAGGCCTTTTCACTCATCACTCTGCTGCACAAGGTGGCTGTCCAGGACTCTATGATCATAAGCAGGGAGAGAATTCAGGTCTTTCTGCTAAAAAAAATCCCCCAAAGTCCAAACAAAAACAAAACAGCCCGGCCCTGACTAGCTGAGCTAATAGAGGGTATCTTTCAGATGTACCGGTATATCAGGGTTTTTGACCCACCCTTGGGGACTGATCCAAAGCCCATAGGCATCTATTCATTGATTTCAGTGGACCTTTGATCAAGTCTTTTATCCCAGGTGGTAGAGTCCGTTTCCTCTGAGTTTCTGACACTGTTTTAGAAAGAGAAGACCCCAACCCAGGCGCTGACCTAAACTTTGACATGTTGACCACGTAAAGCTCTCTCTTAAGCACTCCTCATTTCAGGGGACACTACTCATTTCAGACCCAAAGGTACCTATGTTGATGTCCCTTCTCTTTTACTGCTGAAAATTATTTACGTCAGAAATCATCATGCAATTGTGATTTGAAGGACAGTTAATTACACTGAGGAGATGGAGCGCACAGCACACTATAAAGTCCCTTCATTAATAATTTGTGTGTGTCCCTTGTTGTCATATATTATGTTCCACATTTGCACCTTGGCAGGTTCATTTCCCATAATGAGTGTTGGCAGGTGCTTCTCCCAAAAGCATCATGGGAACTCCTTTGGGCGAGGGGAAACTGGGCAACATGGAGTCTCTGGTCATGATGCATTATGGAAGATGTAGTCCAGCTAGGGATCCCAGCCCATAAAGGTGAATGGGGACATGAGGAGCAAACTACAACTTGCATGAGGCACTATACCAATGATTTCAGGCAAAAATGTCCAGGGAAAATTCTGAAAAAAATTACAAGTTTTTCTTTTTCATCACAATTTTCCACAGAATTTTTTTGGGGGGGGCTTGGGAGGGGGTGGATGGACATCAGCCATACCTCTAATTTTGGCCCAATGAGCTCTGCAACCAAGGTTTCCTCTGGTCACATTCCAGCCCATGGGTCATATAGATATGAGCACAATGTGACTCCTCTATATAGGTTCTCTTTTGGCAGCCTCTGCTCATGTCCCCCAGACTGTACAATGGGGCCTCATCCCACTCTTTAACCTCACCCCCTCCTTTCCAAGGGCTTTCTGTCAGAGAGGTGGGTTACATGAGGCAAGCTCACTAGGTGTCTACTCCAAAACTGGTACAATCCTTGGTTATTTACAAAAGGCTAGGAAGGCAGGAGGCAGCATAGACAGCAATGCAGACTGTGACAGTCAAGATTCAATCTGTAGCCATTACTGAAAGTGTACTGTACCCATTTTTTCACTAACAGAGAATTTCAAAATGCTTACAAGGGTAATACATTGCACTGTTCTAGAATTTATTATTGTTCCGGGGGGTAATGAATCTTGCAGAAGGACAATCAACACTGATAGAAAAAAATACAGAATACAAGTCAGATGGCTCGGAATCCGATTTAAATTAATGTGGCTATTGCCTTCATTTCCATTTCATTTGCTGAAGCCCTCTTTCTCCCCCAGTGTGCTATTGCTGCGACTGACAACGAAGCTGCTCTTCATGTCCTTTAAGTGTTCAGTCTGCTTTTTCTGAAGAGGAGGAAACATCCATGTGCCCACTCAGTGGGTTTCTTTGGCTTGATTCGGATCTCATTTACACTGGTGTGAATTAAGAAAGATAATGGAGTTATACTGGTGTAAGCAAGATCAGAATCAGGCCCTCTCTCCTCCCTCTGAAGCACACTCATACTCTCAGACTCTGATCCTGTCCCCGAAATTCATATTCAGATAAGCATTCCATTAGTGGGGCTACTGACAGGAGAAAGGTATGCAGTCTTGGGCCCTTAGTTTAAATCTAGCTACAGTACACACAGAATTTCACTGCAATGTCCCTCTGTTCACTCACTCAGGAAACCTTTGCCTTGACCATGAGCATTCTAAGATAGTCTCAGTATTTCTTCTGTGTGTCCGTTGGCCAATATTTTGCTATACTTTCTCCCCAAACCACTCACTATTTCCCAGTTTAAATTAATTTTAATTATCATAACTTTAAAATTACAGAACCAATTTTCTTCAAGCCTTGCTTATCTCTTAGATCTCAATGAGATTTAAAAAACAAGCTAAGTTTGATGTTTCTTCCATCATATGTGGAATCTGTAAATTCCTCAGTTATAAGGCCAGAAAGGATCATAGTGATCATCTAGTCCGGTCATCTATACAACACAGGCCATAGAATTTCACCGAGTAGTTCATGTGACAGAGGGAATTATTGTTCCTTACTCTACATGTGTGAAGTATGTCATGCTATCATCACCAATAACTTGTGGTTGAACTAGAGTACATCTTTAGTTGCCAGTGCACAACTAGACTATATTAGGAGAAAAGGCCCATTGGTACTTGCTTAAGTTAAACTAGTTCATGAAGATCCTTAGGGCCAATCTACCAACTCTTACTCACTTGAGTGATCCCACTGACTTAACTGGGAATACTTACATGAACATGGACTTGCAGGATCAGGCCCTTCGTTTGTAGTCCTGATAGGTCCCCATCAATATCAACTAGCAATCAATGCTTCATGTAGACAAGTTTTCCTAGCAGTGCAAATCCTTCCTTATTCATGTATATAATCCTGTTGACTTCAGTAGGTCTGCTAATGTGACTTGGGTCTCTCGCATGAGCAACGGGTTGCAGACTCAGGCTGCTAGTATGTGATAACTATAAATATACCGAGGAATGCTGACAGCAATGATCTCCTGGGAAAAACCAGGGGGCCAGATGCAATAAAAATGCTTGCCTCTTTCACAAGTGTTGAAATGCTCCCCTTGCACCGCATCCCAGGCTGTGCAGAGACTAAAAAGGAATAAAAAAATCACATTTCAGAGGATTACATACGCTTATGCAGATTTCAGCCACATGGCATACAGATCGAATTTTTATTGCATCTAGCCCTTTGACTGAATTGCATGAAGTGTTTTTCTATTATTACTGCTACAAATATATGGTTGGCAATGGGCAGTCACTGGTTGACTTTGGCTGGCTGTTTTTACATCTCCCTTAGACAAGTCAAATCCTGGAGCAATGTTCTACAAGAGGGTGCTACTTATTTACTCTGTCCATCAATATTAAGGTAACAAAAGAAGTCCTTTTACAGCAGAAATCCATGCTTCCCCCCCTCCCATCTCAGCAGTATTGGGGTCTGGCTGGACTGGGAGATTGTTAAGGGAACGCAAAGCTCTTCCTTTCTGGATTATTCGTTTGAATCAAAACCAATTTGTCGGTGATCATAAATTGTTATTAGGACATTCTCAGTGGTGAGCTAGAACCAGTTGTTAAATTTAGAAGCCCTTTTAGAACCAGTTGTTCTGCGAGGGACAATCGGTTCTAAAAGGGCTTCTAAATTTAACCGGCCAAAAGTGGCGCCTTAAGCACCGACTCCACAGGTGCTCCAGCCCTGGAGCACCCAAGGGGAAAATTTGGTGGGTGCTCAACCGGCAGCTCCCCATGCCCCCCCGGCCCCAGCTCACCTCACCTCCGCTCCGCCCCTGAACGCGCTGCCCCTTCTCCGCCCCCCCCCCCCCGGCTTCCCGTGAATCAGCTGTTCGGGCAGGAAGCCGGGGCAGGCTGAGAAGCAAGTGGCGGCTTCCAGCTCAGGCTGGGGAGGCGCGAGGAGGGCCGCCCGCACTGCAGCCTGTAACCCGGGCGGGCGGGGGGGCGCGCAAGGAAACCGCTCCCCGCCCCAGCTCACCTCTGCCACCCTCGGCCTGAGCGCTGCCTGCTTCTCAGCCCTCCCCGACTTCCCGCCGAACAGCTGATATGCAGGAAGCCGGGAGGTGTGTGGGGGGTGGGGAGGCGGAGAAGCAGAGCAGGGCGGTGGGTTCAGGGGAGGAGGCGGAGCGGAGGTCCAGTCTTAGTAGAGGAGTGCGACCCAAAGACTTCTTGATGCCAGCTTGCAGAAGGCACGGGGATGCATAAGAGTTGCATGGATCCCTGGGTCTTGTATTTATATTCTAGCTCACCATATAAGGTTCATGTAAGGTCTCTACTGAAAGCCTCTGTCACACTAGTCATCATATTCTTTGCAAAATGTAAGTGCAGGCAATATATAAAGAGATATGTATCTAGATTGGAAATTATATTCATTAAGGGAGGTCCCCCAGAGGTAGTATGCCTTAAGTCAGGTCCTCCCAGATAAGAGGAGGGAGATACACAATGGTCAGGCAGTGAAACAAGTATTTCACAATGGAAGTTGAATTGTATATTGAGTTAAATGCTAATGAAGAGATTGCGTGGACTTCAGGAGAAGAAATTAACAGGAAGAGGTGAACAGTGCAGTAGGAAACCCTGGTTACAGGCAATTAATAAAGGACCGGTCCAATACATCTAGGGCTGTAGAAAGACACCCTGGCATCCTTCATCTAGGGGCACTGGGTACCAGTGAGCTTGGTCTCATTAAAGAAGGGTCTCAGCCATCATGGCTGATAATGTTGCAAGAGAGACTTTGGGTGAGCAAAAACAACAAGGAGTCTGGTGGCACCTTAAAGATTAACAGATTTATTTGGGCATAAGCTTTCGTGGGTAAAAAAAACAAAACACTTCTTCAGATGCATGGAGTTTAAGAAGAGGGCATCTTTTTACTTGTGTTTAGGCTCTAGATTGAGCATTATGGTTTTATTTTATATGTAACCCTGTTTCCAGTATTTCTGTTTGTCAGCATTTGAATCTCTGTTCTTTGCTAAATAAACTGATTCTCGTTTGCCCTACAAACATATCTAAGCACCGTGTGTTAAGCAGAGCTATATCCTAGGGTGTAACTGACAAGCTGTGGTGTATTCTTCCTTTAGGAACGGAGGATCTGGAAATTCTGTGAGTGTCTATTACATCAGGGGCTGGACACCGCCAGGGAACGCTCAGAGGGTATGTCTACAGTGCAAAAAAACACCCACAGCTGGCCGTGTCAACTGGCTTGGGCTGCAGGGCTATAAAATTGCTGTGTAGACATCCAGACTTAGGGTGGAGCCTGAGCATCAATACTGCAGTTTATCTGTGGGCTAGCCTGTTCCTAGCTCCAGCCTACCTCTAGGGGAAGGTACAAGGTGCAGACTGGGTCAGTAATCACACTGGGTCCCAGGTGTGTAAAAGAGATTGCCTTTTTTCACTCTGTTCCAAAATGACCTTGCAGAACAGAACATATACTTCTGCAAAGCCCCTCCCCCAGGCTGCCTGTCTGGGAAGCTAACTCATTTATGGGTGCAGTTTCCAATGCTGCACAAGGGGGCTGTCCCCCAGATGGATGCCAGGTACAACCTTATACTTGCTTATAGCTATCAAAGGCTTGATTGGATGTGGCAGGTAACAATGCCATGATAATGATGCAGCACTACCTATTGGCAGTGGTGCTGTCTGCACAGATCCTTACACAACTGCAGGCACCTCGATCTCCAGAAGCAGAGACAAGCACCAAGCTCTGTAGGGGGCAGACCAAGGGCAGGGCGATTGCTCCTCATGCCTTTGTCTTTAGCACCAGCTGCCCAAGGGAGCACACTCTGCACCCTTGCCAAGGGCTGTGTTGGGGGAAGAGTCAGAAGCCTAGCACCCCCTGGAGCTCTCCCTCTGGCAATGCAGCTCTGTGCTGACCTAGTATTTCTGCCCTGTTCCACATCCCCAAGTGGAACTGCTGCGTTTAAGTAAATATTCCCAGTGACAGGCCTGACCAATATCCTTGGCGATGATCATGTGTCTGGATAACAAATTGTGAACGGAAAGCTAGGCAAAGCAAACACAAGTCTAACAAACTGAAGGTGATTTTTAAATCCTTGGGGTAGCTCATTATATCACTACGGTTCATAAAAGTCCAGGTGAATTTATTTTCCCCACGGTCACTCATTACCTTCCATTACAATAACGTGTCTCCTTGTTATCTAGTTAGTTTTGTTGCCTATACAGAAGCACCTCAGGCCCTCCTTAATTATATCCTAGCATAAACAATGTGCTGCTCTGGTAGGTGGATCTCACCTAACGGTTAATGACCGTGGGAACTATTCCCGGGAAACATTAACTCTTTCTTTATAGATCAAAACCGTCATTAAAAATTGGCCAATTAAAAGAATTTGCTCCAGTTTTTCAGCATGACTCAGAGATAACCTACTTACTGCTGCCAAACACACCAATCACCTAAGCCAGCAAAGCACCTGCTACATTTCCAAACATACCTTATCATTGTTCATCAGAGTGTCTATTTAAGGTGACAGCACCGGAATATGGAGGCAAGTCCTAGGGTAAACTGCAAACTCCTGCAACAAACATGCTAGGTAACGTGAGTCAGCTAGTAATCAATTAACTGGAGCTAAACGAGGATCACAAAGTCTAGTCTGGACAAACACTATTCATCCTGTGACTTTATTTCTTTAGGGAAGAGTTGTAATCTAGTGGGTAGAGCAGCAGACATGTAGCCCATGTTGCGGTGTTCTGTTTCCATTTCTGCCAGTGTCTGACTGTGAGACCTTTCACAAGTCACTTAAGTGATCCGTGCCTCAGTTTCCCCAGTTGTAAAATAAGTATAACAGCACAGGAATGTTATGAGACTTATTTAGTGAGCGCTGTTTACACAATGCTTTGAGATACTTGGGTGAAAGGTGATATAGAGGTGCAATTTACTCAATAAACAGTTGCTACCACCGATGCCAAAACCATGGGTGGCCTTTGGGGTCTGCTGTCTGTCATAATGCCACAACACCCTTTGGAAAATCTTGGTTCCGCCTCTGTAGCAGTCTCATGGGGAAGCTTAAGGGTTGAACTTTACCTCAGGGATTCTGAATTCCCCAGCAGGTGTGATAGCCTTATAATTTGCCTCTGAATTCCAGTTCTGGGTCAGCTGCAAACTTCAGCAGAAGATCAGCCATTGAAATTGGTCCCTCGCTCCTTCTGAGAAATGCTCCTTTGCTCTCCTCCATGCAATCTGGCAGAGGTGGCAGTAACTGTGGGTACATATGGCGAATATGGTACTTGGCAGCTACGGCATCAAAATACATAGCTCTGGAATGTCCTTTTCAAGCAAATATCATATGGGTCCAGAGTAGACTTTTGAGCTGGTTTATTATGGAGCCTCTCCACGGTCTTTGCTCATGCATGTGTGGCAGCTTCGAAGTTGTCCATGGGGCTGTATTGACTGGTCAGGCTTTTTAATCAACTGTCTTTTCAGATATAAACCATGGCTTAAAAAATTCTTTTTTTGCAGGGGGGCGGAGGGGTTGTTGTGTTGGCCACTGCTTAGAGGGAGCCCCAAATTCTTGACTCTCATGGGATGTCAATTGAGAGTGAGATCAAGATAAGCTAATAGTGGCAAGGAAAAAAACAGATCTCCAAATAACAGGAATGCTGAACTTGCTACAACACCACATCATATTTCATGCCAGCCTGACACTGTAGATTTTGACCTCTTTGGGGCAGGGACAGTCTTTTTTGTTATTTGTCCGTACAGTGCCTAGTACAATGGAGCCCTGATCCTTGACTGGCATTCCTAGGCACTATAGTAATACAAACAATAAATAATAAAGTCACTGAAAATCTCAATGGATACTTTAGCTGCTTCACCATTTGTTACTGGAGCTCCCACTTGTCAAGGCAGAGAAGCACATATCCTAAGCCTCTCATCAATCTCTCTCTAATAGAACAGAAAAGTTGGCAAGGAAAACCAAGAGTTCCCTAAATTGCATACTTTACACATAGAATACTTTACACATCTGGAAGCCTGCTGACTGCATCTCTTCTTGCCTCTTAGAAAATCCCAAAGTAATCCATTCAATAGAGGCTGTCAGGAGATGGGGTGGCCAAAAAAAGGAAAATCATATATATTGTTGTGCTGCATGGAAAATGACATGCAACCTGATCCAATGGAAAAATGAATCCCAACCATCTGGGATAGCTTTATTGATCCATCCTTATTCCCCACAAAAAGGAGACCTGAATATGATTGTACTAAAGAGAAAGAAAACACAGGCTAGAGACAAAAGTTCAATGACTGGCTATAACAGCCAGGATACATTAACAAAAATCCGGTCAAATTGAGCCATTTTGAATTCTTTTCACTTTTGTCTGTGGCTTCTGATCAATTTGGGATCAATGCACACATCTTATCCTTTTGTTGCTTTTGTTTTCTATAGGGTAGGTAACAAAGGACCCTACTTGGAACAAATGGACCAAATCAACAGTGACTGACAGCGGACAGCATCTTTAACTGAAACAGCTTTTAGTGCTGTATTTGACATGGACAATTCACAAGCAGATCATTTGGGTCAGAATTTGATCTCAGTTACTCTGGTATAAAATTAGAGCAATGCCACTGTCTTTAGTGGAAATTGTGTCAGTGTAAATCTAGAGCGTAAGCAAGCAAATTCTGGCCTCACTTAAACCAATGCAATGCCACCGTTTTAAATGGGGTTGCAGGTGTGTAAGTGACGTGGGTCTTAACCTCAATTTAGTCCCTCTCTGTAGGCAGGATCACATGATAGATTTAAGAGTCTGTTACTGCTCTCTCCTAAAAGACTTACTTTTGTAGTTTAACTGGTAAAAAGCTCAGGAGTTTTTACTACTGGAGATCCCAAGTTCAGCCCGCACTGCCAGCCCAAAGGTGGGGTTGGTAGGTTACAGGATTTGGCCCTTCATATTTAATTTATCCAGTTCCAGTTACAACATAATTTCACTTTAAAAATATATATCCTGTTACAAAATAGCCAGGATAAATTTTTTACATCAAATATATTTCCTTCAAATCGAAATGTATGTTTTGCATCATTCATCATTCCACTCAACTGGGAAAATATTTGTTCAGTTGAAGAAAAGTTCAACATGGCACATATTTGTTGGTTCATTTGTATGCAGCAAATTAGAAAATGAATTTGTTTAGATATCTTCAGATATCCTGAAGAACTCCTGAACTGTGTGGCTCCTCATATCACCTGGACTCTTCTTCATTCATTTCTTTGTGGCTAATGGGAAGGAGACGTCCTTCTGTATCTGTTACCTTGGCTTGGAGATCTATGAAAGGAGGGAGGACTTCACAGTATGAAGTCATAGATTTGTATGGCTCCTTTGTGATGAGACTTATCCACTAGAGACCAGCCTGGGGATGAATTCATTTAATTTGTGGGCTACAGATTCCTGCTGACCAGTGCTTTCTGATGAAAAAAGTTAACATGCATGCATGAAAATTGCAAAGCATGTTTTTAGATTTGGCTAAGGTTCGCAGCTCTGCATTCTGAATGTATGGCCACTCTCTCTCCTGAGAGAGTCTTCAATATAGAATCATAGAAATGTAGGGCTGGGAAGACAGAGAGAGCTCATCTAGTCCACCTCCTGTCCTGAAGCAGGGCTAAGTAAACCCAGACCATCCCTGACAGGTGCTTGTCCAACCTGCTCTTAAAAACCTCCAATGATGGGAATACTACAACCTCCTATATACTCAATTACAAAGGCAAATGCAGGTATGCATGAACAGCATATTTCTCAATGAAACAAAGTGGGATCATGGAACACACAGTATGTGTGGAGCTATACAGAGTAATGCTAAACAAAAAAGAACCTCAGCTATGCATTACTGCTACCCAGAGGCTGGCTTGCCGTGACACAAAAGCATAATCCCTTGAGGTGGAGTTAACCAGTGGCTCACAGGATGCAGCAAAAATAAATCAAAATAGAAAAATATAATAATTCTCCGCATGTGCATAGCACATCCCATCCCAGGTACAGACACACATGGACCCACTGGAAGTTTGGCATCATCCCCATTTTACAGATGGAAATACATAAAGGACAAGGAAGTTACATGACTGCCCAAGATGACACAAGGAGCCTGAAGCAGAGACAGCATAGAACCCAGTGCTTCTGACATCCAGCTGGTGCCTTCGCCACTTTGAATAGCTGGATTTTATGCAGGTGAAGTATAGAGAAGGATTTCATCTCCCCGACTCAAAGTCAGGGTGCTCCATTGCCACTATTCTATTTTATGGGCTGCTTTGCTAGCTGCAGCCCTTCTGTGCCACTTGCATGGGGTTCAGAAAGTCTTGCACTGGCCTTTCTGTGAATTCAAGGTGAGTTTTCTACAGGAACTGGTGAACTATCCTACAGGAAAGAGGTCTACTACAATGCTGATGTTGCTTTATTGGTTTGGGTATCAAATGAGCAATCAACAAGTGCATGGTTCTGCTGATGGACCTGTCCCACAGTGAATTCTTAGTAGGAGAAATGCTTCTTAAATACAACTGTTTATCTGTTGGAGTTATCCCATGAACAGAAGTCTCTTGTACAAGTTTCTATCTCTTGGCCTGGTATTGAACTGCACATAAATGTTGAGGCTTCATAATGAAATTGGATTGTGTGTGTGTATGTGTGTGCATGTGCCACAAAAGTGAATGAGTTGGAGGTTTTTTGTTTATCTCGTTAGTTGGCAAAAATCAATACAGCTGGCTGCATTTGCTCATGATAGGGTAGAAATTTGAGGAGGCTGTGGAACGTAAGCTGTGCAACTCAGGCGATACTTGTACACTTGCAGCTGTAGAGAGCTTTGGGTTAAACCAGCCTTCGGAGAGCGCACTAGGGAAAGCGCTGCAGTCTGTCCACATTGACCGCTTCAAGCACACTGGCGTGGCCACATTTGCAGCGGCATTGGGAGCGGTGCATTATGGGCAGCTATCCCAGCGTTCAAGTGGCTGCAAAGTGCTTTTCAAATGGGGGGTGGGGTGGGATGGAGTGTGTTGTGTGTACGTGGGGTTGGGGAAAGAGTGGGTTTTTGGGGTGCTGAGAGTGTGTCAGCGTGCTGTCTTGTAAATTCAGACCCCTCCGACGCCCCCTGGCTCTCACTCTCTCACTCACCCACAGCAAACGGTAAACGTTTGTCCGATCAGATAAGCTGATAAGCAGCCACTGTCTGAAATGGAGCTTTGAAACGGCCCTGCCACAATTTCCCAAAAAAGGGAAGAGTGACCACTTGGCTTAAGAGGATTATGGGACGTTTCTGGAGGTCAGTCACAGTGCAGTAACTTGTTCACACTGACCCTGGGGCGTCTCAGCCAATACGCAACAGCCATTATCCCTCTCGCTGAGGTGGAGAACCAGGAGGGCTCCAGCCAGGGAGCCAGAGCGTTCTACGTGCCTTGCCAGTGTGGACAGGGAGTGAGGTAGAGTGCTCCGGGCGGCTTTACTGCGGTATAAAGTGCAAGTATAGCCAAACCCTTAGTACACCTTAATTGGCAAGCTCTAAGGTTAGTTGTGATTAATTGAAGAGGTTTTCAAAAGCAGCTTAGCAGACAATTAATCAAGCTCCTATGAAGGCACTTTTCTAATTGATCCAGGAATAAGTAACAACAAATCAGAACTAATTTAAAAAGAATACAACTGTTCTCAGACAACAGTTCTATAGTAGAGAGTTAAATCTTTGCAAGATTGTTCTTCTCTGTAAATTGTGCTGCATATTCTGTATTTTGATAGGGAAAATCTTTTTCTTTTCTCTCTCTCTCTCTCTCTCTCTCTAATGCACCCTATTCTCTAATGAATTTTATAAGGCTTTCACTACCCTCCCTCCCCATGAAGGAAACCTATCCCCACTGTTTCTTATCTTACACTTTGTGAAAGGCACATACACCCTCGTCAACATCAGATGTCCCAGAATGAAAAATGAATGTGCACTGATACTGAAACAAAATGAGTTATTTTCCAAGTGGCAAATTTAAGCTTTTGGTAGTGCAAAGGTCGATTGCAGATGCCCTTTGATACAATGCCCCCAGTGGTAATTTTAGTATATATTCTTGATGAGTAAGGGTAAAAAACCATGAAAAAAAGACAGCTAGTTGCAAGGTGGTAGGTACTTTCTGTGGAAAAAAAGAATTTATTTCTAATTTTTTAATACAGATTTTTGTTTTTCTAGATTAAAAAAAACAAAAAAAAATTGTTTTTTGAAAATCAAAAGCCAAACTTTTTCGATCTTCAAACCTCAACATTTTTTTCTGCCTTTGAGTTTTTTATTGAAAACCCTAAGAGCTGCAACAGAAATGTAACCAAAAAAATCCACTTTTCTTCAACTTTTTTTTTTTTTTTAAAAGAAAAATTCCACCAGATCTTTAAAAAACAGCAGTAAGTGACCCATTTTTCTCTCCGTTATACCAGTGCTCATCTGGAGAAATCCCAATAAAATCAATGGGGATACCTGTGGAACTGAAAGCAGAATTTCAGCGAGGGAGAGCTGTATCAAAAATGAGGACACTGAGCGTCTCAGAATCACTTGTCAACTGGGTGATCTGGGGCAAGTCACTTCACCTCCCTGTGCTTCCATTTCCCCATCTGTACAACGGGGATAGTGGTACTGACCTCCTTTGTAAAGCACTTTAAGATCAAGAGCTACAGAAGAGTTGGGTCGTATTGTTTCCTGTTAGCAATGGGTCATTCTGGATTGTCCTCTGCTCTCCCAAGGTATGGAAAGAAATTTGGGGAATGAGGTCTCCAGAGCTTCTGGCCTGTCTGCAGTTTGTCAGGAATGACTCTTACCCCTCCCACATCTTATGCCTCATCCTAAATGGAATAACTACATGGTGTATTATGGTGGTGGCTCAAGGGAATCTCAAGCTCACTAATTTTCTCTCTGAATAATTGACGGATAAAATGGCCTTAAAAACTGACCAGAGCTATTAACTCCCCAACTCTGGAACATACATCATAAAACTGGACAGCTCATTTCTTTGCTACTTTATAGACAGAACTGGGAACACTGGGACAGGTTTGTTTCACCGATGTCCAGCCTGACAGTTTTGATGTTTCTTTTGTTCATTACCACCACCAACTTCTTAGTGCTCGTATTTATTTGTCCATGCTACCTAGTTAGCTAGCCAGGCCCACGGCAGCTAGGTGCTGCTACAAGTTTCCCTGTTGGTTCCTGGATGAAGTTAAATTGATTATTCAGTTGCTGTGTCCTCCACCTGCTCCACTGAACCCTGACCTACATGGCTATGTTGGTATTGTAGGTTCAGTTCTTTCTGACAATGTCAATTCTTTAATCTCTTCTCTTCCATTATACCTGAGCTGCAATTGCTCTAATCCCTAAAAAAAACAATTCTTCTTTTTCCCACTTCTCTCCTATTTTTAAGATAATTAGAAAGAGGGTAATAAGAATGTGTGATCTTGCCAGCTTCATAAGTTTTAGTCTAGCATTTGAACAGCTCACATGAGAGACACTCCACTTTTGTGATCCTGGGGTTATATTTATCCCAACAAAAGATTTGTCGTTTCCTGCTTCCTGATATTTATTTTTCCTTCCTCCTTTCTTGCATCTGGTGTTTTTTATGTTGTTGTCCATTATCTTATGCCAACATAATCTGCTTGCTGCTCCAGAGAGCTGGAACACAAGTTTTACCCAGCTAATGGATGGGACTGTCCTCATTATTAAGTTTCTCTCTAGATATACATCTACAGATATATGTTTAACATCTCTTCTTAATCCATGTATATATTTTATATTATTTTACTCTACCTCATAATCACCTTTAAAAATAACTAACTGTTTGTATTATCTTATTATTTGAATTATGGTTGTGCCTAGAGGCCTCAAATGAGATTTTGCTAGGCACTGTAGAAACACATAATAAGATACAGTCCCAGCCCTTATAATCTAAATAGACAAGACAGACAAAGGGTGGGAGGGAAAACCGAGGTACAGACTTTCCTAGCTCACACAGCAGGCCAGTTGCAGTCAGGACCTGGACCCAGATATCCTGAGTCCCAGACTGGTGTCCTAACCACTGGCCCACACTGCCTCTGTGTTTGTAACTGCAAAGATTCCTCCTTAAAGTTCCTTCCTCCAACGACATAATTCTGAAAGTAGCAGTTTTGCTATGTGGGCACAATTCATGTTGAAATCAATCTGGTCTGTTTACTTCTACTATTTCCCTTCCAAATTATTGAAGAAAAATACTTGCCATAAAACACCAGGACCTAGCTTTTATGTAGGAGATGCTTTACAGTTTCTAGCTGAGAGAGATCGTGAAGTACAACTTCTCAGCAGACACAGCATCACGCTCTCTCTGTGTCTCTCTCTACCTCTGAACAAGAGAATTGCCAGATAATCAGCTCAGCTGGAAATTAACGTTTAAATGAAGAAAGTGTCCTGGCTGGAGCTGCAGTGTTAGCTAACAGAAAACTGAAAATTCCCTTTATCGCCTAATATCCCACCAGCAAAGCCAATTTTGCATTGACATCTCATCCAGCTAGATTCTATTAGCACAATGTGTTATGGCTGCTGCCAAGC
This sequence comes from Dermochelys coriacea, assembly GCF_009764565.3. Taxonomy (NCBI): domain Eukaryota; kingdom Metazoa; phylum Chordata; order Testudines; family Dermochelyidae; genus Dermochelys; species Dermochelys coriacea. Next base: position 22,118,387 of record NC_050082.1, read on the forward strand.
GTTATCACAAGGTACACTAGAGAAACAGACACACACAAGGAAGCTTTGCAAAGTGAAGGATTTTAAGGTATAATTTTGTCCTTTAAATCCCTTGCAAAAACCGTAATGCTTGATAGTACTACCACTGGTACTTCCAGGGCCTCATCCCATATTCCTTGTGCACCCCATGTTTCACTAAATTGGGACTCAGGCTGCTAGAGAAACCAACATAAAAGGATGCATTTTAATCTCTCAGAGACATGTGCACGTCTATCTGCATCTTGCCTACAAGTGCAAAGGCATTAGTGACTATTTTAACATGTATAAAAATAGATCCAGCATGAAATACAAAGAAGGAGCCAATGAATTCTTAAAGAAAATAGAAGGGGGTGGGGAGTAAATTCTGCCAGAAGATAGACACAGGTAGCTTCATTGGAAGTCATTGAATGAATCTCCCTAAGGCCAGAATCTGACTCGAAGAAGCTGTCTTAAGTATGTTGTTAAGTCTTTATAGGACTGAGGACATAATATTTATTGCCATATTTAGCTCTGCAGGTAATCGAAGGCAACATTTCTCTCAGACCAGTTCTGAAGCACACAGCTCTCTACTGACTTCAATTAACTTTGGAGCAGGATCTATGTAAGTAAATCTCCAAAGAATATCGGCAGGAGTTTCACTGACATAGCATATAAGTTGAAGACTGCCATACTGATTGCAAAAAATAATTCTTCCCCAGTTATCTAGCACATAATATTATGTAAAAATATAATAAAATAAAAGAGGGCCAGAATTTCACCAACAAAAACCATCAACAGAAAGTATCTTTCAGTATTAAAGTCTGCACTGGTCCTTTAATTTTGGTAAACATCTTGTTTTCACCTAAATATCATTGGGGCTGCTCCAGTTCGAGGAGTTTACACACACATGCACTTCAGTGGGAGAAGGAATTTTTTTTTAAATAAATTAACATGAGGAAAAAATTCCCCAGAAAAGGTAGGATACTCAAGCAGAATTTGTTCAGAATAGACTTTTCCAGTGATTTTCCAAACAGACCAAGGGACTTTTTTTTTTTTTTTTAAAGACGTTTTCTGTTCTCTCCCTAAAACCGAAGTGCTTTATGCTGCTAGGGAACAGCCAGCTAATTAGTAGGGGCTTCATCCTCCTAAATACTGAGCACTTTGAACTCCCATTTGTTAACAGGAGTTGCAGGTGATAAGTGCCCCCAAGAGTTGTCAGCATCCCTAGCCTCTGTTTGCCACAAGCTGGGAATGGGCAACAGGGGATGGATCACTTGATAATTACCTGTTCTGTTCATTCCCTCTGGGACATCTGGCATTGGCCACTGTTGGAAGACAGGATAGTGGAATAGAGGGACCTTAGTATGGCCGTTCTTATGATCAAACTTTATAGCACTTAATGGAAAAATTAAAAAGCGACCAGCAAGTATATTTTGCCCTCTGTTACCAACTGGTAGCCTAAAGGGAACTGTAAATGAATGGTTTAAAACAGGGGAACTCAAGCTTTAAAGAGTAAGGGGCAGATTTTTTTTATTTTAAAGGGGCAGGGGGGTGTGTGTGTGTGTGTGTGTGTGTGTGTGTGTGTGCAGTTAGTCTAAATTGCATGATTTTCACCCACAATGAAATGCATGTGTGGTTCTGGCTCCTATAAAAAAAAGGATATCCAACTGATACCAACAGAGATTCCATCACGTAGGGAGAGTATTATTATGCCAAGGTGGAGTAGTGCCATACTGATCTCAGAAAAGAATTCTTTCAGGATTATCTAGTAGGCAAAGACCACCTCTTTGCCAATCAGTCTCAAAGGCTGCTTCGTACCTTCACAGAATGACAGTCGTTTAAAGATGGGACAGAGCACCATGCTTTCCAGAGAATCTCTTACCATTGCTAGTGGAACTATTCCTACCAGGTCCTTCTGGCAGATGAAGATTTCAGAGAGGGCTATGTCCGTTGTCCCCTTCCGAGGGTATTCCACCTGCCACGTGATTGGCTGCGTTCCTGAAAGACTGCTGAAACTGGCTATTTCAAAGTTCATCTGCACAACTTCACTGAATAAACTGTTACTCCTGGAAAGATGAAAAGAGGGAAAGGGAAGAGATATAGTGATTGAGGAGTGCAAATGAATCATATTAGCTACTGGAAAATGTAGTTATTTATATGCAAATATACAACAAACTTTTGCAATACAAACAAGAATTATTCAAAATGTGATTCCCACCAAGGTTAAGAACAGTGAGGTAGAGTTTCTTTACTTTACCTTGATCCAGGATGAGATGTATGATATAAGCAAAGATATTTACTCAACTGAATATTTTTATAATTTTGCAAATGTGATTTGATCCTAACAGTGAATCCGATTCTCTTCTTTTGCACATTAGTATAGCCAGGAGTATCAACAATGAAGTAGATGAAGATATACCAGTCTAAAACTGGTGCAGCTGAGAACAGAGCCAAGCCCAATGGTATCATTGTGAATCATTATAACTATATGAATTGCTCACAATGAAACTCAATTTAAAGTCCTTAAATGAGAGTTGGAGTCAACGTAAGACAAGAACAGAACCTTCCTATTTAACCATATTAGGTCAAGAGGTTATTTAAGCCTTAGACGTATCCTTCAGAAAATAGAAATAAAGCCTAAGTAAAGCCAATAGAAAGGAGCATAAACAATGGCAGATGAAATGTAATGTGACAATCTGGAGGGCTAAGGAGATTTAATGAGCAAATAGTCAAAGACATAAAAAAAATCTCCAAGAAATTCTTTAAAAACATCCGGGGAAAAAAAGAATGCAGGAAATGAATCTGTTAGACAGCCAAGGAGTTAAGGGATCTCCTTGAGGTAGCTAGGACATTGCAGAGAAGTGAAATTATTCCATTCCATCCATAACTATACACTAACTTGTATGGGGCTTGCATATAGTTCTTCCTGTGATGTTTCAAATTACCCCTATTCCCTCTAACAAAGGACAAGGACCTGTATGCCAAGTGCAACTCAATCCGACTCTCATCAGATTCTTGTATGACTTCACCAAGATGGTAGCTTCTATCTTCCCTACTTTTTTTTTTTTGTGTGTGAACATCAGGCAAAGGTCCACTTCTGAGGCTCAGCAACAGTCCATGATGAACTGATCAGGAGTCCAGCTTTTAGACTTTCCTAATTACCATCTTTTCTTCTAAACTGTTCAACAAGCAACCACCATTTTTTATTCTTTAAGTTACACTTTGTGACCGTAGCTTGTATGATTATTTTAAAAGTAAAACCTTTCCCATCCCAATTATTGTTTCAATGGTGAATTTTCCTTTGAAAAGCTTAGTCAGAAAAGTCTTCATACTAGCTAATGTTTTAAATGCCTTTACTTAGTATAAAGGCTTCCTCTCTTGAAAGAGAGAAACTCAGACACTTGTATGACTTGGTTATATTTTCTTTCATGCATTTAAACAGTGATTTTGTGGGATAATGTGATAGATGTATAGGCGTAGCAATTCATAACTCAAGATCAGCCCATTCCCATTTAAAGAGTTCCTATTAAATAAATCTTATTGCTTATAAGTATAAGGCCAACTGTGGTAACTCTGGTTTATGCACTTGTGGAACATCCCAAAAGGAATACATATTGGATTGAACTTGTAATTTATTTGAAGGCATGATTATATGCAAAGACACCTGGATCGTCTGAGCTACTGAGTTCATTTAGCTGTTAAAGACACCATTATGCCTTAGATTAATGGTACCTGGGAAGGTATTATCCTCACCATTTCTAGGTTTGATGCTTAGAAACTGACAAAGCTTTTATATATGATTGACAATCCCAGAGTTTTCAGGTATGTTAAACAGAGAATAAATTCTAGCACAACTTCAGAACTGCTCTGAGTCACAATATATGACAGGAGAGCTCCCCTGATCAAGAAGTCTGAAGACCTCTCAAAATTGCTGGTGAGCAGATGTAAAATAGGCAGTATCAAATACCACAACAAAAAAGGTCCAGCCAGCCCAATGGTATAATCAGGGACTTCTGGACAGGAGTGATCTAGAATCTAAGGTACTTAAATAGTCTCCATTCTGTAGTATCTGAGCACCTCTCAATGTTTCATGTATTCATGCTCACATGGGAAGTGCTATTATCCCAATGTCACAGATGGGAAACTGAGGCACCGCGATGCTGACTGACTGACTTGCCCAAGATCATATTGGAAGTCTGTGGCAGAGCAAGAAACTGAAACTAAACTTTCTCAAGTTGCTAACCACTGGGCCATCTTGTTCAGTGCAACTGGAAAGAGACGGCTCACATGTTTCCAGTGGAAATTACAACCAAGCGCTACGATATAACCGCATTTGCTCCAACCCCTCAGACAGAGACAAACACCTACAAGATCTCTATCATGCATTCCTACAACTACAATACCCACCTGCTGAAGTGAAGAAACAGATTGACAGAGCCAGAAGAGTACCCAGAAGACACCTACTACAGGACAGGCCCAACAAAGAAAACAACAGAACGCCACTAGCCATCACCTTCAGCCCCCAACTAAAACCTCTCCAACGCATCATCAAGGATCTACAACCTATCCTGAAGGACGAGCCATCGCTCTCACAGATCTTGGGAGACAGACCAGTCCTTGCTTACAGACAGCCCCCCAATCTGAAGCAAATACTCACCAGCAACCACACACCACACAACAGAACCACTAACCCAGGAACCTATCCTTGCAACAAAGCCCGTTGCCAACTCTGTCCACATATCTATTCAGGGGATACCATCATAGGGCCTAATCACATCAGCCACACTATCAGAGGCTCGTTCACCTGCGCATCTACCAATGTGATATATGCCATCATGTGCCAGCAATGCCCCTCTGCCATGTACATTGGCCAAACTGGACAGTCTCTACGTAAAAGAATGAATGGACACAAATCAGACGTCAAGAATTATAACATTCAAAAACCAGTTGGAGAACACTTCAATCTCTCTGGTCACTCGATCACAGACCTAAGAGTGGCTATACTTCAACAAAAAAGCTTCAAAACCAGACTCCAATGAGAAACTGCTGAATTGGAATTAATTTGCAAACTGGATACAATTAACTTAGGCTTGAATAGAGACTGGGAATGGATGAGTCATTACACAAAGTAAAACTATTTCCCCATGGTATTTCTCCCTCCCTCCCACCCCACCCCCCACTGTTCCTCTGATATTCTTGTTAACTGCTGGAATTAGCCTACCTTGCTTGTCACCATGAAAGGTTTTCCTCCCCCCCGCTGCTGGTGATGGCTTATCTTAAGTGATCACTCTCCTTACAGTGTGTATGATAAACCCATTGTTTCATGTTCTCTGTGTGTGTGTATATAAATCTCTCCTCTGTTTTTTCCACCAAATGCATCCGATGAAGTGAGCTGTAGCTCACGAAAGCTTATGCTCTAATAAATTTGTTAGTCTCTAAGGTGCCACGGGTACTCCTTTTCTTTTAGCACTTACATCTAGTCTTAAATGGCCTCTAGATAATAAGCCTTAAAATCCAATATTATTCTGTTTATTAGAGATATTTTAGGTAATGTGGAGAGATTTTTAAGATACATCACTTACAGCTGAGATTTGCAAAAACACCCGAGATTTGAACACCACTTCTTATTAAGGAGCTTTGAAAGTCTCAGACTATCATTTCCCTAGCCCTTGGAGTCATGCACAGCTGCCTGGCTTCAGTGGTGGTGGGATATAAAAACACAGCATTTTTAGCAGCACTCTAAAACATTGCTAAAATATCTTTGTCTGTAAAATGTGTGGCATAGAGTATCCTGGAATACATGTGGTACAGTATAAAGGTTTTATTGGCACTTGCTCGGGAAGATCTGCATAATTCACTTATAGCTCCTCCACGGGTGAGCAATGGACCCATCTCAAACTCACGCCAATAAAACCTTCATATTGCATCATCTCGGTTTCTTTTTTCTCTTTTGTATAGGAGAGACAGAAAGGATCAACAACTGGGAAAGCGGCCACTTGAAAAAAATATGCCTTCCGAGATGCGTAATGGCTGGAAAAAAAAAGGAAAACCTTCTCGTGAAACATGTTTAATGTTCAGAGCTTGCTCGCTGACTGAAATGGTAATTCCTTAATGTCTGGCATTTAGAACGGCTTAACAGCCAGAACAGTAAGTAATTATAAAACTTTTCTAATGTACACAGCACGGAGTGATTGTAAATGCGGCTTCTGGCAGGAGGAGCTTCTAAAGAAGTGCTCAGGGGTTGGAATAGGAGTCTGATTTGGTTGGAGTGAGAGCTTCCCTGGACCAGTTCACTCCATGCATTCATTCAGAGCTGTAAATAGATCAATCATTCAGGGCTTGACTGTAACTTGGACAAGACAGTAAGAAGTCTCTTTGCAGCACTAGGCAGGTTACCCGGACCTTGGTCTGGGTGCACAGGAGTAAACACCGAATTATATTCTGTCTCTGGAGCGGATGGGTAATGTTTAGGCAGAATGGGAGGAGAAGGGAATGGGTGGAGACACAGTACCACAACTGGTGCTCACTGGCCAGAGCAGCTGATCCATCTTGATGGTGGTGGGGTTAATAATTTACTACTGGTTTAGTCTTAGTGCTAAGCTCCTATCCCCTGACAGCCAGGAGGAACTGTACCTCAGAGGAGATATGTGCAACTGAGAAACAAGATTTTAGGAGCTGGAGAGCTGATTTGTTTATATAAAAATAATTAAAAATATATAGAAGGTGAAGAGAAGGAAAAGACTCAGGAGAAACTCTGCCATACAATTCAGCACATCATATTCATTATGGACCAAAAGCTGATTTTTGAGTCTCTGGTGACGTGAATTCAATTAGCAAGTGATGTAGGATAACTAGGATTCTTGGGTTTGAAATATTCTTTAGGCATCTCATTGATCATTCATTGGGAACCATATATTAATCAACCAAACCCCTACTGCTTTGAGAAATATTCCCCCCCTTAGCCGGAGTCTATCTAGTGTAGATAAATAATACTGCTCAAATCAGTAGCTGTTTAGTTCTGATGGGCAGAAGCAATCCCTCTGCAGACCAAAGAGTTGAAAGCAACATGCTGTGTAAACCTGACCCAGAGACAACCCTATTGCTGGCGGGGGGTGGGTCCATGTTCTGAATGACACCATTGGAGCGAGGAGTTCATAGCAGATTCAGCTTCACTGGAAAGGTCAAGCAATAGATAAAACATGAAGTGTGTCCTGGTTTAACAGCCTGCTCTGGCCAATCATGGCCAGGGTTCAGCTGAAGACAGCAGCATTTGAGGCCAGCAGAATGCTGGAGAGGCTGTCACAGAGCAGTGGGCCGGATAAGTCAGATAATAAGTAAGTAGGGCAAGAGAGGCAACACAATTGTCTGTCAGGGTAGAGAACACAGCTGACGTAAGATCCATAAACAAACTGAAATCTTTGTTGAACGCCTGTCTACAAGCATGAACTGGCAGTCCCTGATGAGCGATTTTCAAAGTGTTGAGTTATTGCTTTGAGTAACGTGGGAATTTTGACTCTTAAATGAAGTGATTCTAAGAACCGCTACCTGCTAAATCAATAGTTCCGATTTACTGCAGTGACCCTTAAAGATAAATTTAAGAACCGTAGACTAAAAAAAAAATATATCCATCTTTAGCTCAAATATATTTTTACTGAAATCCCAGAAGAACCAAATGATTTTTTGAACTACTGAAAACCTCATTTAGTAACCCCTTTGCTCTCCAGTGCTATCTGGTTTGACAGTGACATCTCAATGCAGAGTCACACTTGCTAAATGATATAAGAAATCCAAAGAATATCCTTCAGCAACATAAAAGACCTGATTTTTCCACCCTAACTCATGTTGAGTAGCACCGTACTCTACACAATTTCAACACCACCACAATGTATTGAGTAATACAGTATAGCTTGCAAAGAGTGGCAGAATCAGCCCCAGAAATGATCAGGCAACAAAAGTACATGGTAATAGAACGGCCCCATCAATTGGTTTCTGAAAATAATGCTTGGAAACTTCAAAAAGAGCAGAAAAAAAAAAACCAGAGAAAAAAATTATGTACAATGAAACACTAAAGCCAACGATTGTGCCTCATTTGCATCTCCCATGCTGTTTATTTTGACACTTTCATTACAACAACACTGCTAGGGTCATCACTTAAATGGAAATATACCATTTAAAAGACATAAATCCTTTGTGTTACAAAGTGAAATCTCTTCTGCTCTTGAAGTGAAAAACTGCAGGAACTTTCTCAACACCGGTTGTCATGAGGTCTGGAGTTTGTTTTCAGTCTCATAAATCACGAGTCAGGGGCTGCAAAAGCATGAGATTAGTTTAAAAATAAGGAAATGTAGAAAATAAAATAAATGTTGGGTCTTTTTTATTTGCCCTCTGCTTTTTGAGCCTTTATGGTTACATTTTTCAGCTTTACTCTACAGACATGATGATTTTTTTTTTAAATGAAAGCTGAGTTTTTCAGGTAATCACATGACTCCAAAAGCTGGGATTTTAAGAACAACAAATATTGCAACACTTTTGATCAGATTGTTCGAGTTGGCAATGCTGTAGTGTGAGAGACTCATGCTCAAATATTAGATTATTCACTGCTCGGACACTGTGACTTTAAGGAAACTCCACAGGGCCAGAGAGCGGAGATTGCAGCTGACATGTATTCCCTCTACCAGACTGTCCAGCTTGACAGTGAAATGCCTCTTGGCAAACCAGCCAGCTAGACTCATTGTTTACATGGTGTTAGTACGTCTGTGGAAAATTTCTCCAAGTATCATTTTCCTCAAAAGATGAAGATGGAAGCTCCTTTGTTTAGTTCTATGTTCCTTCTCCTGGATATAAGAGACAACAATCTGTGCCTGAAATAAAACCTTTTCTTTCTTTAAGGAACGGAAGAGTGAGAAAACTTCTTCTCTCATGAATGAGTTGTTCTTGGAGGAATTTTCCATCAAAATGTTTTTTCATCAGAAATTATCCATTAATTGTAAGCGAAACTGTTCTCGGGAAAGGATTGATATTGATGAATCTTCCCCATTCAAAAAAGTTTTGAAAAAAGTTTCAAAATTGTCAAAAGCATCCTGTTTCAACATTTTCAAGAAGGAAAATTTTGGATTGTCTTTAACTCAAAATGACTTATTTGAAATTTGAGTTAATTGACACTAAAAAAAAGTTTTTAGAAGGTCAGATCACAACAAAACACTTTGAAATTACCAAAACAAAAATGACAGGTTTCAGAGTAGCAGCCGTGTTAGTCTGTATTCGCAAAAAGAAAAGGAGTACCCGTGGCACCTCACTTGAAGTGAGCTGTAGCTCACGAAAGCTTATGCTCTAATAAATTTGTTAGTCTCTAAGGTGCCACGGGTACTCCTTTTCTTTTTGCAAAACAAAAATGTTTCAGCTGACCAAATCCAAAACATTTTTTTGGATGGTCAGTTTGCAAAAATTTTTTGAGATTGACTTTTTGTCCTGTTTTGGGATGGGAAAATGTCTGAAATCTCAAATTCTGGTGGGATGAGAAAACTCTTTCCTGCTCTGCTCTATTAGTTCTGTGTCTAGTGCTGCCACACTCTCAAAATTCATAGGCTAGATTGTGGCAATGTCTTTGTATGACTCTCCAGGAGCAGCTAGTTGCCCCAAGTACAAGCCTTCCTGGACCCTGGAGGTATATATTTGGGCTGCTAGCTGATGCTGCTGCATGCCTGTGCTACCATGGCCTCACTGCTATTTTTAACAAGGCAGTGTGGGTATGTCTAATCACACTCCCAGATCCAAGGGCAGACGTAGCCTGTAAGTCACAACGTAGTGCCTGGTTTGCTCTTGGGGCAGCACAGCCGTATGCTGCCCTGTCCTCACGTTGAACTACAAAATCCAGCTCCAAGCAAAGCACATGAGAAGAGTGGTTAAGTAACTCGCCTCCTATTGCTCATTTAGATAAACACATTCTATTGATTGGACGAACACTTGAACGGAGGTTTAATAGACTAGCACATTTAATAGATTTTTTCCCCCATGACATTAAATATATTTGAGGTTAAGACAACTAAAGCACAACCAGCTCAAAAAGAGGAGACCTGCCTTTCCCCCCAAAAGGCCAAATATGATCTATCTGGGGGCCAAATTGTGCTCTCAATTACACCGATTTAAGGACAGTTACTCCACTGAAGTCAATAGCGCTACTCTGCATTTACACTGGGATGTGAGGGTAGAATTTGACCAATTAGTGTTACAAATCCTCTAGCCAGTTAAAAATAGACCATATAACAACACTGGATGTAGAAAAACTAATTGTTTTCTTCTATAGTCTCCTTTTCTTGGCCAGATCAGATAGCCAAGTTCCATACAATGGACTCACCCTAACCTGACATCAGTGTAAATCATGAGTAATTACACTGTTATAAACTTATTGATTTCAGCGGAAGTGAGATCAAGATCAGACCTTGTATGTTATTAGCCCTGGGTTTAATGGTGAGGCAATAGTTACGTGAACTGCTTTCCACTAGGAACTGGACTGAGACATATCAATTCACTTTCACATAGGCCATCAGATAGTAATAAAGGTGTATCACTATCAAACCGGCCTGCCTTTGAATCAGTGGAGGGCTCCATAAACCATTATCTATTCCCGGAGCCACCTAGTTCTTCTTTGCATGAATATACCAGCAAAAGAAGTACAAGCAATACTAATTTCTTTCAGAAGACCCTTAATAAGAGATGTGAGAAAGGTAATCCCCATGCAGAGCTATAGAGTGCATGTAATAATTCAAAATATACCAGCTACTGGAGACAAGATGGGTGTTAAATTCTTACCTTGCAATATTAGGCTAACCGTTATCTGTTAAACCCTAAAATCCTTCATGACAAAAAGAAATGGATGAGCTAGTTGGACAATTAACAGATTTGGGAGGCCACACCTTCATGAGAAACTACAGCCTTAAGAATGCATGAAGCTCTTTAAAGGAAAATATCTAATGTATGACTTGAGAAACCCTAAAAGCATATGTATAAGTATATATTTTTAAACAGACAATATAGGCTTTTAATTGAATTCAGAGCACTGTTTAGATAAAAGTAAATCATATTATCTCATTAGGATCTGTACCTTTACATCTCGGACCACAATATAAAACATGGCCTTTTGATTAACGCACCGGACTGGGACTCAGGAAATCTCAATTTCAGTTCCCAAAGCTACCAAAGACTCCTTAAGAGACTTTAGCCAAGTCACTTAGGACTAGATTTTTAAAAGGTATTTTGATGCCTAAAGATGTAGAAAGGTGCACAGAGGATCTTCACAAGCACCTAGGCGCCTAACTCCTATTGAAACCAATGGGAGTTAGATGCCTATGTGTTTCTGAAGATCCCACTAGGCTGTCTGCATCTTTAAGAACTTAGACACCATTAAAAGTCTGTTCCTGAGCCCTGTGTTCTCTGTTGTGCTGAAATCTGCTCAGTGCAAGAGAGGGGCGGAGGGCCAGCAGGGTGTAAGACACATCTTCCTGATTTTCATGGTTCATCTCCATCAGCTGGCAATGGCTCCTATGGAACCATGTGGCAGCTGAGAATTGGTAGAGTGCAGGTGAAATGCCCCCCTGTGTCAGAGTGGGGGAAGGGCAGTCAGCATAGGAGTGGGGTGGTGTGCTACATCATGCCAGCAGAGAGCTCCATTTATGCCGCGAGACTTCTCAGCTGGCCAGATTCAATCACTTTGTGCCACTCACAATGCACAGAGTGGCTGGAATAGAAGAGAGACTCTGGCCCTCAGGGCCAGATTTGTAAAAGGTATTTAAGTACCTAACTCTTATGGATTTCAACAGTTCAGCCCCTAAATACCTTTACAAATTTGTCCCTCTGTATCTCCTTCCCTTTCCATACAATGGGGATAATAATAAATCTTTTGTCCCACCCTTTGTCTGTTTTCACTACGCAGATTGTAAACTTTGTGGGGCAGGAGCTGTCTCTTACTCTAATTCACACAGTGCTTAACTCAACCGGACCCTGATTTCCCACGGTGCCATCATGTGCTGTTGTAATACAAATAATATTTCTCAAGAAATAAACTCTCCATGATTCATCATCTTCTCCTTCCTTTGAGAAGTGGGTTTACTATTTAGTATGCATTCAGAACTGAAATCCCTCCATGGCTACTGTAGACAAGCAATATTTTCCTTTTTCGGAGATAAACGTTTAAGTGGTAAAAAATCTTCCAAGGGAGATCACTATAAAAGAGACCTCGATCAGGAGTTTTCAGAGGAGCTGTATTCCAAACGCCCTGCTTTCAAGAAACTTTGCATTTTCAAAATGTCATCAGAAAAAAAACTGGATGTATTCCAAACATCAGTACTAAATTATATGCCTGCTTCAGCCTGCTAAAAGCAGCAAGAAGAGATTGTATTAAATATGCAAAATTATACTTTTTAGCTCATTTTTAGTTGCTTAGTTTATTGGCTTAGGAGCAGCAGATAAAGCATTGTGCTCAGTGACAGGATAGTATATTTGAAAAGCAGTTTAAAGGTCCGCTCTTACTGATCCAAACTTCTGAGGTGTCTATTTTAAAGCATTCCTTTAGGGAAGATATTGACTGGAACGCACAGAATAATGCATCACATATTCTAACAGCTTCGTGGAGTCTTGGCTTCTCTCTGAGTCTGTGTTCAAGTCTGAGGTAGTAAGGCCCACAGGTGGGCCACTGATTTTAGGTGGCAGTAGATGCCATATATCTTGACTTCAGAAAGGCTTTTGATACTGTCTCACATGACCTTCTTATAAACAAACTAGAGAAATATAGCCTAGACTAACCTACTATAAGGTGGGTGCACAACTGGCTGGAAAACCGTACTCAAAGAGTAATTATCAATGGTTCACAATCGAGGTAGAAGGACATATTGACTGGGACCCTGCAGGAATTTGTCCTGAGTCTGGTTCTATTCAATTTCTTTTTAAAGGATTTGGATAATGGCATGGAGAGTACACTTATAAACTTTGCAGATGATACCAAGCTAGCTGGGATTGCAAGAACTTTGGAGGACAGGATTAAAATTTAAAATGATCTTGACAAACTGGAGAAACGGTCTGAAGTAAATAGAATAAAATTCAATAAAGGACAAATTTAGGAAGGAACAATAAATTGCACAAATACAAAATGGGAAATGACTGCCTAGGAAGGAGTACGGCAGAAAAGGATCTGGGGTTTATAGTGGATCACAAACTAAATATGAGTCAACAGGTAACACTGTTGCAAAAAAAGCAAACATCATTCTGGTGTACCAGGAGGAGTGTTGTAAGCAAGAAACAACTAGTAATTCTTCCACTTAGCTTTGATAAGGACTCAAATGGAGTATTGCATCCAGTTCTGGGCACCACACTTCATGAAAGATGTGGACAAACTGGAGAAAGTTCATAGGAGAATAACAAAAAATGATTAAAGCTCTAGAAAACACAACCTCTAAGGACAGATTGAAAAAAATTGTGTTTGTTTATTGTGGAGAAGAGAAGACTGAAGGGGGACACGGTAAGAGTCTTCAATTCGTAAAAGGCTGTTATAAAGAAGAGGGTGATGAATTGTTCTTCTTAACCATCAAGGACAAGGCACAATGGGCTTAAATTGCAGGTTAGACATTAGGAAAAACTTCCAAACTGTCAGAGTGGTTAAGTACTGGAACAAAACCGACGGAGGTTGTAGAACCTTCACCATTGGAGGATCAGACAAACACCTGTCAGTGATGGTTTAGATAATACTTAGTCCTGCCTCAGTGCAGGAGACCGGACTAGGGCACCTATCAAGGTCCCATCCAGTCCTACATTTCTGTGATTTCTTGGGTGCCCAACTTGAGATGCCTTCAGTTTCCCCAGCAGGGCACCCAAATCAGGGCACCCACAACTAATGGCCGCTTTTGAAAATTTAGCTGGACATCATTTTGAGGGATTCAAAGGGTGGCAGGGAGGAGAGGGGGGGAATATACTCAAGTGTTTTGAGCTTAATCGTTCAATTAATCCTCAAATTGGCTCCTGTTTCCATTGCAGTGGTCTCAGTTGCTGTGGATATTAGCAGCCTGTTTCTCCAACTGCCAGTCAAGTAACACTGGGGTGTTCAGACAGTGGGGTTGCCCACTCCCAGTCTGCCACAATACCAATAAAAATAAGCTGATCTAGGGGAAGGTTTGTAGCCTTATTGCACATTTCCTATCAGTCAGCCATCTGCCCGCATTATTGCTAGGATGTCAATCACTTTGTTATCTGTGCACAGAACCTGACTCTTATGGGCTTAAATCAAAGCAATTGGTGTCAGATTTTTAAACTAGTTAGACACACAATTGCATTAGAGACCAGGTAACTGCACAAATCACTTATGTGAGTTGCACTCCTAACATTTTAAAATAAAGCTCTTATATTTTTAGAGCCCAGTTTCTATAGGCTTTAATTTTTTCACAGCTTTTTTTCCATGACACCTGCTGTCCAGCTGTTGGCCAATCCATCCAAATCCATGGAATGCTTGGATACACCAGTCACATCCAGCAGCAGCGTGGCTGAATTGGTCCCTTGCGACATACCCGGAATTTTAAGCAGCCGTCAAGCAGATAAGGTTGGTGAACCGGTTGTGTTTCATAGAGACAAGTGATATAAATAAAGGTTTTGCCTCTAAGAGTATATTAAAAGAAAAAAAATTACAAGAGTGCTGAAATATTCAGGAAAACGCAGAAGGGAAATGAAACCAGTACTGAAATAATATTTTTGCTTTATTTTCTCTTAAGGAAAGTAATTCTTCAACCACACTGACCATCCTGTTAGAGGAGACAAGTAATGCCTGCGACAGTCCCCTGCCTTCTCCTAGATATGGTAAACCTTCTGCTTTTCTAATGCAGGTACACTTGGGAGGTAAAGGGATTTTTCAAATCAAAGGCACCGATGCCACATCTGTCTGGCTGAAGCTGTCCAGTGAGGGCTCCAATTTAATAGAAGCAATTTTTTAGGTGTCTCTGAAGCTGCCTGCATGATGACTAAAAGATCCTGAAATGAGTGGTATCCTTTGAGAAATCAGCTTAACTGCTGCAATTTCATCACCCAGTTTGTGTTGACTCCCCCAGACTAAGGCTGCAGGGAACTGAATAATATTGTGCACAGCCCAGAGTTAGAATACATCTTCCCAGAAAAGGGGGGGGGGGAAATAATTTCAGTCCTCAAGCCATCAGTATGCTACCAGCGTTCTCCAAAGGAGGCTGCAGCAGCTATGTTTTCACTTTCCCAATCACAGACCATGTCTTCAATTGTTATCCTCCTTCCCGATACTTGCACAATATGACCTTACCAGACAGCTCTCCCTTAAGCTCTTTCCTTGCAAACACCATGCCGTAGCACGTAACCATCAAGTCATTAGGCAGCTACAGTAGTCAGTGACTGGCGTTAATTACTGTCCCATCAGGAGGTGGCTCATCCAGTGATAATGGGCCAAGTATGGAACCCAGTTATGCTGGTGTAAATCAAGTGGAAGTCGTACTTCAGTGGATGGAGACTGGTATAAGATCTATATGAGAGGAGAATCGGGTGCAGTGGGTGCAATTCCTCATGCATCAGTTTTATGCAAGTGTAATTCCATTGACTTCAATGGGATCGCCCTGAATTTATCTGTGTGTACCAGAGAGCAGAATCTGTCCCATCATGAGTAACTGTGGCCAAAAGTCATAACCACCAATGGAAAACAACATCATCCAGTTCCTCCACAACTTCTCTGCAAGCTTCTGTAAGAAACCAGCATGATCTTGCAGGGACTAAATTAACCCCATATGCCCCCTAACATCAGCAAGTATGGGGCAGATGCCATTATTCATCATCCCCTCCTGGCAATAGAAGAGAGAGCGGGAGCTGAGTTTACGATTTACGTAGCAACTTTCATGTCAAAGTGCTCTACAACATAAATTGACAGACAACTTTACCCAGGAATCATATCAACCTCTGCTGAAATGTAGTCTTCTCCGGGTCAAACTGCAGCAGATATGAACATCGTGAAGAGGTGAAGTTTGGTTGCAATTAGAGCGAGGTGAAATTTTTCAACCTAAATTACTTCCTCCTCCTCAAAATAAGCTGATTTGGAGCGAGAAAAACATTTCATGAATTCACATTCATTTTACAACTATTTGGGGTGAAAAAAAAAACCCAAACCAAAAACAACCCTAAAAAAAAAAATCTCCTCAGACCTGAAATGTTTTGTTCTAACATTCTCAAAATGAAATGTTAGAATGCTTTTCCTATTCAAAATGATATTTTGTTTCAAAATTTTTGTTTTTAATTAAAAACATTAAAAAAATGCTTGAAATGGAAACAAAATGTTTTGTTTCTGGTCAAACAATGTTTCGTTTAACGCAAACACATACACACTTTTTTTTGATTCACTGAAAATCTGAAAAGTTTAATTTTTGATTTGATCTGAAATAATCCCCCTTCCCTGCAACTTTTTAGGAATTGCCAGTAAATAAAAATAAATCTGTTATTCACCCAGTTGTAGGGTTTATAAAAGATTATTTAGTGCTGCTGCTAGGGGTCTCTGGAGCTCCCAGATTAAAACAGCCTCAAATCCTGGCCTGGTTTAAGCAGACCTGAAGGACTCTGCTGACTACACCACAAAACACAAAGCAGTTTAGAACAGGAAATGAAGAACAACATATTGATCCAAACTACTCAGGGAATTTAAATGGGCAAAATGTAAGCACTCAAGTTGGAAACTGAACAGAATGGCGGAGTTAACACCCCAAACAAAAGGTCAACAAGATTAAGGATCCCAAAAGAACAGAACTTGAGTTTTATATTTTGTATAACAAAACAGCACAGCCAGCAGCACCCTGAATGTCTAACACCACAACAGGGTATTAACTCAGTACAGACCCAAAGAGAACAGCACTATCAGCCGAATCAGTAACCACTGCAGGCAACCACACAAGATCTTGTGGTAGGATTGATAGGTGGCTCACGCAGTTGACGAGCACAGTGACGTGAAAGCCCAGTAGCTTTTATCTGGAGCCCCTTCTCAATATCCCCTTGACATTCAATGGCACTACTCTCACTGCTGAAGTGCCTAGCACATGCAATTAACATTTTTAAAGTGTCACTTAAAAGGATGCTGTCAAGACTGATAGGTATGAAATGATCCCCACTAACTGGAGTTTGGATTTGTGAATGTTACAGCATCCCCCCGCTCCATCAGCCTTTGTGTGCCTCATCTGAATAGTTCGTATTTTTCTTCCTTGTTATTTTCAGGTACATTGGCATGAAAGTAACATCTTTGTTTGCTAAGGACTCCTCTGACCCTGACATTAGGCTCTGATGTAACATCATTATTCAGACTGGTCGAAAATTTCAGTCAAAACTCTTTTGGGAGGGAAAATCTGGGTTTTTTTTGGGAAAATGTTCGTGGCAACTTTTCTAGAAATGTTTTGATTTTTCCATCAGAAAATTGAATGCCCCCCATTCCCCTACAATTTTTGGTTTTCAGCATTAAAAAAATTCAGATTTTGTCTGGAAATGTTTGGTTTTCAAGTTTTCTTTTTTTGTCAAAAAGTCCACATTTTTTTGTCTGAAACAAAACCAAAAAAAATGTTTTGTTGTTGTTGTTCTGGCCTACATTTTCTAAAAAGAATAACCTCACATTTTTTGACCAGCCCTTGTCAGCATTCTCTACTTTTGACATCACACTTGCTTACTGTAGAAACAATTACATTGTCACTAACGGATGATGGAGACTTCTAGTTGGGAGTCAGCATTTTCGCATGCGAGATAAGAAAGCCAGGTCTCTTTCCTAGCAGTGCCATGCTGCTGAGCACAATGAACAAGGGAAGAGAAATACCAAAAATTTCTGCTCTGGCAGCAGAACTTTCTCGAAGTTGAATGTTTGTAAAAGTTTCCAGCTGCTCCTTAAAGATTTTATTGGGCTCCCATTGAACATTTGGGTCTGCAATTAAAACACATCTTCTAAAAGCCGGAAGTGGACATCAATTTTCAGAGCTCAGACGCTTCTGTCTGACTGTCAGACACCAGAAGAGCAATGTGTCCTCAATATTTCAAGACAACAAATGAAGGAGACACCATTCTAATGTTAAATGGTCCATAAGAAAAGTGAATGCCTACTCGAGTGACAAGAGTGTTTACTGATAAACTCCGAGTAAGGATGACTTTTGAGTGATGCCTCTAAGAAGTTTGGTTCATGCAAGTTTTGTCTTTGCATAGTCACAATTAGAACATGCCTTTGCCTGGTTTGTCAGTGGGCCTGATTTTCAAATTTGCTCAAACAGGATCTGATCCAAAGTACTCAATGGAAAGTTGTTCACTGGTTATAAAGGCTTTGGAGCAGACTGTTCACAGGCATCTGGATTTGTGGATGTATGTATTCTGACTTTTCATTTTAAGGACCATAATTCTCATCTTAACCTGAATTCACAAAGGTGGAATGGAGAGGGATTGGGGAAGACATGACAAATATTCTGTGAGATACTTGGAAAACTCCCTAGACAAAATGAGCTTATTGAGAAAAGGAATAAACAAATTAGTCTGAAATGCAAATTTTCCCACCACCCACCCATTAGTCACAGGCCATCTCACTGCCGAGAGCAGATGAGCAAAATTTTTTATATCTACCATATAGCACCTTGTGATTTTTCCGAGCAACCATTATTACCTTCTTTGTGTCTTTTTTCTATCCTCTTTTGCCTTGCTTGACCTGAAACCTGTTTCTACATTATGGTTTATATGAATTACATTTTAAGGGAACACAATCAAGATGATGAAAAACAATCCTTCCCTTTTTACTAACATGTTCAATCAAATGTAATAGTCGCTACTCCTGCTGTTTGTTTAGTTTCTGCACTTCACTCTAGTTGGAGCGTGAAATCAGATTTGTCCAGTTTCACATTTTTTTTTTTTATCTTATGAGCTACCGTGAGGCTGAGGGGTTGAATTCACCAGCATTTGTATACTGGTGTACACCTTCAGCGTTAGACTGGTGGAAAGCAGTGAGAAATCAGAATTAGGTTCAATGGGCATGGTGCCGATCTGACTTATAATCAGGTGCAAGTCAGGAACAACTTCATAAAGTAATTGCAACCATACAGACACAACTTGCGAGCTCACCTTCGTGGTGTCTCCAACAGCACAGATAACAGCATGGTTTTTACATTAAGCTGTTTTGGAGCTGAAGTGATGGAATTAATTAAATTATTTGCAGTCATACAGTATGAGATTCACGCTAGTGCAGGTGACCTACACAAGTCCATGCAACAAAGAGTCAAGTTCTAGACACCAGCATAGAGATGCACAGATTTTCTGTTGCATTACCTTGATGGCTGGAGCAGGCTTATTTCTACTGACTCACCTAGGCAGCCAGACCAGGTAGGTCCTATTAACTTCAATCCAAATTTAGCCTGAGTGAGAGGGTACAAGGGCAAGGACAGAGTGGGTCCCGCAGGGAAAAACCCTAATGACAGCCAAGCTTAGGCTCAGATTTATGCTTTACTTCATTTTTGTTTTAATGACCCCCAGACAGGGATTAAGTTTGGCCAGCTCTGGCATAAGGAGCAGGGTGGGAAAGCCACCTGCTTACATTCTTATTCCAATTCCTAAGAGAAATCCATCCTTGTTTAAAGAGTTCACACTAGGCACCCCATCCACTTGCACTCTTAATACGGTGCAGATTCTCTGCACTACTGTGAATTTCAGCCATAAGGTCTGCTTTATGTTTAAACATTTAATTTGGGTCATTTACACCTTGCTAGTGTTCTCTTAACAAAGTCTCCTGACCTCAGATGCGGAACTGAGCTGTCAGCCAGCAGAGATGCTGTGCCCGATCCACCTCTGCTCTAACGCCATCGCAATCAAAATTCAGTGGAGACCATTGCCGGCAATGGAGTTCCCCCAGGGCTGGTCCTTGGGCCCTCTGCATCTTTGCAGCAAGGGTGCCCATAGCTGTTGTACAGACAGTACTCTCATTTCCTGTGGATACTGCATCCCGCCTAAGTATGGTGAGAAAGAAAAAGCAAGCCCTGGAGTTACTTAAACGTGTGGGGACAAATCCGTCACTAGCATAAACAGGCGTAGCTCCAATTTATTTCAGTGGAGCCGGTTGGATTTACACCAGCCACAGTTCTGGCACATGCTGCCCTGTTCTATAGCTATCCGCTCTTTGAACTTTTAACTCAGCGTTAAAACAACAGGGGTGCTAAATCACCAGAAACAGGTCCTTGCAGAAGAAACAAAAACTTTCTCAACCAACTGAAAATGATTTGGAATCTGGTTCCTACAATACACGCCCCCCCTTTGATCCAAGCCATGGCTGAAATAAACAGAAGTCCAATTTACATTATTTGCGTAAATGCTTCAGTGGCTTTAAATAGGATTTGCCGGAGGGGAGAAAGGGAATAGGCAGATTAGGTTACAAGAGGAGGCTGCTCAGCTTGGGGGAGCTGGGGTTTCTAATCCAGTTAGCATTATTTGGTTCTGGAATTTGCCTTTTTGATAGGGGGAAATTTCTCCAAAGCCTCCGAGTGTCTCAGGGAATTAAACCTCTTATTGCACGTTTACTTATCCAATATTTTCTCTTCATAAAAGGGCAAAAAAAATTCCCCATAGAAATGGCAGTATTCAATATGCAGCAGGATGCCAGCTCATTAAGGATTTAGATAAGGGCTAGGAGTAACAAACTTTTTTCAGGTTAATGTATAATTATAATACTTATATCGTCTACAACACTTTTCTTTAGCAAATCTCAAAGGAGGTCAGAGTCATTATCCCCATTCTACAGATGGGGAAATTGAGGCATGGAGAGAGAGGAAGTGACTTGCCCAAGATCTCCCAGCAGGCCAGTGGCAGAGCCAGTTATATAGCCCAGGTCTTCTGAGTCCCAGTCCAGTGCTCTATTCTCTAGGCCATACTGCCTCTCCTTTGCAATATGTCCCCGTAGCCAACACACACTAAATTTATTCAGAGAAAAACTAACATCACTTATCCTTGACTGGAATAAAATGCTCCACCAACAAGAAGGAACATTTTAAACTCATTCAGTGTTGTAATGACCCAATTCCATTGCTTCAAAAGTGAACTGCGTCCACTGCCTGGCATTTATATGAGGGCATCATGTCAAAACTATGTTCCACAACCAGAAAATCACGAGCATCACTCTGTGTTCCTACTCCTCATATCTAAGGTGAAAAGAAAAGGAGTAATTGTGGCACCTTAGAGACTAACAAATTGCCACAAGTACTCCTTTTCTTTTTGCGAATACAGACTAACACAGCTGCTACTCTGAAACATATCTAAGGTGGACTTGCTACCCAGCTGTACTTGTTAATTGCCCTTATCACTGACCATGTACAAAATACTGATTCTACTACTATTTGTATTATAGGCGAGAGAGTTCTTACTATCACCAATAAGACTTTTGCCAGTGTGAACTGCATGCTACTCTAATTTGGATTGGCAGTGGATACCACACATGCAAGGCTGAACATGGTATAGACAGATCAAAGGCAAAGGAAACACAAGAACACCGATGCTGTTGCATATAGCAGACCTGACGTGCAGAGATAATGGTGATAGTAGGTTACAAAAGGGGAGAGATGGAGGTCATGAAGGCAGTATGTCTTATAAAATTACCAGCACAAATGGAAAAGAAAACGAATTTGGATGTTCCAGTAGCATTCCTTGATTTTATATTAACTACAGCTGGTTAGACTCATTTAATTCTGCTGAGGTAAAGATCTGCAAGAAGAGTCCCCTCCAGACTAAAGCTGAAAAAGAGATGGATCACGATCACATTATTATTCCGTCTGTGTGTGGCCTTTTTTTTTAAATTTATTTATGTAAGTGCAGAAATTGTGTTGTGTAGCACATGATCCATCTTCTAAAATTTGTGAAAACATCTTGTAAAACTTCCGGAGCTGTAGAGCTGATACTGCTAACTATTCTAATGCATTTGAAAAATCAGTACAGTGACAACCCCGAAAGATGCTGCATGTCCCGACCTTGCTCCTGCTCATGTCAATTGGAGTTTAGCCATTGATTTCGACGGGAGAAAGGCTACTGTTTCACTGCCACCTCTTCTCTGTCTTCAGGCACTCTCTCTAGCATCAGTGTCTGGGCTAGGGAAGCTAGGGAAAGCTCTGTGGATTTTCTGACACCCTAGGCCAACCACCAAACATCCAAACCTGCCAGTACGCATTGTTACTGAATGTTCTGCTCCCAGAGATGACCATCTCTTCTGCCTGTGTAGCAGAGCCAGCTCTGAAGCGGCAATTTCAGTTCATCGCATAGGGCTTGAAGGCCTGTCTCGTGCCTTTGTAGACATGTCCCAAGGGAGAGCACCCTGATTTGATGGTGCTTTGGAATTGCTTTGCATAGGTATAAATCACTGCAAATCAGCAAGACAGGGGAAAATCAGGCAGCAACCTTTTTTTGTGTGGCTTCCCTGCTCCCATCTGAATTCCAGAAAATATTATTACATGCACTGTGGCAATGCCTAGATGCCCCAGTCCTGGACCAGGACCCCACTGTGCTAGGAGCTGTACAAACACAGAACAAAAAGATGGCTCTTACATAGGGTGACCAGACAGCAAGCATGAGAAATCGGGACAAGGGGTGGGGGGTAATAGGAGCCTCTATAAGAAAAAGACCCAAAAATCGGGACTGTCCCTATAAAATCGGGACATCTGGTCACCCTACTCCTACACCAAAAGGTTTACAATCCAATTACTAAAGTCCAAATGCTCTTTGGCGTGAATAGACACTAAAGGTGGAATTTTCAAAAGCACGCGATATTGGCCTGACTCTGTCATTGACGTCAGTGGGAGCAGAGTAAGGCCAAATTCCAACACCAAGTTCTTTTGAAAGTCCTCCATTGTGGACTCTAAACTGCAAGCCACCAGAAAGTGCAGGCGTCCTATGATAAGTTAAATGCAGGACCATGGAGCAGATCATACTGGTCTTCCATGAAAGCATAGCATATTTACAGGGGAACAATGATGCTCTCTGATAGCCCTCCATGTAAATCCCTGGAAGACTATTTTGAAGACTACTTAGATTTCAAACTCTTTGGAATGGGGCCCATCTTTCTTGTCTGTAAACACCTAGCATACCATTTGTACTCTACAAGTAAATCAAATGATAATTTTCTTGTATACCTACACTGTCAGGCAGGAAGGAAGAGGTTAACACAATCTCTATTCAGAGGTTTTCTCTCCTGAGTTTAATACACATTCTAGACTCTGAAATCTATTTGGCATTCATTCTAAACCATTTTTTACCAGCCTTTGAAAGGATGAAGATTTTACTTAGGATTTTCATCAGCAACAATTACTGTTTCAAGAAAGTAAATTTCATAGCGAAAGTAGATTTTATTTTTGCAGCGAGGTTGACTGCGCTATCCAGCTATTTCTGTAAAGAGGTCTGGCCTTTACGAGAAATTTAAAGCGGCTCCTAAAGCCAATGGAGCATTTTAAATATGGAAATGGGAATTACAGGAACTCTGAATACAAAATAGAAAGTTGCATCTAAGACACACTGGTAATCAGATCTCTGTATAGGCGCTTTGGGCTACCATATACATTTTTCATTTGGGGCAGGCCTCAGCTAGTGTGAATTGCCATAGCTACACTGACATCATTTGACTCAGTACACTAGCTGAGGATCAGGCCCATAGCGTATAAGCTTTTTATAACAAAGACCTTGGTGACAAGGGGCACAAATTTTCAAAAATTCCTAAGGCCCAAATTTTCAAAGACAGTTAGGGGTTGTTCCACTCAGGGTTCCAACACTTAACCGACTCAGGAGCCTAAGTCTCATTTTCAAATAACTCCCATAGGAGTTAGGTACCTAATGAGATTTTTAAATCCTTTTAGGCAACTATCTGCATCCTTAGGCTCTGAATTACCTTTGAAGCCTAGTCCTTAGGCACCTGTGTCTCTATTGAAAGTCAATGAGGCTTCGGCTCCTAAGTCATTGTAGTGCTTTACATTTTTTTTTTGTTTTGTTTTACCAAAGCCATTTTATCTCATCTTTAGTAAGCCTCTCATCAGTGATGTCTTACTGCACTGACACTTTATAATATCCCAGCTCACTCTTCAAGTGGCTATTCAAGTCCCTGCCCTGTCTGATCTGGAGTAGAGATTTGAACTTGGTTCTCCCAGGTGAATGTCCTAACCACTGGGTTAGAGACAAGTCTGGGATGGATGGGTGTTTCTTTCCCTCTCCCTTCAGAAATCCCATCCTGGATCTGAGAAACCTTCCTGAGGAAAATTTAGTCGAAACAGATCAGTTTCCATGAAAACTTTTGCCTTAGATGAATCAGGCTTTATTTATTTATTTTTTTGGCCTAAAAATTATTGAAAAATTCCCCAACCAGCACTACTTGTTGTTCTCTGTCTCATACCAAGAGAACTCCAAAACAGTGGTTGTAATGGATATTATATTTGGCCACATCTATTGTGAGAGATACAAGACAAAAAGCATTTTGGTTATGCCTTCCACACTTAAAAAAACTATCAAGTCATTAACACAATACACAAATGGCCTGTGGAACTCATTACCATGATATGTTGCAAGATCATGCCAACATGAAAATGGGCAATCGAGCTTTTTCATGCTGAGTCACACTATATGTCCAATACTGTGATCATACCACCAATTCTCTCACTTGATCTCTTATGCAAAGACCATTTTCACAACAGAAACAGGGTGCCAGGACCCAAGACCAAGATATTGCTTTCATGCTCACAGGGTGCCATTGGGAAACATGTGAGAAACAGAAAATTTTAGCAGCGAGTACTAAATTAATGCCCACTAATTTCTTCCCAAGCCAGCAAAAAACAGGTTTCCATAATTATTGATGCTCTTTACTGGTAAGTGCAAAAATACTTGCGACAAGTAGAAAAACTGAGAAAACTGAACTTGTGAATGGAATGCTTTCTCTGTATATACTCTTCAGGAAGCGAGTAGTAAAAGAGACACAGACAACAGGTTGGAAGGCAGAATTTCTTAAGCTTAAATTGCACCTATTTCCCTCCCCCCATCCTCAATTCTGCCCTGTTTCAGTGTTAGAGTCCTTTAACCCATACATAGCCAAAATCTGCCATCCACCCCCTCTGGTATAAACCATGTAAACTGGACACTGCAAGTCTTGCAAATTCTGATAACACCTTCCTCCATTTATTAAAATTTTTCTTTTCTTTATCCCCTGTATAATCTCCGCTCTTTGTATCAGAGGAACAATCATCTGATCAGGAGGGCTGACCTCCTTTCAGAGTTCTGCTAATTCACCCCAGGACAGCGAGCAGATATCATGGGTGCTCTATGCTGCCGGATCCTAAAGGAACCATGAGGTCTAGAGAGAGCCTGCACTCATGTGTCACGGTCTTAGTGAGGGATCCCATAAAGTAATTTGTTTGACTTGTTCTTCTGTCAAGCCCAGTAGAAAACTACTTAAGCAGGAGCTTATTAAAAGCTTGTTGAGACCTTTGAGCCATTGAGCTCTTCTGGGTAAAGGTGGTATAAATAAATTACTTTGCAGTGAACTCCAACACATCAATGTCTTAAAGAGACAGTTATCTTTCTCTGACCAGCAAGTTTCATTACTGTACAGGGAAATCAGTGTGTATTTCAGTTTCATTTTTAAAAGCGCTTATGGAGGAGGATGGTGCTAGATGGTGAAAAATAGCAGTTCGAAGAACCATCCGAGTTCCCCAAATATCAGCTCTCTAGAAAGTGAAAGCTATGGTTTGAATCCTGCCAATATATTTGTTGAGATTCTCCTACAAAGCCGCTTTCGCGTCATTCCGACATTTATGTCAAAACAAAATTCTGGAAAAGGTTACAACAGGACTCAAGTGTTATTGTGTGAACAAACCCCCAAACAAGCAACCTGCACTCACATCTGGTGCCCTTTACACAGAGTGGAACCTCTCCACTTTCCCAGAGTCACAGAAATATATACCTTGGGGGAAATTCATCCACATGCAGAGGGGACCGGCATGAGGCCTAAACACCATTGAACTCCTTCAAAACAGCGTTTGGTTTGTGCACTGGCTCTTTGCAATTATAATTATTTATTGTATTACAGGACCCCAACCACATTCGGGACTTCATTGTGCTAGTTGCTATACATACATAGTCAGAACCATTTCCTGCCCTGAGCTCAGAGTCTACATAGAGAAAACAAACACAGGATGAGAGAAAGGAGGTACTATTATTCCCATTTCAGAGATGGGAACTGAGGCTTAAAGAGATTAAAGTGACTTGTCCAAGGTCTCACAGGGAGTCTACAGCAGAGCTGGAAATTTAACCAATCTCTTTTGTGTCTCAACTACAAAACAATCCTTGTCTTGTGCTTCATTCATTAATATATGTAAAGGTCAAACACTTCATTGGCGGAGCTGGGAACTGAATCCAGGTCTCCTTAATCCTTGTCTAGCAGTTTTTACCATCTTTGCACAAGGGTGAATTGCACTCTTTGTGAACATGGTTTCAGTTCTTTTCTCCCAAACTACTTAAACTTTTGGGGACTTCCACAACAGACACATGAAAAGCTCTAGCTAGCAGCTGGGAATTGTTTTTATTGCTGTCTAACAATGTATTGAATTTAAATGGCATGTGCGTATGCTCCTTTCACACACACATACTCACAAACTGCTGTACAGCAAAACTTAAATTTATCAAACTAAAATGCACTATAGCAGGAATTTATTGTATCAATGCTCATAAATGTTTTTATGCATTTTATTTTTTTCCTGTCTTTTATGATTTTGGCAGTAGAGGGAAAGCAATCAAGCTTCCATTTGAGGCAGCCGTGTAAGCAACTCTCATTTAACAGAAGACAATGAAAAATTAATCTAAACTGAATGTAACTAAATTTTCATAGAAACAACAAAACCACTCAGACATTATCATCTTCAACAGATGTTTTCTGACTGTCTTCATTTACGAAATTACCTGTTAACTTTTTACTATTTCCTCCAGGAAAGAAAAAAATAAAGCCAACCTCGGCTGTCTCTCTAAGTTAATAAGATGCTCCCTATATAAAGGGATATTAAAGATCCTTCCTTCACAATCACAGTACTTAGCTGGAATGAGTGAGCTAAAGTAATGCTAGACATTCTGTTTCCTGTGGTTTCAAGTCTCTACTTTTAACTACTGAAGAAAAGTTCAAACAAGGCTGGTTGCTAAAAGTCTTGATTCCCCCCACCCCCGCCTCTTTCTCTCAGAACATCTGTCTCTCGTATCATTTGAGGGGAGGCAACATTTGTCGTTCCTGGAAAGTTGTTTACTATGGAATGATCACAACTTTCTTACTATAAAATGAAAATACTTGAGGGAAGAGCATAGAGAATAATAGAGTGGAATCCATCCCAGTGGATAGCGCTATTGCTTGGAATACGTTTCCCAGCATCAGTTTGTCTCAGAGAGAAACTTGGCCGAAGGAATTTTTATAGACTGGCACTGCATGATACATGGGAGATGCTTCCTTGCAATCTGATCTTGCTTCCACTGAAGTCGATGGCGGTTTAACTAGTGGTCCAACAGGTGCAGGACTGGATCCTTACATGGGAACTCAAAGGCAGAAGTTTAAGAGCAACAATTGTGAATGGAGACAAGCAGGAAGGAAGAGGCACCCAACTACAGATTGACTGAATGAACTGTGCCTCACATGCAGAAGCCAAGGGAGCTGTGCTTGCACCGGCCACGACACTTGCTGGCTTGCCTGGCTCCAGAACAAGATGATGTTAAGGAGTTAACTATTGGAGAAGAGCACTGGAGATTCAGCTGCATAGCACCTTCTTTAATGGCAGTTAGACACTCAAATCTCATGTAGTGTGGTTTAACTGAAATTCGGAAAATTGGGAGATTTAAGGTGAAAAATTGTCAAGGTGTAAAGGCCTAAAAAGAGATTTACATGGACACAGAGGCAAACTAGGGATACAGAAGTTTCCCAAGACCTAGATTTTGCTCCCAAGCCAACTGGACCGTGTCCCTTTAATACATTTAAATATTAATGTTAATTATATACATTTATCCACATCTCCAACATCACTATAAAACTACAGGTCTCTATACTGAATGCTGAAGAGAATATCTACTGGTCTCAGGCTCCATCCTGCATTCTGGCCAATAAAGTTCTTGAATCATGTAAATAGTCCCGTTGTCTTCACTGAGCATATTCAAATGCTGCTTAAGAAATACACAATAAAAATACCACCTAGCTTCTAGACATATCTAGGCATATCTACCGATGGTTTCCTGTGCTATCGGGTCAAATGACGCAGAAAATGTTTGTCAAAGTCTGGTTGTGAACTTCTGTGCTGTTTGCTCCATGAAACAAAATGACTGGGGTGGAGGAGATCTAGATACTTATGTGGGCCCTATGACCACCGTACCTGAGCACCTCACACTATTGAATGTATTTATGCACATAAGGCTCTGCTGAGGTAGGGAAGTACCATTTTCTCCATCTTACAGATGGTACCGAACAATGGAGTGATCTGCCCAGGATCACACAGGAAACATGTGGCAGAGCAAGGAATTGAAGCCTTGTCTCTTGAGTCCCAGTTTTAACACCATAGCCACTGAACCATCCATCAAATTCCTCATGAACATTTGTCTGCATCAGACAAATGACAGCCCCTGCAAGCATTAATGGGCATCTGTGTTTGAAGGGAGAACCTTCATCTTGAGTGGGAAGAGTCACCCAGACTCAGAGGGGCTGACTTAGAGTTCCCGGGGGGTGCTAGCCCCCCACTTTGCCCCAGGTTCCACCCCCACAGCACCCCTTCCCTCAACTGCCCACCCCCGTCCTGACCCCACTCCACCCCTTCCCTAAGCCCCCACCCCCACCCTGGCTCTGCCCCTTCCCGCCCCGTTCCGCCCCCTCCCCTGCCTCTTCCTGCTCCCGCTCCTCCCCCCCAGCACCTCCTCCACACCACTGAACAGCTGATCATCAGCTGGCAGGAGGTGCTGGGGGGGGGGGGAAGAGGAGGAGGAGTTGATCGTCAGGGCCTGCAAGTAGGTGGGAGGCAGTGAGGGGGGGGATGAGGGGGCAGCTGACTGCCAGTGGGTGCTGAGCACCCACTATTTGTTTTCTGTGGTTGCTCCAGCCCCAGAGCACCCACAGAATCATCACCTATGCCCAGACTTACCCTTTGAGAAGCACCTTATCACCCTTTAGGTCAGACACTACACAGGTACACAGGCTGAATGGACATTTGTGCTACTGTCCATGCTCTGTGGCTAAGCAAAATGCCTTCAGTCTGCAAGGCTGTCAATCAATCCACTTTTGACCAGCATCAAACTCACCATCAAATTAAAAGGAAAGGAGAGACCATAATTTCAAAAATGCTTAGAGAACCTGACCCACCCAAATACACGTGGATATTCCAGCCTCACCAGGATGAGCGCTCTAATTACGATCCTCCCTCGATGTGAAAACGGCCTTGAGGTTGATATTAAAACGATGCTGCTTTCCCAAACCGCTTATTTCCTCCAAGGAGCAAAATTAAAGCGGTGATGGATGAGATGCCTCTGCTGTTTATCTGGCCCAGTTTCATAATGTAGTAGCGAGAGAATACTGAGCTCCAGCTAAAGCAAAGAAGGTGTAATAAGGCGCATGCATGGAGAACTATGACACAGCTTGAAGGAAAAACTCCCAGTTGTTAAATCATGCAGCTGATGAATGAGGTGCAGGAGTAGGGACGGATCTGTCACTGGTTGATTCCAAGGCGGGGGGGGGAGAAGCGGGGGAGTTTGAGAGCTTATTTAAAATTATGATCTTTGCTCTCTGCAGCACTGTCCTCACTATGACATCCAGTCAGCTGGTTTCCCATCCAGATTTGAACAGTCCAGCCACCTGCTGTCAGCAGCCTGCACAGAAGAGCCACAGGCTAAGGAAAGTTCTCTGGAGCATGCCTGACCCAGGTCGTCTAACGGCGGATACGGTGGGTTGCTTGGGAGGTTCCCGGAGCTGCAGAGCGAAGTAACTACATATGATTTCTTATCACTGCTATTCTGTTGACTCTCATTGCCCCTAACCTCCTTCTGCTGGCTCACATCTCTTCCAGTCTCTCAAATATCTTCTTACGGGTGTCCCTGCCTTTCCTAAAATAAACATGGAAAACACTGGCCTTCTCGTTTTTTCTCCGAATCCCTCTCCCTGCCCCACTGCTGCCTCCACTATCCTCCCCATCCCTCGAGCTTGAAACACTGGGCTTATCTGACTCTGCCCTTTCCTTCTCCTCTCACTGCCGAGTCTTGCTGACCCTCTCTGTAACCTACCTTCCTCTCCACCTGCCAGTGGCCACAGCCCTGGTTCACAGCCTGGCTTTCTTCTCCTGGACTCTTGTCACCTTTTCAATCCCACAGCTAAAATAATCCCCCTCACTTGCTGTTCTGAGCACATTACTCTTCCTGTCCGTTCACTGGCTTCTTCATCACATAGAATTCAAACCCTCCTTGGGATTTAGGATGCTCATCTTACCCTTGAGATCCCATCCATCCCTCCTCTGCATCCGATGGCCCATTCTTCACACCTTCTTGCTCCCTCTATCTCCTCTTTTCTGACTCATACCTTTCTTCTCGCTGCATCTTTTGCCAGGAGCGATACCTCTCTTCTGCTGTCCTTACCCTCATCCTTCAACCACTCCTCACAAGCCACATCTGTTGCCTTCGCTTTGCTACCTACTGCTCCCCACTGCCTCATTCTCAGAACCTGTATGATTCAGTTTGCAATATAAACCAGACTCCTATTGTCTTCACTTGCATCAATTCTCCCTTCTCTGATCTCTTCTCATGCCTTAGTGTGGGGGCTTCATTTTCTACCTCGGCCTGACGAAGATTTCCTGTTCTTTGGGGTGGGACGCTGAGTAAAATTTTGAAGAGCACCTAAATCCCATTTTCAAAAGTGATTTAGGCACCGAGTGGGATTTTCAAAAGTGCCTTTTTGCATATTTAGGCACCTAAATACCTTTGAAAATCTAGGCTCTAAGACCCATATTTTTAAAGGTATCTAGGTGTTCCTTTGTTCAGCATGGCAAAGCAATGCAAGTGACCTACATGGATAAATCCTATTTTCAAAAGTGACTCAGGCCCTTACGAACCTAAGTCTCATTGAAAGTCAATGGGACTTGGACTCCTAAGTGCTCAAGTCCCTTTCAGAGGTTTACCCTGTGTCTTTTTTTAATCTCTGTGAACTGCCATGCTAGGTGTTAAAGGAACAGACAAATAATAATGCCTGCCTACATCAGAATAAACACTAGTCCGAGGGCTTTGTACTAATACCCCAGACACAACTGGTCCGGGCTTGTGCGCTCATAGGGCAAGTGCAGCCTTTACTGGCAAGTTAACAACAAACTAGCCAACTTCACAGCTGTGGATTTTGTATTGTAAAGGGCAGGTGCAGGACAGAAATCCTACGACTTTGCTATAGGTAGAGAGAGCTGAAAAATGTATTTATTTAGAATGAGCAGCCCGGCCTTCCATGGCTTGCCGTGGCTTTATTGGTAAAATTGCAAGGAACGAGCCATTCCAGCTAACAGAGCCCCCAGTGTTTGATTAATGTTTAACAGAGGCATACCCGCTGAATGAAACAGGGCCATGGTAGACAGAAGGCTGGCTGGGTGGCCTGATGACAAAGTGCTCTGCTGCCATGCAGGGAGATCGCAGCTCCCTGGCCCTGCGGGCCTCCTAGTACCTCCCTCTCACACAAAACCAGGCTGATCCATACATGTGCCCCACATGAGACGTTCTTCAGTTGCAGAGAAGGCCACTGTTATATGACGAAGGTGGATGTGAAGTGGTGGATGGGAGGAGAAGTTAAGAAGCTGGGGGGAAAAGCAGCCGTCTGATAAACGCATCTGCCCACCCCCCCCGGACTAGGTGCAAGGGAGAAACTGCGTCAGCCCCTCTTGCTGCCTATCAGATATACAGTGAGCTTTATGGCTGTGACAGGGTATCAGCAGCTTCCCCGTTCTGACACTACAGACCCTGATGCTCAGGCTCGTATTCCAAAATTCTTGGGTGCCGGCAAAGAGCTCACATGTACTACCCATTACAAACTCCAGAGGTCAGTCAGATTACTTTCCATGCCTCCGTGCTAGGCAAATAGGTCACTAATCAGATCAATTTCCTCCCAGAAATTGATTTGAAACTGAAGGGAAGGATGTTTTGAGTGGTATTTTTAAGCTAGAACATCAATCTGTTGAATAATAGTCATTATACATTGTACATCCATCAGGAAGGAAGAAAAAGGATGGCATTTTCTGCCCACACAATCAAGTCTAACACCAGGGAGACACAAAGCCTAACAGTGGAAAGTGGAAACAGAGCATCTGTATGAATTAAAGGGACTAGAAGATAGTTTAAGCACTGATCCTATAAAGAGACTTACACGTGGTTAATTTTATGCATGTGACTAGTCCTTTTGGGGGTCAATGGGAAGTCAAGGGCTGAAAGTTTGAGAATTGAAAAAATAAGTTTTAAAAGTGTCATGATTTATTCTGAATTAAAATGGAGACAGGTTTTAGTTTGCATTTAAACATTCCCCTGCATGAATGTCAAGAAAATGTAACCAGCTAGTAACAAAAGTGAAATCGACTAGTCTATTTGCATTGCACAGTAGGGGAAATACACTAAAACAAGCAAACAGCATAAATGGTGCAGGGTAAATAATACATTTAAATATATATTTCTATTTTAATAATTTAGACTCTGATCCTAGATTTAGAACTGTGTTGTTCTCAATACAGAAATTCCTTTTATGAGATTATCTCTATTAGTGAATAGAAAGTGACATTTGTTAACATTCCTTTTTTCTAGCTGTAGAAATTGTTCTAATCTAATTTAATTCGATTTTGCCTCATAAAGTGTCACCACAATTATCTACAGTGTAAACTCAACCCTGTTTCTCTCCTAATGGTTGGAAGCTTTGCCACTGGAGTCAGCAGTCCTAAGGCGTAAGAGAGCATAATGCAGAGGTAAAGAAACCCACTGGACCAACACACGCTCCTGAGCTACACTTTACTGCTTTTAATTACAGAGGGGAAACTTCAAAAGGTTCATAAAAAATTTGGCCTGCAGAAGCATCCCTATATTTCTACCCAAACTGACCCTTTAGAGGTCTCTCTCCTTCATCCCATCCCATGAAGCCTGGTTGCTTCCTTGTGATCCAATTCTTTGGCACCCTGGAATCTTGTCCGTGCTCAACTCTTGACCGTTACTCCTCTTGTTCCCGGCTCTTACTTTCTGAGACGAGGGCCCACCCGCCAAATCTCCAGTTCCTCTTGAGCTTCCTCAATGACTGAAAACTCACAGGGTGCAAAATCTCATGCCCCCAGTTCTGTGTGGCTAGTAGACACTCTGCACAGAGAGAGGCAAGAAGCGGGAAAGCACAGACAGGATGCCAGCAAACTTTCCGTGAGCTTTAGAGTGAGTTTTGGAGCTAGTCAAGTGAAAACAGGCTTACTCACATGAACTCCCTCTCTTTAGTCCATCACATGCTCTGTCTCATTCCACAGCCTGTGAGAGCGGTCCATCTCAGGACAGGAGTTATCTTTCTGTACTAGGCACGGAGCAAGGAGATGAAAACCCAAACAGTACACACTGGGAGAGTAGTTTGATCATGCAATGATAAGAGACTTGCTGTGGGAGATCACTGTTTATCTGTCTTCGATTTCTCTATAGCTGCTAACACTATAGCATCAATTACATTGAAGCCAATCTCTGGCCACCAACAGCCAATAGCTGAACCCCACATCAGTATCATTGTGGAAAGAACCAGGATCTTCAGTTACAGAGAGAACCACAAGCTTCTACTATCTGAGCGAAAGGGAAAAATCTGCTCTAGCAGTTGTACTATTAGAGGGGCTATGTCCTCTGTAGGTATGCTTACAGGTACTCCTAGGAACCAGCTTATAATAAATACGCTTAAAATATTTGTTGAGATTTAACCTATTAATTCATTACATTTACATATGTCTAAACTGCATATTGGAAAAACTTAATTTAAAAAGCCTAAAAAAAGACCTCCCTAAAATCTCGGTTTAAACAAGTGATTTTTCCCTGTAGTATTTGGCTGTATCCAGGAGAGAAAGTTATCTGCTCCTATTGACTTGTGTAGGGAAATGGCTCCTTCTAAATGAAATCCCCCCCCCCCCCATGAGCATTCTTAGGTCTAAGGAAAATCTCTCTAACAGAGCTGAGCAGCTCACCAGCCATTAATAATTTTATTAAGATGATGTTAAAATAAAAAGAAAACAGTACAGAGTTTAAGCATAGAAGTTTCTGGTTATCAGGGAATAAGGTACAGATTATCAAGGGGTGCGAAGTTCGGTTTAGATCGGGAGGCATAAGGAATAAATAATCTGCAATATCCCCGATTGGGGGTATAAGGCTAACAGGTCAAAGTACAGACATTGAGCTATGAGGGTATGTTGTTCATATAATTGCTATGTTCAGGTGTGGAGTATAAATGAGTGGATACGATGATTAGATGGATTTACCCACATTTGATGAGATTTAATGTTCAGTGAGTTTATGGTTCCAGTTCTATTACAATGGGATGAAGTCTCCAATGATGAAAGAAGTCTGAATAGCAAGACAAGGCGGGTGAGGTAATATATTTTATTGGACCAACTTTTGTTGCTGCGAGAGACACACAAGATTTTGATCTTATACAGAGCTCTTCTGGTCTCATGACTTGAAGACCTTAAGAAGAGCTCCATTTAAACTCGAAAGCTTGTCTCTCTCACTGACAGAAATTGGTCCAATAAAAGATATTACCTCACCCACCTTGTCTCTCTAATATCCTGGGACTGACACAGTTACAACAACTCTCAATAGCAAGTCACCCCACAGAGTAGCTACTAGCAAGTAGCTAGCATTAACGTTCTCCTTTCTCGGAGAAGGAGACGTGTGTGTAATTTCACATGGTGCAGCTATATCTTCATAGCAGACTACAATTATCGCAGCCAAGTACATACCCCAAATCCAAATGAGATTCTTATACTGAATCGATATCACAGTCACCACTTCAATCATGCCCCTACTCTACTTGCGCTACATTGATGACATCTTCATCATCTGGACCCATGGAAAAGAAGCTCTTGAGGAATTCCACCATGATTTCAATAATTTCCATCCCACCATCAACCTCAGCCTGGACCAGTCCACACAAGAGATCCACTTCCTGGACACTACGGTGCTAATAAGCGATGGTCACATAAACACCACCCTACATCAGAAACCTACTGACCGCTATTCCTACCTACATGCCTCTAGCTTTCATCCAGATCATACCACTCGATCCATTGTCTACAGCCAAGCGCTAAGATATAACCGCATTTGCTCCAACCCCTCAGACAGAGACAAACACCTACAAGATCTCTATCATGCATTCCTACAACTACAATACCCACTTGCTGAAGTGAAGAAACAGATTGACAGAGCCAGAAGAGTACCCAGAAGTCACCTACTACAGGACAGGCCTAACAAAGAAAACAACAGAACGCCACTAGCCATCACCTTCAGCCCCCAACTAAAACCTCTCCAACGCATCATCAAGGATCTACAACCTATCCTGAAGGACGACCCATCACTCTCACAGATCTTGGGAGACAGACCAGTCCTTGTTTACAGACAGCCCCCCAATCTGAAGCAAATACTCACCAGCAACCACACACCACACAACAGAACCACTAACCCAGGAACCTATCCTTGCAACAAAGCCCGTTGCCAACTCTGTCAACATATCTATTCAGGGGATACCATCATAGGGCCTAATCACATCAGCCACACTATCAGAGGCTCGTTCACCTGCGCATCTACCAATGTGATATGCGCCATCATGTGCCAGCAATGCCCCTCTGCCATGTACATTGGCCAAACTGGACAGTCTCTACGTAAAAGAATGAATGGACACAAATCAGACGTCAAGAATTATAACATTCAAAAACCAGTTGGAGAACACTTCAATCTCTCTGGTCACTCGATCACAGACCTAAGAGTGGCTATACTTCAACAAAAAAGCTTCAAAAAAGACTCCAACGAGAGACTGCTGAATTGGAATTAATTTGCAAACTGGATACAATTAACTTAGGCTTGAATAGAGACTGGGAATGGATGAATCATTACACAAAGTAAAACTATTTCCCCATGGTATTTCTCCCTCCCACCCACCCCCCACTGTTCCTCTGATATTCTTGTTAACTGCTGGAATTAGCCTACCTTGCTTGTCACCATGAAAGGTTTTCCTCCTTTCCCCCCCCTGCTGCTGGTGATGGCTTATCTTAAGTGATCACTCTCCTTACAGTGTGTATGATAAACCCATTGTTTCATGTTCTCTGTGTGTGTGTATATAAATCTCCCCTCTGTTTTTTTCCACCAAATGCATCCGATGAAGTGAGCTGTAGCTCACGAAAGCTTATGCTCTAATAAATTTGTTAGTCTCTAAGGTGCCACAAGTACTCCTTTTCTTTTTGCAAATACAGACTAACACGGCTGCTACTCTGAAACACTTCAATCATGTCTCTCCACCCCAGCCACATAGGGTACTTGCTATTTACAATGCAGAGATATAGACTCAAATATCTGCCATATAGACATAAGAGTGATTAGCAAAGTTCCCACAGGCTCCCTAGCAATTTTCACCAGGAGTGAAAATAGGACACAGATTCGAGCCCTCTGCTTAGTAGTCTTGGTTGAGTCTTTCTAAGCAGGGCAGCGGATTTGACCACACACCTTCCACTGAAATTAATAGAGAATGGGTATAAGCAGACAAGCAGATGTGTACTACTCACCTTTGTCATTCGCTGAGTGGCCCATTACTCACAAGTGTTGTTGAGGAAGGACACACTGGTATGATTGGCTGTGTAGCTTTAATGGCATTTAGGAATTATGGGCCTACACTGAGGGAAGAATTAGATGCCTGGGTTTTTCTTTTTGTTTTTATCCTCAGCTGTATTTACAGAGCTGCATGCAGAACGGGGGAAATGCATTATAACGTACTAGGAAATGCTTCAAGAACATGGCCCGGGACCAAACAACTTTATGAGCCAGATGAGAGGGCAAAATTATACACCTTCTAAATATATTTTTGAAAGCACCAATGTGAAAGAGAGGCCTGTTTTACCACGCATATTAGGGGAAGACACCACAAAACTATCCCCTCTCACAGGATGAGATGAAAAGGGGAAACAGTTTCCAAATATGACTTGTCCTGTAGGAACCCAATAGGTTACATCAATTCTCCCTGACAGCTGTGGATGGAGGCAGAGCCATCCCTTGGGTACAGCAAATCAGCGCAACTGCTCTGGGCCCTGCGCTTTGGGGACCACCGTGGGCCGGTGTGAATGGCTGGCATGGTCGGTCCCCCAAAGTCACAGATTCATCACTTCTGCCCCGGGCCCCGCATCCTCCTAGGGACGGCCCTGGAGGGACGTATCATAACATATCGAATCCAAAGGTTCCATTTCACACACGGTCATGAGCCGATTAAAGCAAGAGCCTTAAAGCCTCTGCCTAGTGGTTAAGGGAGGGCGATGGGATGCCCAGGCCCAAATCCAGACCTGCATTCTCATCAGTTGCACTTATTTACACCAAGGATGAATTTTGCCCCAAACCTCTGTCCGGTCCACAGAGTGGACACAGAAAGTCATGAGTCCTATTTTATGGTTGGTAGAGGTGGGAGGGAGGCTAAGAGGGAAAAAAATCTGGGGGATTTGTGCCTGCACTATGATAAGGCTGGGGTGGTGGGGGCCAAACGTGTGTGTGTGTGTGTGTGTGTGTGTGTGTGTGTAGAACTGGAGGGGGGATTGGGACTTGCTGAAGAGTGAAAGTCTCTGCTCCTCCAGACTTCTATTCACCGCTGCTCATTAGTGCGAATTTCCAACGTTCCATCCATAAAGGTTACCCAGGTAGCTCCAGGGCCACATGTTTAGGTTAGAGTACTGGACCAGGACTCAGGAGAGCCTGGTTCCATTTGTGGCTCTGATCTGCTGTGTGACCTTCAACAAAGTCATTATCCTGGTTTGACAGATGGGGAAACTGAGTCACCACCAGGACAATGATGTAGAGCACTTTGAGATCTACTCCTGACAAGGACTATATAATAGCTAGATATTTATTATTTATTATTAATAATTACTATCCCATCCATGCTAAAATTGCTCACAGAGGACCCAACCCAAGTCTATGGAAGGCCTCCCATAGACTTCACCAGGCACTGAATCAAGCCCCATATGCTTAGGCTATTTTCCCCCATCTGCTCTTTTTCAGTGTGTGCTTCATCACAAGAGTGAGATGCGAATCATGCATTTCTGGGAAATAATTACATGCTACAGCGTCTACAATCCTGCTAGAAATGTATTAGCTCTTAATAAATTTTAGAAAAGTACATTCTCCTTTAGTGCCAGCTAAAAAGACATCAGCTCTTAACCAGCTGTTAGGTTGCAACACTCAGAGTGAACCCAGTGAAATCAGTGTTCATTTGAGAGAGAGATAATATTGAAATGACTTAACAATTTCAAACATTTACAGAGTTGGAGCATATCTGTGAGCAACCAGTTTCGCTGGGGCTGTACAAACATGTCCTTCCAGTGAGTGTCTAGGGTTTTGGTAGCTGGAAATGGGCCCTGGGGCACTCACTACCTCCTCAGGTTTTGTTTTAAATTCACATTGATGTCCAGATCCCCGACGGATATAAATCAGCATCACCCTATCGAGCAATGTCGATTTAGAGCAGCTGAGGATCTGACCCTGCAATGTTTGCTTATAGGAGTGACTGCAAGTTTGGTAACACCTCAGTAATTCTCTCAGCCCTGGGGATACTGAAAAGTGCAAGAGAGGCTGCATGTCAGAATAATCCGTACAGTCCGATTAACCGAACATGGCAACAATCCCCTTCCGGAGTGGTTCTGGGGATAACATTTTCAAAAGCTGAGCTCCCAGCCTATTCTTAGGGATCACGTCCTCTGCACTTACTGTTATATTTCTAGGTTAACTGTTCTAAGCAAAACTCTAGTTCATGATTGCTTTGATTTTCTATGGACTTAAAACACTGCTCCTCTGCAGCACATAGAAAATTCAGTTAGCCAGATACTGTATCTGTGTCTAACCATGTTTGTAAGGGAAGGTCTGAACCAAACAGGTTTCAATAGAAGCAGGATGATATGATTTTTCTATAAAGACTTGAACGGTCTACAATCCAACTAGTTTTCAGAGCAGTTTCCCCTGCCTCCATATGCCCTCATTGTGACTGGTGAGGATTATGTGAAGCCTTCTTCCTGTGCCTAGAGTTAAATCTATGAAGATCATTGTCTGAGGAGGGTTCCCAGCTGTGGAATTTGCTGCCTCTAACAGTCCAACGCATCCTGGATTTGGTAACCCTCACGGCATAATGCAAAGCCCGTTTTCTTGTACTTATGCACATTCCCAACCTACAAACAGGGAGTATTCCAACTGTTGGCTAATAAAGGTGGTCATAAGGGACGGTGATTTTGTTTGTTTTTCCATTGTTGGGCAATCTTTGCATGATATAATTAGTAATATAGTTACAGTAGAACTGCAAAGAAGCAGCCTAAATTGTAGTTAGGTGCAGCCCAGTGTAATGCCAAAGGGCTTGTTTAAGAAACAGAAATAGTTTGGTGGAATAGAAGAATTTTTTTTAACTTGCTTGCAAATGGTCGCCAGTTCTATTCCTACGTAATCCAGGGCAGAAGAGGCTGGGATTTAGGAAACCTGGGTTCAGTTCCCTGCTCCTCCACAGACTTCCTGTGTGACCACAGGTAACTCACCGTGGGACAGATGTTTATAGGTATTTCAAAAAAAGAAAAAGGAGGACTTGTGGCACCTTAGAGACTAACAAATTTATCTGAGCATAAGCTTCCATGAGCTACAGCTCATTTCATCTGTTGCATCCAATGAAGTGAGCTGTAGCTCACGAAAGCTTATGCTCAAATAAATTTGTTAGTCTCTAAGGTGCCACAAGTCCTCCTTTTCTTTTTCAAGATACAGACTAACAAAGCTGCTACTCTGAAACCAGTCATTATAGGTATTTCAGTGTCTAAAGATGCACAAAGGTGCCCAGGGGGTTTTTCAAGAGCATGTAGTTGCTTAACACCTACTTATGTCAATGGGAGTTAGGCAACTAGGTGCTTTTTCATTTTCCACTGAATGCATCCGATGAAGTGAGCAGTAGCTCACAAAAGCTTATGCTCAAATAAGTTTGTTAGTCTTTAAGGTGCCACAAGTCCTCTTTTTTTTTTTAGGTGCTTTTTGCAAATCTTATTAGGTGACTAAATACCTTTAAAAATCTGGCCCTTAGTCCATCTGAACCTAGGGCATAATAGTAGTTCCCTAGCTCCCTGGGGTGTTGTGAGGCTAAACATACTAATGATTGTGAGGCACTCACATACCACAGTAATGAGTGCAGGATAAATACCTGAGACAGACAGATTTGAAACAATGGAGCTTATTGTCTTTCTCTTCACACCGCCTGGGTCCAGAAGTGGCTACAATTCCTCACTCCTTTTACTGACCATAACTGAAAGGAAATCCCAGACAGAGGTGAGTTTGGGGGACACGTTTGCAAGCCAGAGGAGAGAACTGGGAAAGCTGCCTCAGGTAGGATGCTATCTCAGTTGCAACAATGGAGCCTGTTGCCCCAGAGTACTCTATGTTAATATGTGATGAAATATTGTTCCCCACAGGGTGGAACAGGACTGGAATGCAGAGAACTGCGAAAACATTTTGTTCACAGAACTTCGCATGAAAATGTCCATTACCTCACTTTAGGCAATCTCAACTTCCTGAAATGTTGCTTTGGTGAAGAAATTTTAAAACAAAAAGGTTTCCTTTGAGAAAGTCAGTCAAAATGGCTCCTGCTGACCAACCAGAGGCCAAGGGGTAACTTCTGCCAATCAGGGAAACCAGAAGGAATACCATATGGCTTCCACTGTACGACTGTTCCCAACTCCAAATGCACTGTGAAAAGCGGTCTTGAAGTTTTTGCAAAAATCTACTTTGTGCAAAAAATCACTTCCTACTCAAATTGAACTTTATCATTAATGCAAAGCACATTTGGCTAGAACATCTTAAGACTACAGAAGTGTCCTTTCTTGCTCAAGATTACAGCACGAGAGAATTTTTCAAACATACCCATTGCCTGTTGTGCATTTTCACTGTCCGACAGGGAGTTTTAACTAGGATAATGTGGCCTCCACTTACTCATCATGAAAAGAGAGTCACAGGCATAACCTAACCAGGAAATTTACAGGTCTAACCAGCCAAGCAGATATTATTTGGGAATGAACAAAATCCCGCTTGGAATATGCCTTCCCACTTTGTTTCATCAAGTTTATGAACATTTTGCATGTAATGTATTCAAGACACATCTTGAGAAATAGCATTTTCCAGCATGGTGGCTCACCCAACATCTATAAAAGAGGAGGAAAAAAGCCATCGGGATCAATAACCATACACAATTAAAGAGTCCTAAGATTAGCTAAATGATTACTAAACTGGCCAGAGAAGTTACATTCCTTGAACTGAATGCATCCAATGAAATGAGCTGTAGCTCACGAAAGCTTACGCTCAAATAAATTTGTTAGTCTCTAAGATGCCACAAGTACTCCTTTTCTTTTTTCCTTGAACTGTGCCAATCGACTTCTATTCTGGCTGTAATCTAGTAGTTATAATGGAATATTTTATGCAGATTATGCACATTACCGATTTCTTATGTCTATTGCACAGCAATTAACATTGTGACACTTCAGTTTTAAATTGGACGCAAGGAAAGAAATAACTACTGTCATTCTGGTTGGCTGGTCTATCAGAAAAGCTTTGTTGGCAGGGCTTTAATGCAACAAAACGGCATTACTAAATCTGCTATTCTCCTTACAAATAGTTGAAACTGGAAAAGATTCAGTGGCTGAGGTCACTCGGATACCATGGCAGAGTCATTATTGAATTTCTACTCCTCTGATTACAGAGAGTGCACACTCAGTCCATTAATTTGTAGTGTGGAAACTAAAAATCAATGGGGGGGCTACTTAAAACCACTTTTGTAATAATTATAATCCCGCCTGCTGATGTACATACACATGCAAAGGGAGCATATAAGCTGCTGAAGAGCCAAAAGAGGATAGGAAAATAGCCAATTTGTTGAGCTGTATCTCAGAAAAGGAAAAACTCAGCCTAGACTAAAGCATTTGGGGCAAAATCCTGGCCCCACTGAAGTCAAAGAGAGTTTTGCCCTGGAAATTTAACTGCAACTGGAGGCCCAGAATCCATTCAAGAGACTGACTAACAGGCGCTTATGTTTTCCTTAATAAACTCATTTCACGCTGGCACTACTAGAACATTGGTGCAATAAGAATGGAACAGAAGTGTATCAGTGGTCCAGGATGGAACCTGGGAGAGGTAATGTTTGGTCGAGTAAGGTATTTCAGGTTTCAGAGTAGCAGCCGTGTTAGTCCGTATTCGCAAAAAGAAAAGGAGGACGTGTGGCACCTTAGAGACTAACAAATTTATTTGAGCATAAGCTTTCGAGCTACAGCTCACTTCATCGGAGGCATCAAGGTGCCACAAGTACTCCTTTTCTTTTTAAGGTATTTCAGAGGCAATACTACGTGACCTATTTACACCATATGTTATGTACTAAATAGCACAGCTCTGCTAAACATTAAAAGCTGTGTCCTTCCTCTGGCGGCTGCAGAGGGGATCTTGAGGGCAGTCTGGTGGTGGGAGTCTAGTTCCTTTGGGCCAGATTACTGTGATTTTTACTAGGAAAAAAGTATCGGGCTTCCTGGCGAAAGGCTCAGATAGGAGAGGATGTGTTACACACTGCTCTGTGAAAATGCATGGTCAATATTTGCATATTCGCTATTATCCAATTGCATTTTCTATTAAAAGGTCTGCAAATATTACAAGGGGATGCATTTGCACACCCCGTTGTGCCCTGGGTTACACAAAAACAGCCCACTGCAAACAACAGGATTGTATGGGTGTAAGTCAGGACAGAATCGGAGTCATTATATATATGTAAATGATGCATAATCATTTGTTTTTCAAACCCACAAAGACCAACTTGATGTCAAATGGAGCCATCCAGCTCCACCATGCCCAGTCACCAGGAGATGTATAGTACAATTAAAAACAGTTCAATTTAAACTCTTCCTTCTTCTCCTCATCCCCACCACATTTGTGTGACAGAAACCAACCAAAGCCAGAACATTTATAAAAGCATGACATCAACTTCTGTTGTTGAGAGAGACAAACTTTTGTACTTATACAGAAGAGCTCTCTGTAAGCCGGGGTGGCCAACCCGTGGCTCCGGAGCCAAA
Source organism: Dermochelys coriacea (assembly GCF_009764565.3). Lineage (NCBI taxonomy): Eukaryota > Metazoa > Chordata > Testudines > Dermochelyidae > Dermochelys > Dermochelys coriacea. The sequence continues at coordinate 22,161,730 of NC_050082.1, forward strand.
TGCAGCTCTTCAGAAGTTAATATGCGGCTACTTGTACAGGCACTGATTCCGGGGCCGGAGCGATAAGCGCCAAATTTCCAATGTGTTGGGGACGGGTGCTTACTGCTCAATCCCTGGCTCTGCCACGCACCCTGCCCCCACTCCAACCCTCCCTGCCCCCACACCCCCTCCTCTCCACCAGAGCCTCCTGCACGCCACGAAACAGCTGATCGGGAGGGGGGGGAAGTGCTGATTGGCTGGGCTGTTGGTAGGCAGGAGGTGCTGGGAGCGGGGTGGGAGCTGATGGGGGGCTGCTGATGTGGTACTGTGGCTCTTTGGCAATGTACATCGGTAAATTCTGTCTCCTTCTCAGTCTCACGATGGCCAACCCCGCTGTAAAGTCAAAAACTTGTCTCTCTCGCCAACAGAAGTCAGCTCAATAACAGATATGACCTCACCCACCTTGTCTGGGACCAACATAGCTACACTAGCACTGCATACAAATAACTGTGGTATCTCCGATGCCTCTGTGTAAGGGGTAGAGGATGACTTTTTAATGCTGACCCCATGTCGTCCAGTGCAGGAAACCCTCTTTCATCCATAGTCATTTACGTCAAGAGAACGACAGGGATCTCAGATAAGTATGAGCTATTATGTAGGCTGTAGTAGTGCCCTGTCCACGATAGGCTAGCACCCTTGCTTTTCAAACGAGACAACCCAACCTCTGCCATGATATGTGAAATATGTACTGCAGCACACAGCGGGGAGAGTTAACTGGAACCTACCGGTCTGAATGTTCAACGTCTTTAGCTTTGTCAGTCTGCGACACAGATAGTGTGATTTAGTCAAACGGTTTCACGAGCGCTCACATTGTTCTTGTGCTGAAAAGTGCCTCAACAAAACAACGACACCCTTGCGGTATTTGCTTCTTCTGCTTGCACTACGGCTGAACAGTACAATGGCATGCAAGAAGGGAATGTTCTCCCACACCAGTCTGCAAAGCTTCACACAGGCCACAAACTACTGTCCTTTCTACTGCGTTCACAGGCAGAGAGAGAGAACTACACAATTACAGAACAGGAATTTACTTTTCAAATGTAGGTTGGTGTTGTACTGCAATGGAGCCAACGTATGGTCCCGCATGCCAGTTACTCAGCTACCATTTGAGTGGAAGGGCAGGCCCTCGCATAGGGGCCTTTGCTCCAAATGACATGCTTGTAACCAGCGTTGAATATTAGCAATGAGGTGCTAAACAAACCTCTTTCAGATATAGAGGGGTCTGATTATCCTCTTCCTTACATGTGTGAAATTAGGAGTAATTCCATTCATCTCAGTAGAGTGACATCTTTGTAAAACTGGTGTTAGTGAGAGAAGAATTAGGTCCATCAAGTGCATCCTGAGTGTTAGACTCCAACCTTAAACCCTAAAACCATCCTGAGAACCACGCTCTGATTGTGCCATTGAACGTTTTTCTGTGCTTATAAAATTAATTTCTTGGCCATTTCATTACAACTAACTGCAGCTGGAATGGATTCCATAGGTGAGGTCAATGAAATGTGTTGATATTCAGCTGGAAGGAAAGGAAAGGAAAGGAAAGGAAAGGCAAGAATAAGAAGAAATGTCAACATTTTCCCTAGCTATTATTTTTGGCCCTATCATAGATGCATTAACAGAAAAGGCAGGCAATATGATCTATGAACGGCTGGATTATTTGCAATGCACAACCATAACCAGCTGCATGTATGCAAATAACATCACTTAGCTAACTCTGCACAAGAGCAACTAGAGGTAGAACTTGCGATTCAAGTCAAAATCATGGCTGTGCTTGGTGAGGTAAAGGCACAGCCCTACTGATAAAAAGAACCTATAGCCACACAAGCACAGGTGCCATATCAGGGATGCACCTGCCTCAAGATGTGGCCCTAACTGACCAGTTCTATTAGTCTATCATGACTAACTTGTAACTCTAAGAAATGCTTTGCACATATATAATCAATTTGTGCAGGGCTCATACAATGGTCACCATTACCATGTAGTCGTACGGGAGAGGGAGTGCAGAGGTTTTTCTGTGTACTTAGAATATGAAATAACTGTACAGAATCCATCCACCTGTCTCCAGCTCAGTCTGTGATGTCCAGGGAACTGCAGGGGTCTCAGATGAATATGTGCTGCTACTAAAACTATGGTAGGGCACTGTCCGCAATGTGCTAATTGATACAGACTTGACAGAAGCTAGAGATGGAACAAAGCTATAAGATCATTGCGTTCAGTTCCCTGCTAATGCAGCATATTTTCTAGAGCGTTGTCCAGTCCAGTTAGAAATGTCTCAAGCAACCAGACTTCTAGCAACTTCTCTTGGGGGCCTACTCTTATGGCTTCCAGTGCTGCTGTCTATGTCTAATCAGAACAGTTCAGATGAGATTTATTATGGAATTTTTCACGTAGAGACAGTGGAGTGTACTTGGGTCTATAAGACACATAATCCAGATTGCTTTAGTGAGCACTAATGGGGATCTTATTCAATCTTTTAGGAAGAGTTGATTTGGACGTTCCCCCACCACCACCCAATTGCTTCATGCTTTATTGCTGACTGATTTATTCCTTTCACTGCTGTGTAAATTAGAGAGGAAAGCAGAGCTGCTCAGCAGCATGGTGCCCTGTTGCTGAACTCAGCTGTTTATGGATTCTAGCAGATGTTTCTGCTTCTAAGATTGTTAAAAAAAACAAAAAACAAAACAAAAAACCACACACACACACACAACACCCTGGCTCTGGATCATTTTGTCCGTATTTTCCACGTCTTCCAAATCACAAGGCAGGTGAAAATATCCCCAAATATGTCAAGTGACACGGATAATAAGAGCTGACCTACAAACTAAATCAGAAGCTGTGCTTTATGTGCAAAGAGGAAAATAAAGAGAAGTGTCAGTCCAGGAAAGTGCAGCACCACAGAGAGATTTTCCATAGATACCTAGTTAACAAAGACATGCAGATGACAGTCAGACTTCTGCTCTATGGATGCCAGAGCTCTGTAAAAACACACTGACCAAACAGAAGTCATCGGGACTCCAGGTTGGAAAGCAGATAGAAAGTACATTTTCTAGTCACTCTGAAAGATGCTTGTTTTGTCAAAAAATTTAAAACAAACAACAACTCACCCTAGACTTTGTGAATTACAGTTATTATTTAGTCAGTCTCTCAATATGGAATGGGTATAAAGTCATGCCATTATTGTGTGATTTCACAATCCAATTCAATTTAGTATGTTCTAGTCTGTGTGCTGTTTACATACCAATGAAACAAACAACGATCGAATACAACAGCCATAATGGTATGCGAGGATGGTAGCCAGAAGGAACTGCGGTCTCTAAGCCGGGCCAGGATATTACATGCAATGGCCAAACCACAAAAGGTTTAGATCATTTGGTTTGGATAATCACCTAAAAAGCTTTTCCGAACTATGCAAACTGGCTGAGCCAGCAAATCTGAGCAGAAAATCTCCTGAGAAGGGGCTTTTTTGTGATGTTTATTGGTGGGCCAGAAGTGCTCTAAGACCAACCTGCCTTGTGGTGCTTCAGCCCTTCTGCTTCCAGACAGAAACAGCAATTGCAGAGGAGGCAAATATAAAAAATAAAGTGTGTACTGAACTTTTGGAACCTGCAAAGAGATCCTGGATGGTTCTTATTTTATCCAGTTCGGTTTGCTCATCCCTAGTTATTTTTTTTTTTCTGTGAACCCACCCAGCACTAACCTTGCCCCGTGGGGGCTGGTCGAGGCTCCAGCCGTGCCCCGCTTCAACATTACTCTGCACCCCTCTAGGGGGGCACACCCCTCAGATTGAAGACCTCTGGGCTATGCAAGACCCTATTTGTCTTTTGCCTTGGCCTGAACTTTTTCTAATAACCCGGGCCACATAAATTTATATTGGATTCCATGTGAAGTCCAGGAGAAACTCCTGATATTACACAGCTCTTTAAAAGGAGAGTCTGTTTGCTCACCCTCCCATCTACCTCGGAGGGTTGCAGCTTGTTGCCATAAGAGCTGTGGCAGTTATTCTTACGCTGATGATTGATACGTCCGGAGCCAAATCAGTCGAAGTATGGAACAGAAAGAATAATGTAGCCTCAGCAAAACACTCATTTCACATGGACTCCCACAGAATTTACTTTTCCTTAACGCTCAAGAGAGCTCCCCTTCACACTGCTTTAGTCTTGCTTTGCTGGCCTGCTTCCCCCCGCCCCACCACAAGCACCAAAGCAGCAGGAGACTGAAAAATAGACATTCTCCAGCAAGACAGCAGGTGCATACATCTACTTAGCATCTATAGCGGGCATAAAGGCTGGGGCTACAGTCACTGAACATATCCCTGCTTTTCCTCGACTTGGAAATAGATTGCTTCCTTCCCAGATACGGAAAGAGTTCAGGGGGCTTTATACCCCGTGACCTTGCCTAGATGAACAGTCCAGACATTTACAACAGCAAGAAAGAGTCCTCATGAAAGCTTCCTTGGGGAAGCAACCTTGTAACCCTAGACTTCTGTGGCCTAGAAAACACGCTATTACAATGTGCAGCTGGCTGCTCCTCCATCGTCTATGCAGATGTCCTGGCACTTACATGATTCATTGGAGGATTCTTTGCTGTGGTTTGCCCTGTATAAGGCACTGCGGGGGTGGGGGTGGGGGGTGAGGGGGAAGGTTAACCCTAAATTGCAGAGAAAATAAGCAGAGAGAAATTCAATGAGGTAAGGAAATAAAAGGGGAAGGGTATACTTTTAAAGCCGCAGACAAGGATTTAGCTGTGTGATTTCTACTGATGTTAAGGACAGCTACACAATTGCAATCCCATGTGTCACTCTGAACAGACAGCTCTTATTTATTCACAGTACAACTCAGGGATGACCAACACTGGGAGCTCTGAGGGTTACACTGGTACCTTGCTAGTAGCGCAAGGGTTGCACCTAATTTGCACTAAAATGTGCATAATATTTAAAACAAAACATTCAGCCAACCATGTTTGCTCTTACGCAACCTCTAGATAAAGGAAATTGCTAGTCACATGGGTTCATCAGCAGTAAAAACCTGTGGCCGTTCAGCTTACTCCCATGGCTAACTAGCCAGTTTATGCATACAAATGTTTGCAGGCACAAATCCAGCATCTGTTGTACATTTATCCCATGAAATCCTGTGGTCTTTTCCCATTGTCTAATATCACAGCTGTGGTACGTACCAGCCCGACTCAAGTACCCCACAGAAGAACAATTCCAAAGAGAAATCCTGATCCTTAAGCACCAAATATCTGGATACAGTGCAAGCAGCAGCGATCCCCGACCAAACCTCAGTGTTTTCAGGTCAGCAGGTGGCTTGATTCACTGCCACCAGGCCTCTGAGCTTTGTGAGATTTCTGGTTAACTGATCACAAACTGTGCAGGCTGGAGAAGATACAGGCTCCAAGATGAAAAGGAGTATTTGTTGCACCTTAGAGACTAACAAATTTATTTGAGTATAAGCTTTCGTGAGCTACAGCTCACTTCATCGGATGTTGCATCTGATGAAGTGAGCTGTAGCTCAGGAAAGCTTATGATCAAATAAATTTGTTAGTCTCTAAGGTGCCACAAGTCCTCCTTTTCTTTTTGCGAACACAGACTAACACGGCTGCTACTTTGAAATCAGGCTCTAAGATAATACCCTGGTATGTGAGAGGGCGTATGTTGTACGGGACTGCATATCTCCGGGTGAAATAAAAAGCCAGAAACACAAACTATCATCCAATGTGTTACTACTTTGAAACACGCTGATCACATGCCCTATTTTTTTTTGTTTTTGTTTTAATCACAAGAGCTCTTTTGCTTCATGCTTGAGTCACTTGGCCTCATATGATGCTGATAGATCAAGGACCTGCAGAGAATTCAAATGACTTTTTTGGTTTCCTCTGCATCCAGATGATATGAAATGCAACTTGGTATCATCATCATCAGCTCATTCGGTACGACTGCAGAGATTCTCAGACTGTTAAAAGGACACATTGTGTGTGTTGGGGATGGGACTAAAGAACTGTGAAGCAGTCTTGTATGTGAGTGGGAAGCATTCTCCCCAAGTATGGCTCTTTATTAGATAGATGACTATAGAGCCATAAGTCCACAGGTCCCTCAAAGGTTCAGGGTCAAGGGGATGAAGCGTTACATTCTAGCAGTTTTCCATCAGGTGAGTTTTTCTAACAAGTTTCTTCATTCTCCCAAACTCACTTACTCTACCCAGTTAGATACACAACCAATGTGATGGTGGTAGACAACAAAGCAGGAATCCCTTACCAGTACCGAGTGATGCCTTGCCACCACTGACTGCTCTGACTCTGGGGCGCGCACGCGCACACACACACACACACACACACACACACACACACACACACACAAAGAATGGAACAAATTCATCCTTGCACTGGCCCAGATCCCAGCACAAGGACGGAAGGAAGGCAGCTTGTGCCTGCCTTGATCAGGCGCTTCGGGGGCTCTATCAGCTTCCATATCAAGCCAAAGTAGCCCTTAGTTGCATCCTGGCTGCAATGGTCCCTAGGGGGCCTTTTGAGAGGACAGAATTTGCAGAGCACAAGCTTTCCCAGTCAAGTCCCTTCCCACGATTTCTCAATCTCCTCTACGCTGATGCTGCTCCACCTTCCGCTCCACCCCCCTGATCTGTCCTGGAACACCTTGTGTCTGGGGTTGCTGTAAGGGGCAACTTAGAGCTGGCTTCCCATCCGTCCCCCTTCTGCACTGAGGCTATTCCCAAGGAGGATGGCGAAGGCCTTAAACTGGCCATATGGCCCCTAGGCTGGTGCTAAGAATGGCAGGGAGATGATGCACCAGGATCAGGACATTTAAGACAGCAACCAAAATCTGCTCATCTATCTTTAGGACACATTTCCGTCCAGCCAACTGTCCCCTGGAAAAGAGAACCGACAAGGGACACAAACTGCAAAAGGAGTTGTTTATGCTCCACTCCCCCTAATCAATAGATTGTTATCTTAATCACGAGTCAAATGGAGCTCAGAATAGGTTATGTTATTGGGCACACAGGCACTGTTGGTTTCAAGCTGCTTCTGGCAACAAAAAGTCACTCAGTTTTAACAGTGGAATTTTTCTTGATGAGCAGAAAGTAATGTGCTATGGCCTTGGGGTTTCAGAATACAAGTTTATGGAGCCTGGGAACATGTGGTTTACCTACATTCTCAGGAGTTCATAGTATATCATTTTAAATAGGAATAAAATACACCCCCTCATGGCTTTTGTTATTATTTATGTAATGCCAAAGTGTGTCAGGCATTAAGCTAACATGTATATGAATATACGGTCCTTGCTCCCCGAAGACCTTACAATATAAATACACAAACAACATACTAAGAGTTGGGGGGAAGGATGCAAAGTTAGCCAAGGGGGAAAATTAGCAACATCTAGTCACTTCCACAATTGTTTAGGTTTTATCTGTTTTTGGTTTTTTTTTTTTAAATTTCCAATCTGTTTTGTTTCATCCATGCTTCTTTGAAGGACAGCGGTAGCGCTTACAGACCCTTAGGAAGATATTATCTCCTAGTTCAGCAAAGCACTTGAAATCAAGGGACTGCTGTGTGTGTAGGTGCTTGTGTGTTTTGCTACATCAGGGCCTTAGCTTTAAGGAATCTGAAAGAGCGAAATGTGGTGGTGTAGCAAATGAGGGATTCCAGGTAATGGGGGCTGCCTGGGAGAAAGGCATAAAGGGCAGATTTTCCTGTGTGTGTGTGTGTGTGTGTGTGTGTGTGCGCGCGCGTGCGCGCTCAACAAGTCATTGCAGCACCAACATCGTATCGTCACAACATCATGATTTCGCAAAGAAACACTGTGGATCACAGTAAACAATGGGATGCAATCTCATTTTGCTGGCCCAGAATAATTTTCAGAGACTGCATTTCGTAGTACTCTAAGCCACACCGACAATCAGGATGGTTCTACCAAATTGGGACTGTGTAACAGCCCAAGGGGAGAACCTAGTTGTTCTTTAGGTAGGTAGAAGACTCTACAGCTGTCAAAGGCCTCTCCTCCTTTCTCCCTGCTAAATGGATTCTCTGTGCTTTACTGGAACTGAGCTGATCGTGCTAGGAGGAAAAACATTACATTGTGCATCTGGCTATTATCTCCATGGCAAGCTGTGTGAACGGATCCCATTTTCGTAATGCGTCTGAGAAATAAAAAGCTTTATTTGCTTTGTTTTAACGGCTCTTTTGCACTGATCATGGAAACCATTTTTCTCTGCTCAAATAAGTTTACAAGTTCACTGAATTTCAGCAGGAGAAGCTTAAACTATGTGGAAGCTGAAACTCCCAAGCAGAACCTCACATTCTCTAATCTGACCTTATGCAACAGAGTGTTTTACGTTGTACAGACAAGCTACATGGCTACGCTATTTTGAAAAAACTGGTGGCAATTCAGAAAGACTCCATTAGGGGCCTGCAATCCTTAGCCAAATTAAATTAGTTTAATAGAAAATTTGTGCTTTGTACTGAGAAGGCTCCAAATGACATTCAATAACAATCATTATGTTCATTGCTCAGTATGCATCCCCCATGGAAAATCAGTACAGAGACACCTAACTGGAGCTCATTATTGTGTTCAGTGAGGAAATCGCATTAATACAGCTTCGATTAGTAAAAGTTGTCTTTCATACATTAGCTGGTATATACTTCCACAGTGGTTGAAGACCTAATGGCGTCAAGGTTTCGGTCTACCCAATTCTTCCTACTGCATTAACATTCTATTCAAACCCAGCCCAGTCATGCTTTTGAAAGAAAAGGGCCATTTACATACCCAAATGCAAGAGGTGTTAATTAACACATTCACTTTTATTTGCATAATCAGTGTTAAAAATATTTTATAGGTTAATTAGACATGATGCAAATTGGATTAAGAAGATTTAATTTGGATTTTGATAACCTGAATATTATATTTCCACAGTTGTAAATACATTCGGCATTATACATGGATTCTAAAGCCCTGGTTTGCTTTTCAAACACAGTTATTTGGCAGGCTTAAATGATTTATTCTTCCTCTTTTCCCTTGCAAACTCTCAATTTTCAAATTCAATTCTAACTGCAGTGATATCTAGCATAGATGGATTGAGCCAGTAAGCCGCTCAGATGTTTTGACACTTTATGGAAGTCTACCATTTGCTATGCACTCTCGTTGTTTGGGCACAGAGTAAAAACATGATTACAACTTCCTCAGACTCCCCTGTGCCTGAAGAAATAGTGCACAAATCTTCACACCAATTGCAGGGGACGTCACAAACCAACCTAAGGTTGATTGAATATTTATGACCCTCTGCAACAAGGTTGGGCTAAGACTTGAGCTAGTAATGAAACACCAACCCAAGCAAGCATCACATGGTTTTATATGGATCATACATTTGCACGGATCTAATCCGCAGGAGGGCAGTAAGCATTCGTTATGGTAATGTGCAATGAGAGCCAAACTAACTTCCATTGAAAACGTATGATACAATTCTAATTGCCTGAAATGGGAGAAGACTGGACCTGAGAAACAGTCACAAATGGGTATATTACAGCTGGATTAACTCTTAACAAAAACATGCAACACAGAAGCATAGGAATCGCCATTTTAATCAAACCCGTGCTTCCTGGAGTCCAGTATTCTGTCTCTGACCGTGGCTAGTACCAGATGCTTCAATAAAAGGTGCAAGAAATGCTGCATTAGACACAGGGTGGATTTCTTCCTATGCCCCGGCAATTAGTGGTTGGCTTATGCCCTAGAGCATCAGCATTTATACCTCATCTGGTTTTATCCTATCACATGTACTCATTATCCACATAAGTGTCTACTCCTGACGGTGAGAAGGAAGGCAGACTCCTCCTTCAGGTATATCTCAGAGTGACCCAACCAGGTACAGAGGACTTCAGATTGGAAGAATTCTGGGAGAAAATAATTGTCCACATACCAAAGAACACAAAACCCAATTTTTTTTCTATTACAGTGAACATTATCAATACCGAAAGCTTTGCATGATGATCCCACACAAATGCTTATGAGTTAATCAAGGCTCATTATAGAAGAGTTCATTGGCAACTTGATGGACCAACCACAGACGAAACTAGGTCAAAGCTATCAAGCCAGACAAATCTATGCTCAGTAAAGATCTTTAAAAGACATTCAAACTGAAAAAAAATAGTTCTATTCTATTCATTTCAGCTTAAACTGAGGAGTTTTATTGTCTGAAAAGTGAGATGCCCAGTTAAAGATCAGCAGATGGTACCATAGTTAACATAAGTGTCTCCAGATTTCCAGGCCGTAAGTTTAATAGCTCTACTAAGTAGTGGTTAACATGAGCCCTCAGTCTTTCAAGCAATGGATGGCACCATGGATATAAATGAGTTTAATGTTGAGCAGATGTGAGTGTTCTTACCTGTTCCTTGAATTTGGTGCTATCCTTTGACAGCTAACGGTCGTGGTTGAATGTTTTCCACCGTTCCCCACCTCCTGCTTCACGTCCCATTGCCGGGGATCGCTTGTCTTCACGCTCAGAATATTCACGCCCTTCTTCACCTTGGCCCTGTTGGGAGCAGTGATTGTGAAATATTTAGAAGAGAGTAATTCATGACTGTGGCCTTCCTAATGTAGCTCAAAAAAATTCAATACATCAGCATTAAAGAAAGCACTGAAGGTGTTTTAAAATCCATTTGAACCTAGTAAAGATAGCATGAGGGATAACATTAATGCAGACCTGAGCTTTGCCTACCAATGGCAACCTTTTAATTTTATTGAAAGGATCAATTAACTATATCTATTTCCATAGTCTCAGACTTTTAGGCCATCATGATCACACCATCTTCATGTTGTGAAACTTTCTGGGAAAGCCAGGTTCTCTGGGGGTGGTTTATGACGACAACTGTGAATGTAAGAAAATTTACACAATGGATTCTTTCCCATATTTCTGAAAAAATTCCTCACTTCGGTAGAAATTTGCCCCAATGTGGAAGTCCTAGGAACCCAAGCTTAGGCTATGGCTACACTACCAGGCATACAGTGGCACAGCTGCATCAAAGCAGCTGTGCCTCTATAGTGCTGCTAGTGCTAGAAGCTCTTCTGCCGACATAGCACTGTCCACACCAGCGCTTAGATCGGTGCAACTTACATTGCTCAGGGGGTGACTTATTTACACCCCTGAGTGACATAAGTTATACCAACATAAGAGGTAGTATGATAGGCTTAGACACTTCATAGGAGTCTCATTTGGACTCTTTCCACCGGCATGAATTTCAATAGCAGCTCTTTAAAGAAGCCTTTTTCCTTGCTTCTAATATACTTGTAGCTCTGTGGCATTAACAGTGGATTGGTTCATATTCTCGCTTTTTGTGTTTTGGATCCTCTCATTCTAGAAGGCCATTCTAAGGAAATTCTCCTCTGAAACCTTTACTGTACAAAGAACATTGTCTATTGATTAGAGCTGGGATCTGTATTTTCATTTCTGCCATGAATTTGCTGTGTGACCCTGGACAAGTTAGTTAATCTCATCCTATGCTTCTAATAACATCAGCACTGGATGTTGTCAGGTTTAATTAAAGAGAGTTTATAAAGTGATTGAAGATTCTCTTAAGAGCAAAATTTATGACTCCAATATCGGTGACAATCAATTTTCATCACAAGACATCAAGAATGAGAGACCCCTATCCATCTACATAGGCACTGATACAGCTCCAATCCCCAGAGTATTTGTGAACTCACAAAAGTCACTCGGAGTTGGATTCTCATACATGTGTGCGCATGTACAGGGGATAGCAGTCAATTACAACACCTGGATTTTGCAACAGCCTGGCCCCAGCCTCAGTTTTAGCAACCTAAGTGCTGCTCTAAATCATGCCACTGGTGTATTGTCCTTATGGGACTTACCCCAGTGGAAGCCTGGAGGAAAGGGCAAAGAGCACAATGGAAAATTAGGCTCTGAAGACTAGATTTTCAAAGGTTATTAGGCACCTAAGGATGCAGATATGTGTTTTGAAAATCCCAAAAGGCACCTAAGTGTCTAACTCCCACTGAAATCAAATTTTCATTTCACCAAAAAAATTGAAAATTTTTTCATTTTGGGTCAACCTGAAACAATTTCCCCCCCCCAATTCTTCAGTCCGTCACAAACTGAAAAAAATCAATTATTCTAACAGCTCTCCTTGAGTATTTATGAAGCTTTTTAAAAAATTTTGGTCAAATTCTTCATCAAAAAAAAAAATCAGCCGCCCCCCTGGCACTGAATTTGATAAAACCCCTGAAATCCCAAATCTGAAGAACACCCACTGCTTAAGTGCTAATATCTCACCAAAGAAAGAGAGGTAAAAGCCCTTCAAACCTAGACCTTTTGTGCTTCTTCCACGTGTGAAAACAGCTTTGAAATGGCACAATGTCAGTTGAAATTGGATTCACAACCTTTGATTTTGATTAGGTTTACAATTTCCTCAGGAGTTACAATTGCTTTTTCAACATGGCAGCTCAAATAGTCAATGGCTGGACTCTTGTTTATTGGGGGGACACTTTATCTGGCCAAGGTTAGTAGTACAATCCACTTACCAGAGGACAAAAGGACCTGACTACAATACCATTGTTAATTAACTACAATATTGGGCATTAGGATGAGTGGCCTTCGCATCTACCATTATGTAAAACCCATTTAAAGAAGCAAACTATTCAGGAATAAAGTAGGCTACATTTAGTAAAGAAAAAATCAATGTTGTGATTGCACTTAGCACTAGAATTAGGTTTCAGAGTAGCAGCCGTGTTAGTCTGTATTCGCAAAAAGAAAAGGAGGACTCGTGGCACCTTAGAGACTAACAAATTTATTAGAGCATAAGCTTTCGTGAGCTACAGCTCACTGCATCGGATGCATTTGGTGGAAAAAACAGAGGAGAGATTTATATACACACACACAGAGAACATGAAACAATGGGTTTATCATACACACTGTAAGGAGAGTGATCACTTAAGATAAGCCATCACCAGCAGCAGGGGGGGGGGGAAAGGAGGAAAACCAAAGATTTTCCTGTTGCTGGTGATGGCTTATCTTAAGTGATCACTCTCCTTACAGTGTGTATGATAAACCCATTGTTTCATGTTCTCTGTGTGTGTGTATATAAATCTCTCCTCTGTTTTTTCCACCAAATGCATCCGATGAAGTGAGCTGTAGCTCATGAAAGCTTATGCTCTAATAAATTTGTTAGCCTCTAAGGTGCCACAAGTACTCCTTTTCTTTTCACTAGAATTAGGGTATGAATACCCACAAGACTAAGCTTCCTAAATAAATACGCAGAAGTGTAATCTGTTACTCTCCCTCTAAAAGGGGCACTCTGAGGTTATATAACAAGGTCAATGGATGAATCAGAATTAGGTCAGACCATACAGAGTACCATGTACTTTTAAGTAGGTCTCTACATACATGCTTCAAATGTTTTCACTTAAATGTGAATTTACTTATGATATCCAACTGCTAGCAGAGTAAAGTCTATTTAGTTCCTTTTCAAAGATTGGTTGACCTTGTTGTATGGCTGTAACTAAATATTCATTAAAAATAACCAACAGTACAACTTTGTATATAAAAACTTGCTAGTCTCAGCTCCCAAATAAACCACTAAAGACCCATTGGCAATTGCTTGCCAGTCTCCTGTATTTACCTCCCTAACCCATGTAGCGTTTATACACATGCCGCATTCTCTAAACTGAGGCAAGTGCAGTGGGTGATACTAAGTGGAGATGACAAGCAGCTGGAATACTCCAGGCTTCCTCAGAGCACACTTCCCCACTCCAATTGAACAATTTTCCTCTCTGCTGTGCTTATTCAAATCACATAGCATCACTCAGCCAGCCACTTTGTTTTATCCCTCCCTTCTCCAAAATGTGCCAACCCACAGAAACTTGTCACTCATCCTGTCTGAATTTTTGGCCAATTATACCACAACATGCTTTTCAGTTGCTTTCCCCAACAGCAGGAGGGCCTAATCATCAGAAGGGAGCAGGACATGCTTGAGTTCATCGAAACCCAGTGTCAAAACCGAGCAAATCAAATTTTGTCTTCCATCTTTCATACTTTATTTCACTCTTTCTTTTCCATCTCCGTGGGCCACATTTTCCATCAGCCAGCTGAGCAAGTAATCCCTCACATACCACCACTGCTGCTCTCTGGAGCGTTAGAAGTGGTTACATTTGCTCCAGGCATTTGGTTGTCCAAAAACCCAAAGAATTAGATCTCAGAATACAGACTATCGGCATTTCTAAAGCATCCAACATGGCCTCTAGGTGTTGGTTTTGGACCTCTGTCCAAAGTAGGACCAAAATTCTCCTGTTTTGCCTTGCTCTGGCCATAAGCTACATTCCACATGAATGCTCCCAGAATTCCTCGACCATTTTGACTATGTGCTTTCCATGGCAATAGTAACCCAACCGAGGCTCATGGCTTACCCTATCAAATCCAGTATTCAAAGGCCTGAAATTCTACCCTGGTCCTTGAAGTTTCACTGAACTGCATTGCTCATCTCATGGGGTCCCTGATCAGCTGAGAACTCACTCCTGCAGTTGAAACAGGGACAGGACCACCAGTCAGCCAGCAAGATGAGACAAAGGGAAGAGTCCTGCTTCCTTCCAGCAGGCCATACGCTAAGAAAGGAGGAAGCGTGCACTCTCCCCTCCACAAGTGAGCCACATGGATGGAGGAAGAGAGGATGGGGAAAGATTTAAACATAAGTCCCAATCCAGCAAAGCACCAAAGAATATGCTTAACTTTAAGCATGTGAGCAGAACCATTAGCTGTTCACATGCTTAGCTTTCAGCATGTGCTTAAGTGCTTTGCAGGATCAGGGCTGTAATTTTTGATCCACACAGTGGAGAGATGAATCACCTTCAGGCTAGAATTGGATAGAGTAATGGCGAGGTCAGCTTCAGCTTCACACTGAATCAGGGTTTCTCTAAGGATGGATTTGAAGCCCTTTTCCACATAGTAGCCAGAATGCTGAGTGACACAAGCTTGTCTCTTATGCCTGGATCTCTGTGGTTATTAATTTGTATCACAAAACACTTGTACCTCAGATCTGTCTCAGACTCATTTGGGGGCTTCTCCCTCTTCTCCCCAACAGCTAGATAGAGCATTTGTTGGCATGGAAAACAAGTAGCATCCTGACTTCAGAGAAGACAGTCCCTGACAATTTACATTTGAAAATCACTGGATATTTCTTGCCAAGACTAAATAAAGGAATTTTAGAAAACCCCACAATAAGAACCAACTTGTTTAATTTTACACTTTCCAATCAAAAACTGAGGTACTCAATTTCATCAGCAAATTTTCATTTAGACTAAAATGTCTCAGGCTTCCTAGAGTGTAAAGTTTAGAGACAAACAAATATAATTAATGTGTTCAACTCAACTACAGATACAAACCTTGTCATTGTTATTGCATTTTGGTGTCTCTTCTGCTGTTAGATTATAAGAAACCTCATGTTTATCAGTAACTATATGTAAAAAGCATCTGATAAACGCAGTACATACAAATAGCAATTAAATCAGCAACAGCCACAGCAGAAGATGTGATTTATGACTCACGGCAGCTTTGAAGCCTTCTCACATTAAAATTTTCCTATTTAAGTTAAAATCTAAGGTGCATGTTTATGGTCACAATGGGTGAATACCACCTGCAACAGTAAGATATCGAAAGGGCAAACTTAACCTCCCAATCCTAAATTCCAACACCTCCCTAGTTCCACTAGGAGCAGCTCCTAACAAGAGACTCCCAGTGGTGTTGTATTGTGTGGGATTGTTGCGATACTGACAAGGGATCTAACAGCTAAGGCCCTGCAATCATACATGATTCTGCTGCAAAATCAAAGTCTGAGTTGAGATGACAACACTAAATTTCATCAGTGACCGACATTAGGTTTGAAATAGTTTTCTAGCGCCAAGCCCTCCAGTCCCTGCCAGTGTTTTCTTTTCAGAAGGTTATACCTAGCTTTGAATCTTTTGTGTGCCATTTAAACTCCATCCTTTCCCTTGCATACTGTTCTTTGATCCCAGCAGTGTCTACTCTCAGATCAACAACTGCTGCTTCATATAGAACAAACAAAACAATCTCACCTTCTCAGGTGCTGCACTGTATGACTTTTCAGTAAGAAGTTTTCTAAACTTTATACATTATAAATAAAATCTTATGCTTTGACTTAGCAAACCCTGACCCCTTTTGGTTGTTCTTCTCCAGTTCTTCAAATCCTTTCCTGCCTGTAATATTTGCTAACATTCAGTATATTCCACTACGGCTCCACTGATCTGCCCAGGCTATGGGAGAGCACCAAAGGTTACTGAATTCCGAAGGTCACATTGTAAGAAATGATTTAAATCATCTCAGGACCCTTTCATTTTTTTTAAACTCAAAGAGCCTACCCAAAGGTAGCTGTGGGTTGTTCCTGGGCTGCACTTCTGACCTTCTCAAGTTCTGCCAAAAGAAATTTAACCTCTTTCTGCCAAAATTTAAAGTCAACCCCTTCTCTTCTTTGTTTCCATAGCAAATTGGCAGATTACAGCCAGTTTGTGGCATCCATAAAACTCAGGCAGGAGACTAACTGCGACAATTAAACAGGGTTTGTTTTATTAAGAAAATCTTTTCCTTTCATCTTCCTGGGTGAAGAAAGGCCGGGGGTCTCACTCTAGCTCTCAGGGGACAGATGCAAAATGGTAACAATTGAACGCCTCATTGCCAGTCGCAACAGAAAAGCCAGAGGCTGAACAGAACATGGAGTCTGTCCTTAGTGGCATATAACCTCCAAATGTACATGCAGAACCTCTAATAAGAAAGGATGATTGTGTGGTTAAGGCACCAGATCAGGACACGCAGCTCTGCCACAGGTTTGCTGTATGACCTAGGGCAAATCACTTAATCCTTCTTTGCTCAAGTTCTACATTAATAAATGGGTATAACGATACCTCCTCTTTCTCACTCTTTGTCTATTTAGCCTGCAAGTTCTTTGGAGCTGGTCTCTTATTATGCGTAGATACAGCGCCTCACACAACAGAGCCTCAGTCATGACTGAGGATATTATTATTCCAGGGTTGCTATCCAGTATATTGGTAAATGTGATGGGTCACCTATAGATAGCTTTTGGTATCCAGGATTTCTAGACTGCAGGAAATTGCCTGTTAAGTTAACCATTCTGTCAGGAAAGAAAAGGAGTACTTGTGGCACCTTAGAAACTAACAAATTTATTTGAGCATAAGCTTTCGTGAGCTACAGCTCACTTCATCGGATGCATTCCAATGAAGTGAGCTGTAGCTCACGAAAGCTTATGCTCAAATAAATTTGTTAGTTTCTAAGGTGCCACAAATACTCTTTCTTTTTTGCGAATACAGACTAACATGGCTGCTACTCTGAAACCTGGCATTCTGTCAGGGAAAGTCTTGCCCACCAACCCTCTCATTCTCTCCAGGAAGCTGCTTTCTCATGGGATAGTCAAGGTAAAGCCTCCAGTAGATGGTAATTGACACGTGATATGTACCACTCTCTATATACTCTACAAATCTGGGCATCTGGAATGGGCAAGGGCAGAGCAGAGCGAGTGTGAACAATAATGAACAAAGTTATCAAACGTTTTCTGTTGTGCAGCGAACAGATTTGGTTCACCCATTTATTGTTATTTGTGTTGCTGTAGCACCTAGAAGCCCCATCACAGACCAGGACCCCATTGTGCTAGGCCTCCAAAATCCCCTGCCCCCAAAGAGTTTACCATCTAAGTACATGACAAGAGACATCAGATGAATACAGACAAGTGGCTGGGGGAGCACATGGAACCAATGAGGCATTATTGGTCAGTATGATAGTGGCGGTCAAGTTTTGGTTCTGCTTCACCCATCCCTATGAGCGACAGGTGAGCCTGGCTATCCAGAGAAATCACCTCCCTCCCGGTGACATATTGACACTATCAAGTCAACAGAAGCCTCCAACTGGAGCCTCTTTGACATAAACAAGAGGCGTCTGCTGACAGGGCGTTATGTGTGAAGGATCCTTGGGTATGGAACTCACTTTCCCAACTCCACCCTGCTTGGCCAGCCATGAACATCCTGGGCATGCTGCAAAGGCCCGGTCTTTTTCACGCTTCCCTCAGGCTCTCGGGGATGAAGTGGGAGGTGTCTATGCTCACGGGCTGTCCTTTGGTACTGCTTGTGGGATTTTCAAAAAGTGCCCCAGGGATATGGTCACCCTGGCCCAGTATTTAGGCACTGAACTCCCACTGAGGATCTGGGCCCCAGTGCCTATTCATTTCAATGGGAATTGGTGCATCATATCCCTTAGGTAGCTTTGAACAGCTTGGCTTCACAGCTGAGCTGGGATGTCCTCCCCACCCCCTGAGCCAGCTACATTTTCAACATTTAAATAAAGAAATCAAAAGAACCAGAATCTGAACACTTTGGGGAACTTCCTGGGTCAGCTCAGGTCCATTTTGGCGATTAGCTGTTTGTTAACACTTGCAATCCCTTCAAATTCCCAGCCAATTATTATTATTTTGAGTCAGTGAACTAGTCATTTAAGCTTCTAATATATCTCCCAGCAAAACTACTTTCCCCAGCGCTGAGAGCTAATACTTCCCGCCCCAGCATTAGTTAAGGGATTATAGGGACGATATGAGAAAATATATATATATATATTCAGGAGTGATCTACAGTATGTAGAGACTCTAGGGCTGTCTTTCAGGCGAAGAGGAAACTCCGTCTGAATTTACAACCTGTTAACATTCTGCCTCTAGCAAAGATAAACACTGCAACCTGGGAGCATTCATGGAAACTGTCATGGGGCCTCTACCGTGTTTAACTTGGATCAGCTGGATAGTAGAGATTTGAGGGGAAACAACAGTATTACAGAGGGCCTTGATTCTGCCTCAGCCAGATCCTTCCCATTCCTTGAATGTGGCAAGGCTATTTAACACGGAGATACTTCACAGAAGCGCTTAAAAAAAATAAAAAGCAAGGCAGCCCCTTAAATTGTAACAAAAACCCTGCTTGACCTGCACCTTGGATGACTGGATTAGATGAAGCCAGCAAGGAGGTGACAGTGTCAGGCTTGAATCATCAGAGGAATAACAAGTTGGAAAAAAGGCAGAAGAGCTGGCCCAAACCTCTGCACCAATTATTCTCAGGGGCAGATAAATCTTTTGCTCCTCCCACTCCCTGTCCCCAACCCCACAGGCTCAGGGCTTTATATGATATTGAAGCGCTGCCAACTCTCATAATTTGAATCACAAGTCACACAATATTTGGTGTTTTTTCATAAAGCTCCAGCTCCAGGAGTCACGTGAACACCCGAGAATCTCAGCTTTCTTTAAAAAGAAAGAAGTGTCTAGCCCTCCCAGGTGTAGAGGAATGATTGACAACATGAACCCAAGTATTTTCAATAAAGAGAACCACTCATTTATTATTATTTTTTTTAAAAAAATCATGATTTTTAAGACTCATGATTTTATGAAGTTTGACTCATGATTTTTGAATGTTTGGGGCTGGCAATACTAATATTGTGGTCAGGCCTCACTGTGGCTCCTTTCAAATCTGACACCAGTTTACCTCTTCCCCTCGAACTGCACCTCAAAGCACATGAATCTTCTCCCCCGAAGTTAACAGGGAATTCTGGGTGCACAAGCAACGCAGAACGAAGACCAGAGCAGGAGCAACAATGTCTTTTGGTGCCTAGAGAATTTTCCCAGGAATTCTCGGCAGCCATTTTACATCTGATAGCAAACTTTTCCAAGTCAGTGACAACACCTAAATAAGGGAGGACCATAAATACTATATATATATATATATATATATATATATGCACCTTATGAACCTTGAATTCAAAAATAACTGGTACAACGCAAGCAGTGGGCACATCTCTCAGACTTTGTATGGAAGGAACTTTAAAAAGCTGAGGCATAATCATACCAAGTTAAGGCCCCTGAAAGGTCCTCCCTGCAGGATTAGGGCCCAAATTCATGTGAGTTAGCGCTCCGTGAGTAAGGGTTGCAGGATGGGACCCTAGCCCAGCTGGACAGGTTGCCTTCTGCCCTGGTTTACCTCCAAAGGAAATTGAAACAAGCAGCAACCAATCAACCCACCCACAGTAAATAGGAAGCACAGCGTGGGTAAATCTCAAGGAGGGATTTAGCTGTTCATACTAAAGATGACCTCTATAGATCTATATTATAGGATTGCAGACATTTTTGAGATAAGCAAATAAGCAAATGCACCGAGATTATGCTTGACATTGCGTGCACTTTCCATTATTATGACAAGATCTCTCTAAGCTGAGTATGCATGGCATTCCCCCAGCTCACATGGCAGGAGCATTACTGGGAAAAATACTTACAGTTTGCAGCATTTATTAGGATTATTACTTAGACCCTAAATGACTTTCCCTACAGTCCCTTTGTATTTTTAATCCTCTCTTCAGTCCCCCTCTGGCAGCTGTTACTGCTACACTTTACCATCAGCTAAGCAGACTACAAGGCTGCTTTTCCTCTTTCCTAAGAGGAATCCTGAGGGATGCTGAGCTTCAACTGTTCAAAAGAGGGACGGGTGCCCTGAAAATGTCAATAAATGAGCGGTGATGTTGGGAGCTTCTGCCAAATTCAAATTCTAGGGGTGCTGCTTTACAATTCTCTCAGGGGTTTCACAGAAATTAGAAAGGGAAAAGAATGACTGCAGTCGATCAGCTAATCCATCTTCCAAGAGCCCATGCAGGATTGTCCCCTGCAGTACAGGCGCCCACTCCATGGGTGCTCAGGGGCTCAAGCACCCATGGGAAAAACATAGTGGGTGCTCGGCCCCCAAGAGCCAATCAGCTGTTTGGCAGCTGACCAGAGGCGCTTGCGTGAGGGTGGAGAGCAGCGAACGGCAGGCGGGTGGGTGGCCCCGGGGGAGGGGGCGGGAGGAGGCAGCATGACGATGGGGTCTTAGGGGAGAGAGCGGACCAACGGGCAGGAAAAGGCGGATTGAGGGTGGGGCCTTGGGGTGGAGCGGTGGGTGGTGCACCCACAGGGACAAGTAAAAGCCAGCACCTAGGCCCTGCAGTATAGTATATTGTGCTTTGAGGAGTCCAGTTTAATATGGCTCCCTAAGGAGATCGGTCCAGAGATCTCAATACGCTTCCCAAAGCTCTCTGGCATGCAGCTGGGGGTTCACTGACTGGTACAACACTTAAGGAGGTGTTACATGTGCACCTGTCAGTGGTCCATTCAACCCAGCCACCTCCATCTGCCCTTTTGGGGTAGCTAGTAGCGCTAGCCATGAACAATCCTTGGGCTTAGGTGAGCACCAGGACTGCAGTCAAGACAGAGTGCAGAGAATAGCAGTTGAGAATCATTGCAACAGGTTTTGTTTAATATTAGCACACAGACCCCCGTACTTGGTAACGGCCTGTCTCTCTTCTTTCACCATAATTCTTGCATCGATATGCAATCACCTTAGCATACGCACCCTTATTCCTGTTCTTCTGTTTCAGAACAACTGCATCTTCCATAAAAAGAAAAGGAGTACTTGTGGCACCTTTCTTTTTTGCGAATACAGACTAACACGGCTGCTACTCTGAAACCTGCATCTTCCATCTAATTCTGTATGCTGGCAGTATGTAGGAAATGCTGTGAAAATAGTCTAGGGGGGTGCATTGGACAAAGCTGCTAGCTCTTTATGTTAGAATTGAATCTTAATGTATTTAAGGCTGCCAGGGATCTGTGATACAGCCTTCCAAATGGACTCTGAGTTTACCCAGCATGAGCTCAGATTCTTGTGCCTTGAGACTGCTGCTAGTAGCTTATGCTTTTAAAGCCCAATTAAATGAATCGTAAGACTCCACGGAGGTCGGGGGTCGGCTCAAATCCCTAATGTGCACTCTAATGTGGTGCAAAGGGACCAACATGCGACCAGCTAGGCCCAGTATCCAATCTGAGCAAGGAGGCAGAGGGGACATATGATGGGAACTCAGATGGCTAAGAAATGAGAAAACAATGAGGAAGTCAGGGATGGGTGCTTCTCATGAGGTTCAAGGATTAGGGGAACCACTGCAACTGCTTTCTGGTTTTGTAACAGACAGTTTTTGTTTCTTTAAAGGGGGATTCAGCGGAAACATCCACATCTTTTCTAAGCATTAGGAAACCTGTGCTTTGCATTAGGGACAGAAGAATCCTTCCAAGCCTGGCGGGTGCAAGTGGCCCTCAGGGTATGTAACATACACTGTATTTTATTTTATTCACCAGGATTTTTTCCTCCACCCTCTCTACTCCTTCCTCCTTCATTCCCAATCTCTCTGTATTTCTCTGCCACTTGGCTCGTTCCCACTATCTTCCCTTGCACCCCTATTTTTCCATCTGTCTTTTTTTTTCCCAGGCCCCTCTCTACTCCTTAATTCAAGATTTGACTAAGTCATACATGAACCCAATCATCCATCACTGAACCCAATCACCCCATCCACCTTTACCCCTCACTGGTGGAAACAAAAGCTGACTACGACTCCAGCCCTAGTTTTTCAGTTTCTTGTTTGTTTGAATTCAATTTGCAGTTGGGTCACATTGTGGTGCAGACGGTTTTTATTTTATTTTGTTTTGTTCTTGGAAGGAAATGTCAAAAGCGATAGGGTGGTTTTCAATAAGCATAGGGTGGAGGCCCATTTGTTGAGACTGCTGGACAAGAGGAACACAGTTAATTAGGGGACCTCTAGAACATGGGTAATTCTGTCATCTGCTCAGTTAAATGAAAAGGGTCTCACAGCTACTAAGTAATACTTTAGTGAGAAGAAACATCCCTCTTCAATACACATGCTCTCTGTTATACATTTGAGATATCATGACCAGACCCGAAAAGCCTTGGCTATATACCTTCCAATCATAGAAGCCCTCTTATCTTCTCTGCATGTTACGTAAGTGGGGCTAAATTCTCCTGCTGCAGGATATCAGGAACTACCATTAACTTTTACAGGAGTCACTTATATCCTACTGCGGGAGAGTTTGGACCAAGATCCTAGGTACCAAGACAGTTTACAATGACCCTCCTTCCAGGCACCTATAGCAGCTGAAGCATGGCAAACCCGGTTCTCATCCCCAGTTTGTTGGAAGCAAATTAGTGCAGCCATCTGGTCTCTGTGCCTCAGTTTCCCATCTATAAAATGGGGATAGTAATCCTTCTTGTCTGCTTTGTCTATTCAGACTGTAAATGCTTTAGGGCCGGGACAGCCTCTTACTGTTTGTTTACACAACGCCTCACACAATGGGGCTCTGATCTCAGCTGGGGCCTTCTCATGTTATTGCAATGCGAAAAAAGAAGTACTTGCAGCCATGTCCTTCTCCCAAAAGCCCCCACTAAGCCATTATGGAGACCATTTCCTGTGGAAAGTTCGGTCTTGCGCTGGCCAGAGTGGTCTTGCTATTGGCCTCTACTGAATGATACGTCAGACATGCTCATGCACTAGGATTCTGTTGTCCTCCAGCTGTCAGCCCTCACAACCGATTCTCCTTTAGGGACCTGTTCTTTAAGGCTTGAGTCCATGAGGGCTGTGGAATCCTGGTGCCACAATGGAGAAAGGGAACTCCTGACAGGCCACTGAATTGTTCAATTCCTTTGAAGTGCCGTTGCAGGAATCAGTGGAATGATTGCAGGGTGTACCCAAAGACGACCAGCTGCCAGCGGCTGAGTGAGAGGCTATGGCAAATGGCCACCACTCTAGTATAAACACTCACCTGAGGCCACCGGGGCATAGACATTAAACTGCTCAAATATTCCTAGTTCTATTTAGCCTCCACCCCCAAATATTTATAATTGTCACTGGGTTTTTTCCACTTCCTTTGAGAGGACTAAAAATAAAAACACAAATCTGCTCCCTCCCCACCTCCCAGGGAACCTCTTTCCCCCCTCCGTGGCTCTCCCCGAAAGTCATTTCAATTTGTCCAACTGCATCCGACGCCTAACTGCAGGGATGAAAATCATTTTGTTTCAGCTTGATGCAGCAGAAATGCACAAGACCTAAATAGCATGTGACAGGATATCGGGACACACAAGCACCTGATTTAGGGTTGCACAGGTTACCTCGGCAGCAAAATGATTTGGTTTCTGAAACTGCTGAAACAGCTATTAACCAGTATCTGTAATAGGTTAATAAAATGCAAAGTGAAACACTGAGTATACACACACACCCTCCCCCAGGCTTCAGATACCCACCAAAGAACCCCACTTCATGCTCTCAGATCTCCGAACACCTGCTATCCAGTATCTGTTTATAATCTCCTTTGATCACTCTGAGTTTCCCAGTATCTTATCACCTCCTTGACTCTGTGCCTACAATCTTCAACCATCCTAAAAATGATAATATTTTATGTTTCCTTATTTAAGTTTAATATAACTATCTTCCACTAACCAAATATAAAGGCATGGTTATGGTGTGATATTTAGTGATAGTGAAAGATACTGGACTGGCTGTTCTGGCAGCTGTGTTGCCAAGTCTCAAGTTTTTGTCATAAGTCTTATGTCATTTGGGGGGTTTCTTAAAGCCCCAGTTCCTGGAGACAAGTGAATACGTGAGAATCTCTTTTTAATTAAGTAAGTAAGTAAGTTTCTTGCCTGCATAGCTGTGGGGAAAAAGCTGGAAACAAGGCATGAGCACACCCTAAAGGCTCAGAGACCAGAAGGCCAACACAAAGAACCCAAAAGGTTGGATTAAAAAATGGATTTTTAATACTCTCTCATGATGCTTGCGCCTGATTCATGATTGTTGAAGGCTTAAAATATTGCTGTAAAATCCTCTGTCTATCCAAAATGAAGTAAAGCCACAGACGTACACATCCACAGCACCTCGCCATTGTAGCACTGTGCTATTCTGGAGAATCCACCTATAAAGCGTATGAGGGAAGCTCAATCATACCTTATTGCCTCTGCTGGGAAAAGACAACAAGAGTGTCATCTGCGATGGGGATTTTGACATTGGCACCTGTCCACTAGGAATTTGACTGAGATCCCTCATTTCATGCTGGCCACCCAACAGCCATCACATGGACAGTGCTACTGGATTTACACTCTACGTAAGCCAGGTAATGCAAAAAAGTCCTGGCAAGCCTGTACCAGTCCCCTGAGCTATTTACTCCCCTATTTGAGGAGCCTTAGATAAAAACCGCTAAGAGTTATGGTGTATATATAACAATCAAGGATATGGAGAAATGACAAGTACAAAGAAAGGAATGTGAATAATATACAGAAGAGGCCATTATTCTGTGTACTGCAGGAAAGCGTTTCTGCTCCTTGCCAAAGAGGGAATTTATCTTTCTTTGATCAGAGGTGACCAGAACGGAATGCAAATGCAATAAAACCAGGGGGAGGAAAATAAGAAAGCCGCGAGGAATTTCACTCTGGTTTTGTCAACTGATGGTGAGGTTATAAATTCATTCTTTGTGTAAGGGGCAGGAAGAATTTCATACTTTGAATAATCCATATTAATTACTACATTCTCGCAAAGCTTCCTACCCATATTTCATTAGCAGCACCTCTATGTTCTGCACCCCCGCAACCTCCTGGCAAGCATGGCCCTGCTCTTATTAGCTTTAACGAGAGCAGGACTGCGTCATTAAGTCCTGATTCAGCAATCTGATACAGAAGTTTCACATAGGTGTAACTGCAGGAATTCAGTGGAGTTATTCCTAATTTACACCAGTGGTGGTGAGAGCCAAATCAGGTCTTTAGTTACCTAAATTTCCCATTTCACCCTCTTCCCTAAGTTTCTCATCAGTTCTTCTATTTCCCTACCCCCATCAGTTGCTATAGTCCATTTTATTTAAATGCCTCTGCCCTCTCCCATACCACCTTCTTTATTCCATTTGCCCCTGGCCACTTCATCTTCTCCTTTGGACTTTTGGATGCCACAGACCTCGCTTTTTGTAACTTAAAAATCAAGACGAAAGCCTCTCCTCTCAAACTTTGCCCATTTTTAGAACTGGACATTTCAGAAGGTTCTGTAATATTACTTCGTCTCTTTCATTTCTGCGTGCCCCTGAATTTCCAAGATGCCAAAAGTACAACAAGTGAAGCTGTTCTGTTTCTAGGCAGCACCGAAGCAGCAAGTTCCAGGAATCAGGATGAGAATGCCTGTTCTGAATGGATTTCCAGCCTAGTTTCACAGATAAGCTTCAGAGAAGCAGCTGGACGTCTGGTGCTGAAATCAAACCTTAGCGCTGAATCTTATGGAGCTAATCCTGCCCTCTTTCCTCAGACAGCGCTTTCATTAAAGGCAACAAGAGTTTTGCCCGAGGTATAGAGTGCAGATCCGGCCACACTGCAAATCACACAGTGACCTCCAATTCCTTTTACTTGCATCTCCCTGGGCAGACTCTAATGAGCTGTGAAGTTGTCTGTGATGTATTTCTATGGACATTATTATAATGCATTAATCAGATTGTACTGCCATGGTACATACTCATACAAGAGGTGCTTAGGCTATGCAATACAGAATAGATCTCGGATCACGCTATTATCATCAGCAATAGTAGTCTTACAATAGCATCTAGAAGCCCTATTGTGCACAGCACAGCACAGCAGAGTCCCTGCCCCAAAGACTTTTCAATCTAAACAGACCAAGGCTGGGAGAGGGAACAAAGGCACATAGAGGGAATGTGAGTTGCTCATAGAAAGTTACACTGCAGGTCAGTGGCACAGCCAGAAACAGAACCCAGCTCACCCGAGTTCCAACCCAGTGCTCTATCCACTAAGCTGCACTGTTTCAATGTAATGCTTCCCTCGTCAACACAAAGCATCACTCCATGTAGAGCTGAAAAGTCACCATAACCTCAGACCCCTGCTGCTTCTTTCATTGAAAGGGAAAGCAGTTATTAATTTTCAGCACAGAGAGCCACTAAGGTGAATAAACATTGATCAGACTCTTTTGTTGCATTATACGAAGCCAAACTGCCAAGTAATCAAACAGTTAATAAAGCCAGTTTGCATTTAATACTGAGCAAGTGTCTCAGACCTTGCAATAAATCAATATTTTACTGTGCTGTAATATTGAACTGTCCAAAGCACTATTCCAGTCCTCAGAATGCCATTGTTCATGTTATTTTACTCCACAAACTGACAAACTGTTATCCCCTCTGTTTATTAAATATGAGCCTTCTCCCAAATACAAAATCTGAATAATGACAAAACAGCAATAATGGAAGATGGAGCCACAATTATTTCACATTTATAATTATGGCTTCATATCCGCAAAGCTGTAGATAAAGTTTGTCAAAACTGACATTATAAAATCTTGTTTTCAGGGGGTTATATCTTCCTATTATATATACAGCATAGAATGACAGTGTTACCTAGTGATCAGAGCAGGGAACATGGAGTCAGGACCCCTGAGTTCTATTTTCAACTAAGCTGCTGTATAGCCAGGGGCAAGTTACTTAACTGCTCTGTGCCTCAGTTTACTTGTCTGACAAATGGAGATAATGCTTGCTTACCAACCTCAAAAGGGAGCTGTCTCTCTTAAATGAGGTTTTTGAAATGTACGGAGATGCAGCAGCAAGTGTACTGTGAACATTTAGAATATTGCTACCTTTTAAAAGTCCAACATATATAATGTGTCTAAAAATAAAATAAATATTGAATCAGATTTTCAACACCAGCCACCCTGCTTGTGCCACACTGCTGTGGGTTCAAAAAATTGCCAATTTTTCCCCCGAGAGCAGGTGGCTTTTCTATCTGCCCTGATAGAAACTTGCACCCTTTCGGAGTCAGACTTAACAGACTCATTAACAATAAGATACTAAAGTCCAAGCAGTCTCCCACACGCTCAACTGCTTCCCAAGTTCCTACTTCAGGGCTGCTAAACCCACTCTCTAGATCCTTTTAGGCCAAGACAATTAGCAGTTGGCAAGCACCACATTAGTACAGGACTAGCCTCTTGAACACTTTAAAAAAAACCCAGACATACCCATGTTTTAAGTGATCCATCCAGAAGTGAAGCTGTAAGGAGTGGATTGTGTCCTTTGCTCCCACACAAAGAATCTGTGTCAGGTCATTCTCTCCTTCTGGTTAGTGAGTGATACAAGCTGACCCACTTGGGGACCATTCAGCGCCACTGCTGGGTCAACTGAGCAAGGTCATTAGCGAATGACATGAGGCTGTTCTTGCTTGCGGGTAATTGCTCTCTCTCTCTCTCACACAATGTTGTTTTGTTCCTACAAACCCTTCAGATCTTCTGTTTTGACAGTGGCGTGTGCTTATCCACATTAAAAACACTAATTGCTTCAGCCCCGACCTGCCGTCCTCATGCCAACTACACTTGAAACAATTAAGTTTTGCCTGCATTAGGACTACAGAATTAGCCTCGTCATCAGCCATCCCAAACCTAACTATTGTTGAATATATTTAGAGATCATCTAGGTTATCTCTTTCAATACCACCCACGCTCTCTGAATCCGATTTAACTAATTTTCAAGGATCTTGACTCTTAATCCCACCATCCCAGGGATTTTCAAAAAGGTTTTGCTATTAGTCAATTTAAAAAAATCCCCAAACTTTGCTAACAAATTTCTTTAGAAATGTGCATCTAATTTCTCTCTTAAGCTAAAAACTCCGGCCAGGATTCCCCAGCCTCAATTTTCAAGCATGGCATTTAGAATACCAATGACCTACTTTTTTATTTTTATTTATACGTCTGCAGCTCGCAAAGTTCAAAGCCTGGGGATAAACATATTTTCCAAAGTGTACGCTGGATCTTCTGCCAGCTAATGACATTTGTCTAAGGCTTCTGGTAAAAATGAGGTATACTAGCTGAGCTGGACTGATGGCAAGGGTAATGGTAGGTTCACAGTTGCAATAAATCCATCAAGTGAATGGCAGTGGGGACCTGTACTCTACAGTGATAACTGAGGGGTGGAGTAGGAGTTGAGAATTAAATTATTACCATATTTACATGTTCACGTGAAGAATCGCCGCAAATGTTCAAGAAAGATGAATTGAAATGGGAACAAGTGCAGAGAAGAACACAGAGGATGAGAAGGGGAATGGAGGGTCTATCTTATGAGAGGAGACTTGGAAGAGCCTGGCTTGTTTCACCTAGCAAAAAGAAGGCTGCAAGCGGATATGATTGCTCTCTCTAAATACATCAGGGGGATAAACACCAAGGAAGGTGAAGAGCTATTTAAGCTAACTGACAGTGTTGGCACAATAACAAATGGATATGAACCAGCCATGAACAAACTCAGGCTGGAACTAGAGGTTTCTAGCCATCAGAGAGAAGTGAGGTTCTGGAATAGCCTCCCACTATTCCATCTTAAAGACTCCAGGTCTCATTCCAACCACAGGCCCTGAACTTTCAGTGATTTCAGATGCACTCCTCAATCTAATAAATCAAAATCCAATGTGTGTACACTCTCCCTTTGAGATATTTCATATTGGGTGCCCAAAAATAGAGATACCCAAAATCATTAAGTCACTTTTGCAGCATTACCAACCCCAACTGATCAAAAATGATGATTTGGGCCTCCAACAATCATGAGACTTTGCGTTCTGTTAATTTTCCTTCTGAATTTTGAGGCTGTACAGTTGGATCATATTTCCAAGTTTTTTTTCTGAAACCATGGAGGCTGGAAACTTGCTCTGTATTTAAATGAAAGTTGAGATTCTCATGTAATCCAGTGACTCCAGGAGCTGGGGCTTTAACAAAATCACCAAATATCGCCAGGGGCCTTGCAATAAAATAATGGGATTTGCCAACTGTTTTTGAATAAATTGGTTGTTGTCGTTATAAAAAACAAACTAAAAATCTGCAACTGTTTCTATTCGGCCACGCCAAATATTGAAAGACTGTGCAGGCTAGAGCACTGAGGATTATTATTACTGGACCAACAGGGAAACAAACACAGACCTTGTCATATATGGTTTACAGCCTAATCGGATCTCAGACTCCCCACAACATATATCTTAGAGTACAGAACTCCTGGGTTCCAATCATGGCTCTAGCTCTGCTAATGACTTACTGCTGTGCCTTAGGCAATTTTCAACTTTAAATTTCCCTCATCTTTCAATGGGAAATTTATATTTCCTGACCACAGAGAGGTGTTGTAAGCCTTCAGTCACTGTTTGCAAAGTGCTTTAAAGCTGGGAAGGGATACATATTAGGAGCAACAAGCAATGCAGAAGAGCCTAGGGCTTTGGGATTACCTTTGTTTTTGAATTCCATTGATGTAATGGCCTGGCGAAGCACTGTTAGCTTTCGTTTTGCTAAATGTTTAAGATTCCTCTTCCTTTTCCCCAATATATATATATCTGATCCCTGAGACTGAACAAGCTGAGAAAATTGCTTCTGTTGAGTGGGTCACAACCATTTACCTTTCCCCTGGAGAATTCCAGCACCTAAATCTGATTGTTTAAGAAATGCACAAGCAAATGGCTGAAGTTCCATGCAGTCTTTTTTGACTCTGAGCCTGCAATGTCACCTGTTCCAAAGAAATGTGCCTTCTGGCTTCCTCACTTTACACTTACAGAGTCAGTGATTGAAATTCTAACCAGTGTGTGAATTGGGAGTCCCCAAGATGCTGCAGAGTGGGAGTGATTTGTGATGAGCATTCTAGTGCAATATGAAACTATTTAGAACCACATTACTCTCCATCATCTCTCAGTTCAGCTCAGTTTTGTTAAATCCCACAAGAGAACAACAGACCCTAGAGGTCATTTTTTCCCCTGGAGGCCAGGAAAAATTAAAATCAATACATTCCCAAGTTCAATTCCGCTGGCCAATAAAGAAACAAAAACAAGTCCAAACAATTTTTACATGGAGTTGTCTTCCAAGGTAATGAGCAAACACTATGCATTACGGTAGGTGGAGGGGACCAAAAGTCTGAAGGAGATTCATAGAAGGCAGTACGAGGTCAAATTCCCAAGTGTTCATCACCCACCATCAGGACAAGGTTTAAGACTCTTAAAAAGAAAAGGAGTACTTGTGGCACCTTAGAGACTAACAAATTTATTAGAGCATAAGCTTTCGTGAGCTACAGCTCACTTCATGCATCCGATGAAGTGAGCTGTAGCTCACGAAAGCTTATGCTCTAATAAATTTGTTAGTCTCTAAGGTGCCACAAGTACTCCTTTTCTTTTTGCGAATACAGACTAACACGGCTGCTACTCTGAAGACTCTTAAAGACTCAGTTGCCATTTAATTATCTAAATAAGGGCCAGATGTTCTGAGGTGCTCAGCACCCACCAGGTACCACTTGTGGGCAGCTTTTCAGAAGAGCTGAGCAGACCTCAACATTCTGAGCTCTTTGGAAAAATCTGACCCCAGCAATCCACCTTAACATTGCAACAAACTCCAGGTCCGAGCGTGGGTGCCGGGAAGGTCCGATCTACAGGACTTCCAGTGGCCCAAGTGGAAATTTTCTACAAGAATCTTCAAATCACAGAAATAAGGAGAGGGGAGGGGGTGTACGTGGGCGCAAAGAAAATGTATCAGCCTAAAACTAGGATGTCTGCAGCGCACTTCGAGGGCCAAATGCAACATGGGCACCTCTAAGATGTATTCCACAGTCACTCTTCTCCTAGAGGACAACAGTGGCCAGCTGGTGAGTTCCCAAGCACTGAAACCAAGCAAGGAGAGATTTATACTTGTCTGTCAAGGACAACGTAAGGATATGCAGATACTAATTGAGTGTATGCATTTTTATGTAAAACTATAAATGCATATGCAGATTAGAGGTGACCCTCTGGCTCCCAGCAAGTTGCCAATGAAGTGCTTGGAGTCAAGGCATTTGGGCCTGAACTACTTCAGCATTTTAGTTCTGTAGCTAATTGGGAGGTCACTCCAAAGACCAAGAAAGAACTTTTACAAGTGGCAATGCTGTTTATTTTGCCACTAGCGGATGATAAAAATCTTTGCATTTCCTAATATGTCACACATCAGCACTGTACCCAGGGACCCCAACGTCAGCTGGAAGAAGTCGGGGATTGTTTTACATGGCCTGAAAGGAGACCAGAATGGGTCCAACAGATAATGTAATCCATTTAAATGTATCTTGTGCATATACACCGTACCACTTCATAAGGGAAATCAGGCATCTTTGCAGAGGATGATACAAAACACTGAACTAGAGTCTTACTTTTAATTTAAACGAACAAGACCTTTCTGATATATTCCTTGTGCATTTGAGAAGATTATTAAGCTTCACTTTGGTCACTTTGAATGAAGACAGGTAGAACAAAGAAATATTAACATTATTATGCAGCGTCATGTTTATGATAATTAAGAGACTCCCATTTGTTTTCATCCACATCCTGGTTCGATATCCATGAGGAAGAAAGAGCACTTTCCCGTGATGACAGAAAACCCATAGTCCGATGCCTGCATGCCATGCCTCTAATTTCCTCATTCTGTGTTTCAAAACTCCTGACTCCAGTTAGAGATGGGAAGAATGATTTTTGCCCTATTTTCACAGTATACATCTGATTCCACAGCTAACATCCACTATGGAACCTGCTGGATGTCTTCCATAGCAGCATAAAATATCAGAGGCCCTGAGTATAGTAGGTGCGTTTTATTATTATTTTTGGATCGTTATCAGAAAAAAATGTGTTGCCCAATATAAAGTGAAAAGATTTTCTATTCTTTATATAAGCTAGCAACAACAACAAAAAAAAAAAAAACACCCCACACTTTGGGTAACCTTCAAATTCCTTGTCTGAACACGGTTCTATTAAAAGATGCATGGAACTCTTCTGGATCTGCAGCACAGATATAATTAATTAATTGGAAAGAAATAAATAAGAAATGAGACGAACAGTTAACAGGACCAGCTCTGCTTAATATGCTGCGCTGTCCTGAGAATTGAGGTAATGAATCTCATTTTACACTTCATGTTTTCAACATTGTCTGTAGTGACAGTGTAATGGAATGTCCATTATCCTAGCATAAGATTGACATATTCTCATAAAATGCTCTATGACTGTATAAATGGGACCAAACAAAGAAAAATCAAGCGAGTTTAGCTGGTATAAAATGGCCATAGACACCTCATTTTTATCTATTCAGCAGGAGGCAGGCAGAGAACTGAAAGGTACATTAAAAGGCATCTGTTCATTTCAGCATTTCTCCCTGGGTTACCTGCAGGTGCTTGATAAATCCGACTTGAATAAATGGAGTAGCAGGAAGAAGGAACCAGAGAGTGACTGGGGGGCTCTTGGGAGTGGCACTGGACTAAGGAGTCTATCTTGGAGGCACGGGTTCAGATTTGACCCATGTTACTATTATTTATATATCAACAGAGTGCTAGGCACTTGCACATAAGAAGTACTTGCTCTAAATTGCTTCTGAACCAAGCTGTATTATTACTTTTCTATAGATACGTAGACTGAAATACAGAGAGGTTAAGTGACTTGCCCAAAGTCAAACACAGAGTTAGTGGGACAGCCAGAAGCAGAACCCAGGAAGGCCCGACTCTCAGTCCGCCGCCCCAACTCAACAAAATTTAATATGGTCTCATGTACAATGCAGTTCAAATGTTATCATTAGGGCCCTACCAAATTCAGAGTCCATTCTGGTAAATTTCATGGTCATAGGATTTTTAAAATCTTAAATTTCATGGTTTCAGATATTTAAATCTGAAATTTCACCGTGTTGTAACCCTGATGGCCCAACCCAAAAGAGGGGGGGAATGGGGGGTGTCGCAAAGCTATTGGGAGGGTGGCCGTGGTATTGCCACCCTTACTTCTGTGCTGATGGTGGCGGCACTGCCTTCAGAGTGGGGCGGCCGGAGAGTGGTGACTGCAGGCTGGAATCCCAGGTCTGAAGGCAGCGTCGCCACCAGCAGCAGCGCAGAAGTGAGGACGGCACAATATGGTATTGCCACCCTGACTTCTGCACCTGTGCAGGGGAAGAGAAAGTCCCACCCCTCCACAGCCCAGCGGGACTAGCAGCTGGAGCCCGAGGATTATAGGAGCCCCTACCGGGATGCCCCCAACCCTGCCCCTCCCCAGTTCTCAGGGGTTAAATGGGCCTTGGGTTGCTTGTGTGTGTGTGTGTGGTGGGGGGTAGGGGGAGGAGGAGAAGGTGACCACAAAATCCTGGATGGTCACCCACGTCACCCACTCATAAGACCAGCCTTGCCCCCCAAAAAGTGACAACCCCACCCCCCATATCATGCCAGCCTCACTGCCGTGCCGCTGCTGGCAGTAAGCACTGCCTTCAGAATTGGGTGCCCGGCCAGCATCGACCTCTCTTTGACCACCCAGCTCTGCAGGCAATGCAGAAGGAAGGATGATTACACTGCTAGTCTCCTAGAATAGTCACCTTTCATGGTCCTTGATGCGTTTTTCACAGCCGTGAATTTGGTAGGGCCCTAGTTATCATTGAAAGACCTCTGTAAAAGGGAGTTGGTGGTCTGAAGTCAGCTCCTAGTGAGAAATATCCCTATCACAAAACTATTTATTGGCTGTCTCTGAGCACAGGTCAAAGTTTAAATGAATCACAAAGACCAAACTAACCACTTGAGGGCAGGCTGACGAGGCAGCGTGGAGAAAGCCTGCATACCCTTACTTCCACGCTGTAAATAGAGGATTGCAGTCAACGGGATTACCAAACAGTACTATATTCACTGAAAAACAAATAACGAAAGCTGAGCTTGCTGGTAGCTCTACAGTCAGAAATATTTATCTAGTTTCCTTGTTCCAACTGATATTGACACGGCCATTTTCCCCTTTATTCTCCAAGTTATTCAGTGTATGAAAACGGTCAATCCTTTGTGGCACCTACTGACACATTTATAAGACAGAGGGCTTTTTAGTCTGTTGAAAACAAGTCATTTGTGAATGGAGTTGGATGAGCCAACATTTCCAAACACAAGTTTCTAAATCATGTAAACATTTTCCCTCCATTTCAGAGTGGGGGCGTGTAAGGAATGGTGCATGACCCCTTTAAACTGGGCTGCCAGCCCAGCTTCGGTCTTATGCACCTTTAGCTCATAGTGTGAAACCCAGACCCTAAATACCATTTGCATCCACAAAATAGAGATTATGCAGGATTTAAGTGGTGCATAGTGGTGCATTTGTGCTCCCAAGGGTGGATTTCACATCTTGTTTGTTTGTGAACTTGAGCACCAATGAAAGTGAGGACTTAGGGCATGTCCATCCACCAAAACAGCAGCAGCACCCAGGTCTGCAATCTGCGGCTCCTGCTGCAGTGCTAAAAATAGCCATAGAGACATTCCAGCTCAAGCTCTGAAGCCCGCCACTGGCTTCACTGCCCAAGCTGAACCGTCTACAAGGCTATTTTTAGTGCCTTAGCACAAGCCCCAAGCAGCAGATCCAAGCTCTGAGACTTGCTAATGTGTGTGTGTGTGGGGGGGTGTTTTTTGCTGTGGACATATACCCTAAGAACAATGCTGAGGTAGGATAGATATTTACAATCTTCCTCACATGGCTACATCAGACTTGGGCCATTCTGGAGCAGAGACTGCCAATCACAGTGAATTGTGTTACCCCTGCACAAAAGTTTACTGGGAGGAGACCAACACTATCATTTGCATGTGTGCTAAACCAACATTTGAACCCAGGCTCACAGAGGTGAAAGCTGAGCGAGCTGCCGTTTTTCTTTTCCTAGTTCTTCTTGAAGTGGAATTTCAAGCCCTGGTTTTGAATTGGTATTCAAAGCCAGTCCCACACAATGCTAGTGTTAATAAATGCTGCCTTCTAACTAGGTGCAAGGTGGAAGTAGTTCCTATTTGTTTCACTGACCCAGACCACAAAGCTATTAGGGAGGGAAAAAAAACCCTCTCATTAATTAGTTCTTATTTCTTTCTTTAACTAAGGAGACAGAAAGGAGAGGAAAAGCAAAAATGATCTCCTCACCACAAGCCACTCTATTCTCCAACGCATTCTCCAGAAGGAAATTTACAAGCAGTAACATTTCTTGGCATTTTTCACATGCATAGTGACTGTTACCTGAGGATCTCAACACGTATACACACGCACACACCGTATAAACGTGAATTAGATTTTCCACAACTACCATGAGTCAGACATGATTACAACCATTTAGGGGAGAGCGCGAGTACTGTGTTCAAACACAGAATGAGGCATCACGAGACCTGGGTTCATTTCCAAGTTCTACCAAAGCTTTCTTGTGCGACCTTGAACAAATAATTTAGCTTCTCTTTTCATCAGGAATAATCCCAGTCATATTACCTTCCACACAAGGGATGCTGAAGCTTATTACGATTATCTGAGTTACTGTAGTGTCTATCGTCCCAACCATAGTCGAAGTATTGCACAAATATATAGGAGACAGTCCTTACCCTTAAGAGCTTACACTCGTAAGGCAGTGGTTCTCAGCCTATTTACCATTGTGGGCCGCATATGCGGCTCTCTGTGTGCGATGTGGGCCGCATCCACATAATATATATGTGGCATTACACCCCATATTCTTCACAGTAATATTATTATGATATAATGACGGCATAACTATGATGTATTTTGTGCAGGACAAGCCATGTGAGATCATTGGAAAGGTTATGATTTACTGAATATGATTATCCTATTGGTATGCATGTATCATTTTGGTATCTGAAGTTAGGAAAATTGTCTATGCATCTATTACAAATGTATTTAGACCTGGGGAACGTCCACTAGGCAGAATGCAATCAGTCTAGATAGCAGGCTGGGAAGGGCCATTAAGGAGAACAATAGGTCTAAAAGGATGCTAATCTCCCACCTGAGGATGCTACAAACAGCCTCTGAGTCATGGCTGTTATGGCCCTACAGAGACATGTGACCAAGTCACCTGTTACTGGACTCCATTTTAGAATACTAGTGTTTTTCCACTGACCAGGTGTGGGAATCAAACTGAGAGACAAAGCGTTCCCACCATATGCAAAAGCTATTTAAGACAGGGGAGTGATATCATTTTGGCTCGTCTTCACTGACTCCATGCCCAAAGAAGATGCTTGGAAACACCTGAGAAACAAGGAATGAACTTGGGGAGAAGGGTTGAACCCAGGTTAGAGGGATTTCTAGTCTGTGAAAGGAATACCTGGAGTCTTAAACTGCAAGCAAGTGCAGCTTATCCTCAAGAATCTCTGCAAAACTGCCTAACCCAACAGTTAGGGTGAGAATTGCCTACTCTTATTCAATTTCTTTATATATTAAGCTTAGACTGGGCTTTTTTAAATTTACTAGGTAATCTGCTTTGATTTGTTTGCTATCCCTTATGGTCATTTAAAATCTATCTTTTGTAAGTAATAAACTTGTTTTTGTTTTGTCTACAAACTAGTGTGTGGAAATCCTAAACTGGGGCAGAAAGCTATTGCATATCTTCCTCCACATGGGGAGGGGGGTTCGAATTACATGAGCTTACGCTATACAGTTCCCTGTGCAGTGCATGATGGTATAATTTTGGGTTTACCCTCTGGAGGGGGTGTGTGCCTGAGAAGCTGGTACATGCCTTATCTGTATAGCCTTCCTGTGCAGCAACTGGTCAGAAAGCCTGTTTGCATGTTACAACAGCTGGGTGTGTCCCTACCTGTGTGTATGCTGAAAGAAACAGCAAGCTTGGAGAGCTTAGCAACTTGTCACAGCAGCACAGTGTGAGAGGGAGCCCAGGATGGTGGGTCGGAAGGGGGGGGCTCACTTGTTCCAGGTGGCATCACAAAGGGAGAGGGGGGAAGAAATTCGTCACAATGCATACTACCTATATGGCCCTGAGGATGTCACATGGGCCACAGCTGTATGCTGATTAGGCCGCAAGCGGCCCATGAGCTGAGAACCACTGCTGTAAGACAAGACAAAAAAACAATGAAAGAATGGAAGTATTATATTATCTTCATTTTCCAGATGGGAAACTGAGGCACAAACTATGACCTGTCCAAGGTCTCAGAGTAGCAGCCGTGTTAGTCTGTATTTGCAAAAAAGAAAAGGAGTACTTGTGGCACTTTGAAAGATGCTATGTTTATTTACAAACTCTCCTCTCCTAAATGCACTTCCATCTTTTAAACAAAACATATCATGTTCAAGTGCATCACATTAACTGAGCAATACAGAATAATTAAGTAATTTAATATCAACATAATGTTGCCATGTTTTCACATCACTCTTGGAAGTACCACTTTTGGAATCAAACAGCGGAATGGGATGAGTAGGTGCAGAAGTGTTAATCATCTGGAGTCAGCTAATGTAAATCCTGCCCATCTTTAATTTGTTGAAAAATGTGATATTAAATTTAGGTACCTATTATACTTTCTCTGAACAGCAATGTCAAAGCAATGCAGAAGCTAGAAGGAAGTTGTTCTTTGATAGTTGCAACCATTTTTATGGATATTTGAGAATGTGTTGCCAACACTTTTGTTTAGTAAAGATTTTCTGAATAGGTTCACTATTAAGGACCAAATATGCATACCCGTCAATGCCAAATCTAAGCAAATATGGTATTTAAATAATTTACAAATGCTTTCTTAGCAATTAGAAAACTATTTAAACTGTGGCACCTTGTTAGAGACTAACAAATTTATTTGAGCATAAGCTTTCGTGAGCTACAGCATCCGATGAAGTGAGCTGTAGCTCACAAAAGCTTATGCTCAAATAAATTTGTTAGTCTCTAAGGTGCCACAAGTACTCCTTTTCTTTTTTGTCCAAGGTCATGCTGCAAGCCTGCAATAGAGCTGCAAATTAAACTCAAATCACCCATGTCTTAGCCCAGTGTCTTAAGCCACAAGCCATCCTTCCCCGTGGCTCCATTAATATTTGTAAAGTGCTTTGAGATCTTCATCTGAGTGCCAACTCTTTTTCCTAATTTGTAATTGGTTGTAGACCAATATGCAGAGAAGTTAAGTGACTGGCCCAAGGTTACACAATGAGTCAGTGGGAGAACTAGGAACAGAATCCAGAAGTTCTGACTCCAGTCATGTGCTTTACCACCACAGTCTACCTTAAAAAGAAAAAAATCAAATGCAAAATGAATTTAAGGAGGCGTAGTCCCAATCTAGACATGTGCATGGCTCCCATTTCAGTTTCTGAGAGATACAAACCCCTCTGAAAGAGCAAGACTATGGTGGCCCTTCATAAAAATCTCCAGATCACTTTAGAGAGACAATAAAAACAATATGGATAATGTATGTCAAACCAATGTAACTGTTCAAAGGTAAGTGCTTCAAGGACTCTTATGAGGCTGCTAAAGGTTTTCTGACTGATTAAAAAAAGATATTTATTAGACAGGGTAATTTAGAGTATTGTTCAGAACAACTCTTGGGGAAAATAGGATATTGATGAGTTTGGATTAGTCGCAGACATACCGAGGTATACAGAGAGAAACCAGCCTTGTTAGCAGTACATTATGGCTCAGATTTTTGAAGAAAGCATTTTATATAGAAAATTGGGCTTCAATCTCTTCAAAATTCAGTAGCTACACATTAAAAAGTAAGATTTACAGGTCCTATGGTGGCAGTTATATTTTGCTGAGGGAACGACGTTCACTGAGCTAGGCTATGATATTTTCAGAGCTGTGTGCAAAGAATATGTGACATCCACATTAACTGGTCAGATAAATCCCTAGCTGTTACATTGATGAACTATAACCATGCCATGGTAGGCCAAGAACACGGTCTTTGATCAAAGAAGTAAGGAGGCTATACGCTTGGGTTTTGTTCTATTTCCTCTGCTAGTGACTCGTGCAACCAAGGCAAGTTACTTAACTTCTCTATGCCTTAAGTTTGCCCTCACTTACCAACTTCAGAGGCATGTTGTTTCAATGATCTTAAACGGTTCTTATGATAGGGACAAAGGAATTGTCACACCAGATCAGATCAATTGTGTGTCTTGACAAGCGTCCTCTCAGATAGTGGACAGTACTAGATGCTTCAGAGAAACTCTGTAGTAGGATAAGCTGCCGTTGAGAGATTCCTTCCTCACCTCTGTTAGTTAGCAGCTGGGTTATGCTCTGAAGCATGAGGGTTTATCCCTTTGAAAATCCCATTTAGACAAATCATTACTATCATAACTTGGATAGTCTTGAGAGGCACTTTTGAAAATTTTGCCCAACTTAGATAGGAACTGAATTCCCATTGAAAGCCATAGGCTCCTGTCACGTGTTTTTTTAAAATGACAACTGTTACTTATGTAAGTGTCCAATCCTGTTTTTGGCTCCTGCTAAGCTCTTGGAATCAATTCTGTATTGTGGCAATAAGTTCCACAGGCCATTTGTACCTTGGGGGGGGGGGAGGAGGAGGAATAGACAAAAAAACCCAACCCATTTCCTATAGTCAGTTTTAAATTTTCTCCCTCTCCAGTAAGTTCAAAGCATTATTCCTGGGGTTATTAGCCATTATCCATGAATTCTCCCCTTTGATTTAACTCTAATACCTCAAAGTATTTTCCTACATCCTATTAACGTGTAATTTCACATTTGTTTTTATCCTGGGAGCAGAATTAGACCAACATTTTCCTATACTCTAGTCCAATAAATCCCTTGCTTTAATAAAGGAATACAGAATTAGAAGAAACTGGTACCATCTCCATTTATATTTCAAATGAAGAAAGAAATATTGGGGGGCGGGGGGGTGTGCAACTGCCAGCTTCGAAGAGGAAATGGATACTATAGACATATAATGTACAGCGGGTCTTTTACAGCGTGTTTATTAGTGATAATGTAGTTGCAATATTCACTTGTTTATGCCTCCTTTGAATTTTCTGCTGTTACTGCTGAAAAATGTTTAAGCCAAAAAGGTAATTACAATAACCAAGCCCCGTTCAAAGCGAGTCTACGAAACAGAGCAAACTGGTAAATTATAGCAGCCTAAATCAAGCTCAGGTTGCAAAGAGTAGCCTACACTGTATTTACATGCTTCAGCAAAATCACAATCAAGGGCAGACTGTGAGAGTCACCGTATGTGAAATGGCCATTTACATGCTGCAAAATAAGCATGAAGGTGTGTCCATATTTTTGGTGCCCTTGCTCCCTACTACTGCCACTAAGAGCAAGAATAATCTGCACCAAGGGTACTGTGTGTAGGAGCCATTGTCAACTCAGGGGATGCGTCAGACAATCCACATCCACTGAACTGTGCACTAGACTTTCCAGTCAAAGCGTCAGTCTTGGATGTCCAGGCTACGGAACAGCCTGTCTGTGGGTTTTGAAGGAAACCTGAAGAGAGGAAGAGAACTTCCAACCTGCTCTCCTGCTGCTAGGTGAAGCTTTTGTGTGCAGCAAATTCCAGAATTTGGCTCCAAGCTTTAAACTCAAACACACAAAGAAGGAAAAAGATCCTGGGACTATTAAACCTTTAAATGGAGCTTAAAATTCTATTGATAAAGAATAGAGAAAAATACAAATGGCAGCAATTGGGTATCCAAGCGTATTATATCGCAGTACAAATAGTAGGCACAGGTCAGAATCATTTGCAAAAGCCTAGAATAACTTTTGGTGTCACTGAACTTTTCACACTAATTGGGGAAAGAAAAAGACAATGATGCATTAAGATAGATGAGGCTTAACCGACTTGCACTTTATTTTGGGTAACCTTGTGCAGTTATTGATTCTATACCTGTATGTAGATATTTCCCTTCAACTTCCACCAGACTTTACTTTCTTATTAGCATTCTTTTCAGCGCTCTTCAGAAATTATTTTGTTTCCTGGTCTCTTGTAGGCTGCTGCTTTAATTCCTTTGGCGAGCAAAGAGCCTCAGCAATGCAGAAGAATCACAAAGACTTGGCCATCTCCTATGTCAAATCTGGATGAGGACACCAGATACAAGAGGCAAGGATCTTAAACGCTGTGCCGTGCTGGTTTGAAAAACTTGGAAAGTCCAAATAGCAGCACTATATTTGCATTTCCCCCCTCCCTCCCACCACCACAACCATGGCAGATCTGATCGCAGTCTGAGTGTCTGCAAAGGGAGCACTAAGACTGAGATAAGCTTTTTGACATTGTCTAGATGAATTACTGTATTGTCCATTTCTGAAATGAAATCAACCAATAGGACATCGATCCCGTCTTCTAAACATGAATTGAAATATTTGAGTATCTCAGAGAAGGCTTTTTTTTGCGGGGGGGGGAGGAACCTCAACATTTTGCTATCTAGCCTTGAAATGTTAGATGCTGTAAATTTGAGATACTGTTGCTATAAAGTGGGGAGGAGCGAAAGTGTCAAATTCAAAATCAGAAGGCAGCAGGAGGAGGGTGTTCTCTTACCCTAACACTACATCATTCTGATGTTGTTTTCTGTGATGTACGTTATGCCACTGCCTTGCACAATGTGTAATCATTTACACTTGTGCAACAGTGAGTGCAATGTCAGTGTAAAATGCAGTACAACTCATTCTTTGCATTTATCTAGCGCCTGCTCATCTTGTGGCTTTTTACCCCCACTTTGCACAAGTCTAAGGCTCTGATCCAAAGGCCATTGAAGTCAACAGAAATGCTCCCATTGACTTCACTGGATTTGGGATCAACAAGGACATTTGCAAGGCAATGGAAAATTAGGCTCATTGGGATTTACTGCTGCCAGTAAACCCATGGAATTCAAGGGAGAATATGCCTAGTAGTGTGCCCAAACCTCAATTGCAAGGGCTTGCAGCAATAGGTCCCAAGATAGATAAGAGAATCAATAGCTCTGAGATTTGGGTTTCTTTAATTAGGATTCCATCAACTTGATATTAAAGAATGATCAAGAATCCAGTCACTGGCTTGTTTT
This sequence comes from Dermochelys coriacea, assembly GCF_009764565.3. Lineage (NCBI taxonomy): Eukaryota > Metazoa > Chordata > Testudines > Dermochelyidae > Dermochelys > Dermochelys coriacea. The sequence continues at coordinate 22,204,421 of NC_050082.1, forward strand.
TCTTTCAGTTCACACTTTAGAACCACAGGTGATCTGTGTGGCTGCTATTGTTTCTTCGCTCAACTATGATTTGAAGCTCTAATGAGATATGTATGAAATCAGAAAATTATTATAGGTGACGGCTTTTTAAAATCAGTCATTTCAGTTCTCCGAGAACCCTAAAAGCTGCATCTACATCTCTACTGCATCTCTACAAAAACTTTTTACTTTAATGCTCCTCTTGAAAACAAATTTCTGTTAGAAATTTGAACTCTTTTTGCTGAAACTTGCACAAAAGTGCCATAGGTCCTTAAAAAGACCCCGTCCATCATTTTGCTTTCTGCTGAGTGTCTAAACAGTGAGCAGCATTAGGAACCTGGACAGAATTTTGTCTCTAATTACAGAAATAGGTAAGTGCCCCTTTGTGTATCCGTTATATGTCTTAAAGACTGGGTGTTAGCGAAGGATTGTTTGAACTGTACACAAGCAAATAACTTAAGTCATGCATTCTGTGCATCAGGGTTCTCAATACCTAGTTTTACAGTGAAAGGAGAAGTCACAGTATCATGACAATCTTTGATAGGGAACTAATTAATGTTGCTGTACCAGTATCAGATACCACTCAACATATTGCTGGCCTGGAAATTTTAGGAAGGACTCTGGAATGCAATGAAGGAGGATATGTCTGTCCCAATCCAGGCTCTCTCTTTCTGTGTGATCTTAGTGAACCTCTGTGCAAGCCTTCTGTGCCTCAGTTTCCCCTCCGTGAAATGAAGATGTTAATATATTCCTTTGTAAAGCGCTTTGAGAGCCTTTAAGGAGAGGCTCTAAATAAATGCACCAAGTTTGTTATGCTGTTACCCAGTACATTGCTGTCTTTGCTTCGGGTGGGTCAGCACAGATCAAGGTTCTTCCGTGCCCCAATACCTCCTCTGCCTAAAACCTGCTGCAAGCATGAGCACCAAAAACTTCCCTGTGGGTGAAATTCACAAGGCCTGTGCATCACTTAAGTCCTCGTTTGAAGGCTTATGTGGAGTCTCAGGGGTGCGTAGGCCTTGCACGGCTCTTCCACATAGGGGAGATATTTGCCTATAGCAAAAGTTAGGTCCTAAATGCTTGATCATCCTCACAAAGGACTTTACAGAACCCTGTCCCTGGCAAAGGCCAATGATAGATGCTGGTTCTCTAAATGATGAAGAGTGGAAGGAAAAATTTCTCTCTGACATAGTCATCTTAAGGACACCCTAATAATTTCATTTATAAACTCTCCTAGCACTTAACACTGGGGGTCTAGCAGTTAAATTGTAACAATTAAAAAAGAGTATTCGATGGCATTAGTGCTAAAGCATTTTAAAAAAAAAAAACAGGTAGTAGCGAGGAACTGACAGCAATTAAAGCAGAGAACACCGCTGATAAACCCATGTCTTTTCGACAGTGGAGAGGGACGAGGAAGTGGAAGAAATCCAGGTGGAGCTACTTCCAAGCCCTAGAAGCTGCCACAATAATTAAGAATCCTGATGACTAATGGGGAAGGGAGCACCAGGATACAGAACAGGGCTCACAAGTTACATCTACACTAGAAGTGCTTCTCCTGGTGGTAACAACAGTAGAAGTGTAGACAAGGCATGGGAAGCTATTGGCCTTTTAACCACTGGGTTTTCTAACCTGTTCCAAGATGACATTGTGGTAGGAAAACCAGTGTCTGGTTTACGTGAGAGCTCCCATTATTGCTGCAACTGGTGAATCTACTATTTTTTTGTTTTATTTTTAAGGGCAGTGGGGGAGTCTAGTACTCACAAGGCTAAAGAGATGGTCTTGATTATAGCCAGGACTCTTCACATTAAGGCCTTTGAAAACCAACAGGGCCAGCTGAAATCCAACCCACTACTTTACAGATCTTATGGCCTGAAGCACGAGGATTGATAGCCCTTGTAATTTCATCCTAGCGAGTATAACAGCAGAGCCAGTACTTATTCACATAAATGTCATAAATAAATTTTCCTATTGAATAATGAGTTTAATGCCTGAAAAGATCTCATTTTCCAACACAGGGATGAGGAACATTTCCTCTGCCTTCACTAGCCCATGAAAAGTGGGATAATAAACGCATTCATTCAGGGCCCTTGGTTTCTCACTCGAGGATACCCTAAGGCCACTTTTCTTTTTCTTAGAATTCATAGTAAGGCTGTTGCAGTAAGAGCCCTCTCCTTCAGCACAAATCAAGTCCTAAGGCTGGGATCTGGATGCACAAACTCATCTTGCAGTTCAATGGGATCTGGGCACCTAATTCCTATCAAAAATCTAAGCCAAAGGTTTAAAAAGTGGCCATTGAATTTGGCTGTCCAACCTGAGGTGCCGTAAAGGGACCCAACTGTCACAAATAACTGAGCACTCACCTCTAAACACCAGATACTGCAGCTTGAGTGCCCAACAATGGAGGCCCCCCAAAAAATCACTAGAACCTTTCTAATGTAAATCTCATATCTTCAACTCCCTCCTCTCAAACTGAGCACACCAGGGAAGTACAAATAACCATGTTTAGTGGCCCTCACATGTCAGTTAGGTGGAGAGAATTCATGGGATAGGAGGGGGAAAGAGAAAAAAAGTAATAAAGGAAGGATAGAAGAAGGGGACAAGGAAAAGGGTTGCGGGGCGGGGGGAAAGAAGGGGCATATAGCTTATCCTTTTAGGAATGGCAGAAGTTTCCATAAAATCAGCTCCACCTAACCCACTCACAGGGCTCTCTTTTGGAGTGCTCAGTGCCATATTTTGGGGTTGCAATGGTAGATCATCATTGCGATCTTCTGCCAGACATTACTCACGCTGACTAGTTGCTGACTCTCGCAATTTTAAACACAAGTCTTGCAATGTTTGACATTTTTCTTAAAACCTGACATCCCCAGAATTATGTGAATACTCCAGAATCTCAGCTTTCATTTAAAAACCACAGGTGTTTTTCGCCCTTGAGGTGGTGGAGATAAGCTCAAAAATATAAAATCTACAGGTTCAAAAGCCAGAAGGCAAATAAAAAAAACCCATTGATTTTTTTTTTTAAATCTCAGGAATTTTATGCCAATTTTGTGATGCGGTGGGGAGGGGCCAGAGGAGGACAGACGGGACTGACACATTGTTTTTGAACATTTGAGGTTAGCAATACTGCAGTATTCCTAGGGAAAGCGAGTGCAAATCAGTGGGATGAGTGGAGGAGTAAGAACCCAATGTCAGGGTAGCAGAATCTGACCTTTAATATGTCTGCAAATTACCAGCTATAGCTACTGGCAAATTCAAGATTCACAACTATGTAGTCTCAATGAGATTCAAATGTACAAGTTATTTTCTTAATATATTTATATATTCAGCAGTTCAATAACTAAAGACTGGCTCTCCCTCCCTGTCTGCCTTCAAATGAAGAGCTGAATGCTGGAAGTGAAAAACAAAAACCAAACACTGAGAGAAGCTCTGAGGTTTTAAAATATGGTTTTATTTTATGTAAAGTGTTTGCTTTGGGTAGCCTGAGAGATTCAAAAACCCATCTTTAAAAGGGCCCTTGGGGAAGGGAGCAAGCAGTTTGAATTTCCACGAGTAGAGTTTCAGTTAACCTGAACTGTTCTCATTAATACAGAATTATCTCTGGGAAAACAGCAGAGGCTGATGCAGAGACCTCTGGAAAGGCAGATGAATTCATTTTAAAATAAAAAGTGTCTCTCTCTCTCTCTCTCTCTCTCTCAAAAAAAAAAGTAAAAAGACATAGGCAAACAATGGATGAAACTGGAGATTTTCCACAAATGCCCACAGGATTTAGGAGCACAAATCAATTGACTTTCAGTGAGACTTGTGCTTCCAAATCTCCTAGGTGCTTGAGAAAAATCACCCTATCCTGAAAAAACACAGAGTATAAATCAAGGCAGAATTTGAAGGCTGCAGATACTTTTGCATACAGACCATCTTTTTATGTTTGGACAAAGCCTAACTCAACGGGGCCGTGATTGGTTTGGGACATCTAGGTGCTACTACAGGACAAATAATATTTTTAACACTTCCTGTATTTTTCATAATGTGGAATGTATTAAGGAAATGGTAAGGTTATGATTATGCTTATGGTTTTCAAAGCGGGTTCAAAATAACCTCCATTTGAGACCCCCCCGAAATGTGTGACCCCAACCAAAAAGAGCATTTCTAGTAATAGTAAATCCAACTTTGAACCTAGTTCACAATGGCTGAGGAAAACTAGTTAGCATCAGTGCTGCTAAGTTCCCCAGGACAAAACCCAGTTCCAGTGCTGCCCCATTGATCATAAATCAAATCCACTTCTAGCACGAACTCAGTTCTTTGGGTCAAGGAATGTCTTTGTTCTGTGTTTGTACAGCACCTGGCACACTGGGGTCCTAGGCACAACTGCAATAAAATAATACTTCATAGCTACAGAAACACTAGCATTGCAAATGAACATTTGCACTCCCCCCCACAAAAAAGCCACATTCCAAAGGACCAAAAAACTTCTGTGGAACCCAGCAGTGAAACAGTTAATTGTGCTAAGTGGAATTATTGAGAAGGAGATTCAGTGGTCTGGTTACACAACTGGTTTATTTCTAATCTTCATTCCTCTCTCGTCTCTTTTCCTCAATCCACTTTTCTTATGTTAGTCTGTAGGTCAAGCACACGCGATGCATAAAATAGCTGGAACCTTCTTCCTTGGCCAATGGTACCAGGAGTGACTGACTGTATGAGAATTGCTTTACATGAGTGATACAATCTTTGATCTCCCAGACAGAACAAAGAATCAGCTTCAGTCTCTCATCAAACTCATGAAGATCAACAAAGGAACCCTTTGGCTCATTCCTGAAGTATAATAAGCAGTCAATTACAATGCTTGGCTGTCAGGATGCCTGCCTGCATACCTTTGCAAAGCCTTCTAGAAATCAACTGGGTAACATGTCAGGTTGCTTGAAAACAAAACAGAAAAGTCCATTTAAAGTACAGCGTTCTTTCTTTATAAAGTTTATCTTGCAAACCTTTTTTGCATTATTTGGATTTTGCATTATATAGCAAAGAATAGAGGAACTCGTGTTAATTTTGGGGGGTCGTATGTTTCAATGTATGAGATGGTCCGGCTCTCACCAGAGCATAGGTGTCAACAATAAGGCCTAAATCGCTGATCATAAGAGAGTTTGCTTTAACTTAGATCTCATCCAGGCACCAAACGAGCCAGGGAACAGCAGCTCCATTCTGGGCTCTTTGGGCCATACCATGAAGAACACCAGATTTCACACCTGGCTACAGTGTTAATATGTTAACATTTTAGCTACTTAATATGGCCTCTATTTCCATAGGATCTGACTAAGCATCTCACAGTCAGTAATAGGTTTGCAAAAAGAAAAGGAGTACTTGTGGCACCTTAGAGACTAACAAATTTATTAGAGCATAAGCTTTCGTGAGCTACAGCTCACTTCATCGGATGCATTTGGTGGAAAAAACAGAGGAGAGATTTATATACACACACACAGAGAACATGAAACAATGGGTTTATCATACACACTGTAAGGAGAGTGATCACTTAAGATAAGCCATCACCAACAGCAGGGGGGGGAAGGAGGAAAACCTTTCATGGTGACAAGCAGGTAGGCTAATTCCAGCAGTTAACAAGAATATCAGAGGAACAGTGGGGGGTGGGGTGGGAGGGAGAAATACCATGGGGAAATAGTTTTACTTTGTGTAATGACTCATCCATTCCCAGTCTCTATTCAAGCCTAAATTAATTGTATCCAGTTTGCAAATTAATTCCAATTCAGCAGTCTCTCGTTGGAGTCTGTTTTTGAAGCTTTTTTGTTGAAGTATAGCCACTCTTAGGTCTGTGATCGAGTGACCAGAGAGATTGAAGTGTTCTCCAACTGGTTTTTGAATGTTATAATTCTTGACGTCTGATTTGTGTCCATTCATTCTTTTACGTAGAGACTGTCCAGTTTGGCCAATGTACATGGCAGAGGGGCATTGCTGGCACATGATGGCATATATCACATTGGTAGATGCACAGGTGAACGAGAACTTTGTGACTTTGTCCTGACCCATAACTATTTCACATTTGGTGACAATGTATACCTTCAAATCAGCGGCACTGCGATGGGTACCCGCATGGCCCCACAGTATGCCAACATTTTTATGGCTGACTTAGAACAACGCTTCCTCAGCTCTCGTTCCCTAATGCCCCTACTCTACTTGCGCTACATTGATGACATCTTCATCATCTGGACCCATGGAAAAGAAGCTCTTGAGGAATTCCACCATGATTTCAACAATTTCCATCCCACCATCAACCTCAGCCTGGACCAGTCCACACAAGAGATCCACTTCCTGGACACTACGGTGCTAATAAGCGATGGTCACATAAACACCACCCTATATCGGAAACCTACTGACCGCTATTCCTACCTACATGCCTCTAGCTTTCATCCAGATCATACCACTCGATCCATTGTCTACAGCCAAGCGCTACGATATAACCGCATTTGCTCCAACCCCTCAGACAGAGACAAACACCTACAAGATCTCTATCATGCATTCCTACAACTACAGTACCCACCTGCTGAAGTGAAGAAACAGATTGACAGAGCCAGAAGAGTACCCAGAAGTCACCTACTACAGGACAGGCCCAACAAAGAAAACAACAGAACGCCACTAGCCATCACCTTCAGCCCCCAACTAAAACCCCTCCAACGCATCATCAAGGATCTACAACCTATCCTGAAGGACGAGCCATCGCTCTCTCAGATCTTGGGAGACAGACCAGTCCTTGCTTACAGACAGCCCCCCAATCTGAAGCAAATACTCACCAGCAACCACACACCACACAACAGAACCACTAACCCAGGAACCTATCCTTGCAACAAAGCCCGTTGCCAACTCTGTCCACATATCTATTCAGGGGATACCATCATAGGGCCTAACCACATCAGCCACACCATCAGAGGCTCGTTCACCTGTGCATCTACCAATGTGATATATGCCATCATGTGCCAGCAATGCCCCTCTGCCATGTACATTGGCCAAACTGGACAGTCTCTACGTAAAAGAATGAATGGACACAAATCAGACGTCAAGAATGATAACATTCAAAAACCAGTTGGAGAACACTTCAATCTCTCTGGTCACTCGATCACAGACCTAAGAGTGGCTATACTTCAACAAAAAAGCTTCAAAAACAGACTCCAAGGAGAGACTGCTGAATTGGAATTAATTTGCAAACTGGATACAATTAACTTAGGCTTGAATAGAGACTGGGAATGGATGAGTCATTACACAAAGTAAAACTATTTCCCCATGGTATTTCTCCCTCCCACCCCACCCCCCACTGTTCCTCTGATATTCTTGTTAACTGCTGGAATTAGCCTACCTGCTTGTCACCATGAAAGGTTTTCCTCCTTTCCCCCCCCTGCTGCTGGTGATGGCTTATCTTAAGTGATCACTCTCCTTACAGTGTGTATGATAAACCCATTGTTTCATGTTCTCTGTGTGTGTGTATATAAATCTCTCCTCTGTTTTTTCCACCAAATGCATCCGATGAAGTGAGCTGTAGCTCACGAAAGCTTATGCTCTAATAAATTTGTTAGTCTCTAAGGTGCCACAAGTACTCCTTTTCTTTTTGCGAATACAGACTAACACGGCTGCTACTCTGAAACCAGTAATAGGTTTATCATCACAATGCCTTTGTAAGATGGTACTTATACCCATATTTACAGTTGGGGAACTGAAGCCCAGAAAGATACTGAATTGATACCAGACACTAATGGAGCTGGACGCAAGAACAAAGGAGCCTTTAAACCTGGCTGCCTTCAACATACACAAGCAGACATTTCGCACCCTCGAAGTACAGAATACAGCAAGATTTCTTACTGGGCCAGATCACCCACATGGGTTCATTCATTGACTTGTGTGCTAGTGTTGGGAAACACACAGGTGGAAAGAACTAATTGAATATGCTGTAGTCAGTATCCAACATCAGTATCCAGCTCCTGAACTGAAATCAATGGTACCAGGTCCAAAAATCAAAGTAAAACTGCTCACCCTCTCCATTTAACTACACCGTCTTTAAAGCCAATAAAAGCAACCTTTTCTCTTCTCAGAAGCTTGCATAACATATTTATTTCACACTCAAGCCAGTCTGGTAATTTAATTAACAGGCAATATTGCTGGCTCAAACACAGCCAATATACAAGACAGCAGAATTTTGCCTTTCCAGTAAAAATCAGCAACAAAAACCTAAGTAAGATTTAAATAAATAAAACGGGTACTTTGGTGGAGACCCAAATAGAAAGATGTCTTTTAAATGAATTAAGTTTTAAATTAATTTCCCCCAACGCAACTGAGAATTGGAGTTGGTTCCTATTTAAGTATCAGTAATACTTCTCTGACGTATTAATCTGCATAGTGCTACCCTTTATGTGATTTTTATACAATGCTAATGTTTTTCCTGTTGACTAGTCTTTGGTGCACTCGCATTGTTATAAACGTGGGCATTAATGTTTTCAGGTACTATGACTTGCACTTAATTAAAAGTGGAGAGAGTAGAGGGCTTAGCTTTGTAGCTAATAAATTAAAAGCAGGTGATTTTTCTAAGTGTGTAATTTGCAGATGAGCAGCCTAGCCACTAGTCATAAAGCTGTTGCTCTATTTTACTGCCTACCAGAGTGCTTTAGTGTGAAATTAATTTTGTAGAATGAGAGAAAGAAAGAGAGAAATATGGTAGAGTTTAGCCAGGTTGAGAGGATATGCCTGAGATACTTCACTTTAACTAAAGGAGGTGGTCACGCACCAGTCAACCCTGGACCCTACAAACATTCCCTCTGTGTGATTGAAACACACTAGCATAATGTCAGGTTTCAGAGTAGCAGCTGTGTTAGTCTGTATTCGCAAAAGAAAAGGAGGACTTGTGGCACCTTAGAGACCAACAAATTTACTTGAGCACAAGCCTTCGTGATCCACAGCTCACCTCATCGGATGCATTCAGTGGAAAATACAGTGGGGAGATTTATATACACAGAGAACATGAAAAAACAGGTATTACCATACACACTGTACCGAGAGTGATCACTTAAGGTGAGCTATTACCAGCAGGAGAGTGGGTGTGTTTCTTTAGTTCTAGTGGCTGATTCTCAGAGGATAACAGCTTACTATTACTATCATCTGCTAATGGAGTTACTCCTGTGACTGAAGCAGTAAAGGTCTGTTTTGTAGTGTTCAAAGTCCTACATTCAAACCACCCGGAGAACCTATAGCAAGAAGGAATAATTGTATTGTTGCAGGAGTAGCTTGGTTTGCAGTGCTCTACATATTGGAGAGAAGACAGTACATGAACATAAAGGGAGGCATTCTTCAGGACATGCTTACTCATCATGATCCAAAAGGTTAGAAGCACATAGCTTCAGAGACATTTCCTGAAGAATTGATACAAACACCCCAAAGAGTATCAACATCACCCCCAGAGTTTTAGGAAAGAAGAACGGTTTTCATCTGCAGTGGCCTGGATTCTGCATCACTGCAGTCAATAGGAGCTTTGCTATTGACTTCAGTGGGTGCAGGATCAACCCCTAAGTGAAACATTCAAATGGATGCAAGGTATGCACAAAATGAACCTCAGCTCCCTGTACTTCTTTTGCATATGAAAGCCAACGTATGGGTAGCCCAACAAAAGAATAGGAAGACTGGTGGAAAAGCTGCTGTTTCCCCATTAGCAACTGATGGGAGAATCTTTGCTTTTGAGGAACCAAACAAGAGGAAGTCCAGGACTAGCTCCAGAGTGAAAAGGAAGAGCAACCCTATATCTCCACCAGATAAAGGGATTTAACTCTTGCAAGATAAGGATCTGCCACCAGATGCACCTGGGCAGCAACCCCAAGGGGGTTTGATTTATTTAATTGTTTCCACTTTCCAGTTGAAAAGCCAAAGATGGTTATTTTTAAACAGAAAGCTGTAGTTTGAACAGAGTTCTAAGGCCCCAGTCCTATCAATCTAGCTATCTTTGGTAGTAGGGCCCAGATAAGCACCGTAGTAACAAGCAGATCATAATCTTTAATGTATTTTTCTCACAACACACCTGTAAAGTAGGGACACACTTACAGGTGGGAAACTGAGGCACAGGGAAGCTATGTGCCTTGCCCAAGTTCACTCAGGAAATCAGTGGCAGAACATGGACTTGAACCTCAGGTCTTGTTAGTGCCCTAACCATTGGACTGTCCTTCTCAAACACTTCTGCCCATATTTGACCTTAATACCATATGGCAGTTCCACTGATTTCTAAGCCTGTAATTGGATTATATGAAACCAAAGGAAGGCGAGATGCGGCGTACTAGCCAGCTCTGCTGAGCTAGACCCAGAAGTTTTCCTCCCTGCCCCACGACAGCAACGTGTCTTGCTAAGACACATCGATCCTTCTACCAGGAGAGGCGCAGTGGGAAGCAGAGTGACTGCTCCATTTTACGTGATAGCACTTTCCCTCTGAAAGTACTAGAGGCACTTGATGCTTCAGTGCCCTTTCGTGTTTGTCTCCCGCCCCCTGCCTCAGCAAACTTGCTCTTATTGTAATTCATGTCTGTGCAAAGGGCTGTGTAAATGAGACTTGGATAGTGCATAGTCCTGCACTAGCCCTCTGCATAGGGATGAATTTCCCCTACTCTGAACTGGATACAGAGATGGCCCATCCACATAAGAGACCAGAGACAATGACTAGTTCTCCTAACATCCCATATCTGAGTCACCACTACCTCTGCCTTTTGGGCTCGAACGCAGACTTCCAGTCACTTACTGTGGTTGGGAGCCCCAGAGGAAACTTTGATGTCCATCGGACTATACATTGCCATTGTGTCTGAAGAGCAAGTCTAACTTTGCTGGAAGCGGGAATTCATTTGCCTGCACACACACCCTCTGCCATCTGTAGAACCCCTCAGAGAAATGTCTCATTTTAATATTCCTCTGCAGGGATCCCTGTGCCTAACCACAATAAGTTAACATTCATTAACATACAGGACCCTCTATATTGCTGGAAGGAGAATGTTTGAACAAGAAGGTGTATGCAACATCTGTTGAGGTTTTGATTAATACAAAACTCTGACCGTTGCAGCCAATCTCATGCAACAGATTGTGTGCCACCTAGGGATACAAATCTTGATTTGCTGTTATGTAGGAGGTCACAAAGATGCAGGTTTATCATTGACTTCTTCCATCTTTCCTCTGTTTAGATAGCTGTGCTAGGAAGCCATCGGTGTTATTCCTGGTTTTGACAACAACTTATTGTGCAACCCTGGGCAAGTTCACTTAACCTCTCTGTGTTTCACTATTCCCATCTGTAGAATGGTGATAATACAGGTTTCAGAGTAGCAGCCGTGTTAGTCTGTATTCGCAAAAAGAAAAGGAGTACTTGTGGCACCTTAGAGACTAACAAATTTATTAGAGCATAAGCTTTCGTGAGCTACAGCTCACTTCATCGGATGCATCTAAAAAAAGCTTATGCTCTAATAAATTTGTTAGTCTCTAAGGTGCCACAAGTACTCCTTTTCTTTTTGGTGATAATACAGACTCACCTTATTGCAAAGCACTTTGACACCAAAAAAATGGAAAGTTCTATTGAAGTGAGAAGCATTCCTGTCCAAACGCTACAGTTCTCTCAAGAATGAGCACATATATGACACAGACGCTCCTACTCTCCATAACCATACATGTGGTATCAAGGTGGTGTTTTTTTCCATTACACTCTTCTGTCCTCTCTCACAACCTCAGTTCCCCCTACCTTTGAGAAAGTTTGGCTATGCAATGGAACTAAATAATTGGCCCTAGCTTTTTGAAGAGCTACATCAAAACCCTGAATCCAAAATGTAAAATTATGGCTCCAGATTACAGCTCAGATCATTCCCTAGTTTTGGACAGATTCTACCATCCTTACCCATCCTGAGTAGTAATTTATAACTTTCTTAAGGCCTGGGCCAAAGCTCCATCACGTTAATGGGAATCTTCCCATTGACTTTGATGGATGTTGCGTCAGAGCCATACTAGCTGTAGAGTAAAATACACGCGTAAGCATGGCAGAAACTGGCCATTTCGGTTACAACCGGTTACATTCGGTTACACCGTAGCTGGGAAGGCGCTTCCAAGTATGAGTTGACAGACGTGCTCACTCACTAACATGGTAGTGTGCCTGCAACAGCACAGGTGGGCAGCTCGTGCTAGCCACCCAAGTACAGACCCACCATACATACTCAGGTGGTTAGCTCAAGCCACACTGCTCAAGCGTGTCTGTCTACCTACATAGGATGCGCCTTCCCAGCTGCCGTGTAGACATACCCTTAATGTTCATATAGGAAATCTCAGGATGAGTAAACTGTAGAGCCAGATTTATTGCTCCATGGAACAGAAGAACTCCCACTTACACCAGCAGTGAATTTAACCCATAGCTGCTGGATGACTTTTCTCCCTACCCTAAGAAAAGAAGTCGCATCATAAATAGCAAATGATCTGAAGTGTTCAAAAGCCCCAAGTGAAACCAAAGGGGCCTATCTGAATTACCCCCATCATTTAAAAAAGTAAGCTCAGACAAAAGAGGAGCACTTTAAAGATTTACTGTTTTCACCAATTTGTGCAGCTTACCCTGTGCGGATTTCAACAAAGCAGCGCTCCAAGGAAGGACAACAGCTGTAATTCAGGAATCCAAAATAATAATAAGGGATTACACGGAGGGTCACAAATGGGCTGTATTGTAATGTCTCCTCCCAGGATGTCAGAATTTTCTCTACTTCAATGAACAGCCTTGTTGGGCACTCTGATTACCATGATAAACATAAAAATATTACCTGATTCCATACTCATCTCACTTCAGAAAATGGGTGTGAATTTAAGAATCAGCGTTTTTCTATTTCATTTCAGTATACCAAGCCCCCACTGGAAAAAAAAAATTTCCCTCCTTTCCCTATTATATCTAAATGTTTAGCAATTTAGGGGCAACCCTTTTGTAATTCAGATAGCGTATTGTAGTATGAAACTGATATTACATTTAGGAAGCACACACATTTCCAGAAGACTTCTGAGACTCTGTCTCTCTTGTCAGTGATCCAAGTGTTCCTCATCTATAGACAATTATCCTTCTAAAGATGAAAATCAGTACAGACATAGGGGTCAGATCCTCAGCTGGTATAAACTGATATAGCTCCACTGATGTTAACAGAGCTACACTGATTTATACCAGCTGAAGATCAAGCTATTGATCTAGTGGTTAGAGCAGGGATCAAAGCAGGACTCCTGAGTTCTATTAACTTGTCTGTCCCTGATTAGCCGTGACTCATAGTGACTTACCCTGAGGACCAGACTCTGATACCCTTAGTCACATTGAGAAGCATCTTACTCCACAAATAGTTCTATTAAAACTAATGAGGCTACTGGTAGAGCAAGATCCTAACGAACATAAGGAAGGAAAAACCCCCAAGAAGGACTTCTTGATTGCAAATGTCCTCACAGGAGCATGGAAGGGAGACTAATCTAGGATTATTTAGGTAGCCACCTAAATTTATATAAATGCCTCTTCAAAAGGAGCAGAAACATTGGACTGGGTCACATGCAATGCTCTGATCTGGCAGCCAGCCAGTTGGAGTATTTCAGCTGGCTGATTCCGGGGACTACACCTCACCTTCTTTCTTCTGAATTGCTTCTGCACAGAAAAGTTCCAGGTTGTTGCAAGCAAGTCTAAGAGGAGGGGCAGGGGAAGGAAAAGACTGAGCTGGTCTTTCTCCCCCAGGATCCTTTTCAAATTTTGCTGCAGATCCTAAATGAAATGAGCTTTTTTATGTGTTTGGCTTAATCTGTACCGCACATTGCTAAGCCAACAGGCATAATGTAGAGCAACTGACTGACTGACTGACTACTTTAAACAAATCCAGGATTAAACTAGTTTGAAAGTTAAAGGGACTTTGTCAAAAGGGGGGGGGGGGGGAAATCACATGTTTAAAGAAAAATATCTTACCTGACCTCCCAGAATCAGATTTGAATATTGGGCCTATGTGTTCCTTCTTACGGGGTTTTGAAGACAGACTTAGAGAGGAACGGTGGTGCAATGGTTACAGCAGTAATCTAGGTCTTGAGAGAACTGGGTTCAAGTCTCGGTTCTGCCAGAGATTTCCTGTGGGACTTTGGGCAAATCAACGGCCCTGCCCTAACTCGTGGGGTTGGTGAGGATACATTTAGTATTGTGAAGTGTTCAGATAGCTGCTTGACCCTGGCCACTCCATCCCTTTTCCTGACACACTTGGAAGACCCTTTGTACCCTGGGGGCCATAGCAGAATAGGGGGCTGTAGGGACCACAGAAAGTTAAATAATGAGGAGGGAAGAGGGGAGTAACAATGCAGTAACCCTGAAGACACAGAAAGGGAGCCCTCAGGGCAAAGGGACCCACATGCACTTTTGCTGTGAATACGTTGTTTGAAAGATGCTTCTATGTGTAATTTTGCTATGGTGAGGCCAGATTACAGTATTTTCCCCACACATCTTGGCCACATTATTGCTGGGGCCTATCTGATTTGTTTTCTGCTCCCCTTGTAAGCCGATCATCGACTTAGTGCTGCTGTGGGTCCATTGTTGAATCCTGCCTTATCTGCTGCCACACCAGCACAAAAAACAAAACCATTGCCATTATGCCTTCGGCCGCAAACTCCCCCTCTTCGTTCCAGCTGCCGAACAATTTTGATTTGAAGTTACATACCTCTTTCACTCGCTCCCTCTTGGGAGACTGTCTCATTTCCATGGACTATAGGGCCTGAAGGGGGAAGAGGAAATTACAGCAGGAGGACCACTTCTAGGCTCAGAGTAGAAGCCCGTTATTGGTTATACAGAAGAGGAAGGAGCCATATTAACCAATTCTGCCCCATGGGAACCCCATGCTTCCATGTCACCAGATTCAGGACATCGACCTCTGATTGCATTGTGGGACTGAGTTTTCCAAACTGCTTGTGCAAAACTGCACATTATTTGCATGAGCAATCACTACAGTTCTATGTGTGACCTGTGTAGAACTCCAGATGTAAATAGCTAAGTATGCGTCTAACTGGCCACCTTTACATGCAAATATACTATAACCAAATTCCACATATAAATATCTAAATGTCACAGTAATCGCTTAAAATAGGGGACAACTGCATGAGGATTGTTCTAAAAAACCAAAACCAAAACCAAATGGGGTCTATAAGTCAATATGTACAGAAAGAACCAAATATTGTTTCTGGAATCACGATGGAAAGATACAGTGACCCGTTCCAGACACAGTCAATAAGGACCTAACAGAGACAGTCACTTCTGGCCACAAATATGTTTGCTACATCATCCCTGCAAAGATGGCACTAATATTGTAATCAATCTCCATCATAACCAGACAGTGGAGCAGACTCTCACTGCTGACCCCTTTAGCATCTTGTTAATCTTTTCTTCCTTCTGGGCATGCAGGGAGGTTTGGTTTTAGCTTTGGAAAAACAACAATTTTCTGACATGCATAAGTACACGGAAACCGCAGTAAATCAGATTGCTCTGTGCTGAGAATGGCAGAAATACAGGCGCAAAGAAGAAACTGAGCTAAAACGGAAAAGGCTTAGTATTTACATAGAAACTTTCATCCAAACATCTACAAGCACTTTTACGAACATTAATTAATTAAACCTCACAACATCCCTGAGATTTAGGCAAGGGTTGTAATACTATATAGGGAAAATTTGTACTCATCACTGAAATTGGGCAGCTGTGTAAGACTGTATAGCAAAAATGCAAGAGAATCCCACATACAACTTAAACTGCAGAAAGGAATTTAAGACAGAGAATAATGACCTGAGTTGGAGTTTATCTAGGACACTCTAGTGATAACACACCGCATCTCGTATGAGAAGTGTCATAGTAGAATGACCACAGCTGTTCAGGACCTTGATTGTATGTCTCACCTGGAAAAACAGCACCCATCAAACACGAGAACGGGGAATTTGTTTGGTATTGACTCAGAGGAAGAGCCACTTATTGTGTTACCAAACACCACACTCTGCATTGTCTATTGTACAACTCCTGCCCCGCAACCTACACAGTCCAATTCTACTTGACTATGAGCGCCACAAAGTAATATGGTTTCAGTGGCCACCTGAAGATTGTAACATAGTTACCTGTGGTCCTCCCATTAATAATCTTCGATTAAACTTTCTCCAATCATCTCTTAGGTCAATGCACATCTGCTGCTTCTACAGTAGATCAGAGAATCCTAGGATCTGTAGGGAATTTTTAAATGGGTGTGTCAAGGTTCCTTCCCCACTCTGAACTCTAGGGTACAGATGAGGGGACCTGCATGAAAAACCCCCTAAGCTTATTTTTACCAGCTGAGGTTAAAACTTCCCCAAGGTACAAACTATTTTACCTTTTGTCCCTGGACTTTATTGCTGCCACCACCAAGCGTCTAACAAATATATCAGGGAAAGAGCCCACTTGGAAACGTCTTTCCCCCCAAAATCCTCCCAAACCCTACACCCCATTTCCTGGGGAAGGCTTGATAAAAATCCTCACCAATTTGAATAGGTGAACACAGACCCAAACCCTTGGATCTTAAGAACAATGAAAAAGCAATCAGGTTCTTAAAAGAAGAATTTTAATAGAAGAAAAAGTAAAAGAATCACCTCTGTAAAATCAGGATGGTAAATACCTTACAGGGTAATCAGATTCAAAACACAGAGAATCCCTCTAGGCAAAACCTTATGTTACAGAAAGACACAAAAACAGGAATATCCATTCCATTCAGCACAACTTATTTTATCAGCCATTTAAACAAAACAGAATCTAACGCATATCTAGCTAGATTACTTACTGACTTTTTACAGGAGTTCTGACCTGCATTCCAGCTCTGGTCCTGGCAAAAGACAGAGAGAACCCTTTGTTTCCCCCCCACCTCCAGCTTTGAAAGTATCTTGTCTCCTCATTGGTCATTTTGGTCAGGTGCCAGTGAAGTTATCTTAGCTTCTTAACCCTTTACAGGTGAAAGGGTTTTTCCTCTGGCCAGGAGGGATTTAAAGGTGGTTAGCCTTCCCTTTATATTTATGACAGGATGCTACAGCAATAAAATAGATACTTAAATATTGCCTTATTGCGCATTAATATCAAACAGAATAGTTTCCTATGACTGTAAAATACCATGATTGCAATCCAGCAGACAGTAATTCACTAATTTGTTTCAAAGCTTCTACCAGAATATTCATACATACTTACTTGCCTTTTGTATTCACTGTACTGACGGTTTCTGGCCCACTCATTTTTATTCTTTGTTTTCCATGTCACTTACAAACAAAGCAAGAATCTGTGCACATGAGCTCTCAGGCAAGATTCTTCCTATCTGCCTCTGTCAAATTCAAGGGTCAAACCCTGGAGTTTTTATTCAGTTTTCACAAAATACATCATTGATGACCAAGTTAAAACTAATTAAGGATTCAGGAATTGGCCCAGCATTCTTAGTGACAATCTGCAAAGTTGCAGAATCCTTCAGAAATGCAATACTGTCGTATTCCTAATGATAATACCCAGTGAGGATGGGATTCTTATTTAGATTATAGGTTTACATCGGCTTATTTTATAACTAGCTGGCTGATTGTTACGAGCTGTACGTCGGTGAAATTCAGCTCAATTTCTTCCCCCTGCCCTCCAATTATGAGAGCTGAAGTCAACTTGCAGATCTGTTGGCACAATTATCTTCTTCTCTGTGAATTTCTGTTCATCGGTATTCACTGACTTTTGGAACTCAGTTTAAGAGCATTTTTCTGACTTGTTTGAAAAGCCCCCATTTTCCTTCAACTGAATGATGGGTATATTAGGCCTTGCCACAAGAAAAATGCCAGCTGTTTAAGGCAAGGTACAAAATTCTACTTGCTCACTCCCCTGAGGGAAAGCTACTTCTTGTGATGGATAAGTAAAAGAGACAGTTATTTTTCCCCTTATCATCATCATAGTAAAGACTGGCAAGTAGGTTTCATTTCTGAGCTGGTAAGATGGACTTGGTGACTATTTCCTAGTTATTTAGCGAAAGAGCAAGGTTTTCATTAGTGACTAGTGATTTGGGGTGTCCGAGTTGAGGCTGATTTTCAGAGGGTAGGTGCTCAGCGCTTCTTGAAAATCAGGCCCTTTTAAGATGTTTTCTATTGGGCACTAAAAAAAAAAAAAAAAAAGGCAGATACCATAATCACTAGTTGGTTTGGGCCAATTTTTGAAAGATATTTAGGTACCCAAAGATGCAGCAAAGAGCCAACTGCATCTAACTTGCATTGATTTCAAAACCTGGCCCAAACGGATCCGATACCAGGGTTTGGAACCGACACTTAGCCTTTTGCTTGTAAAATCTTTTTCCTCCGCTTCACATGAGCACAACTCTTTTCACAATGTAAATGCAAATTCAGTAAAGACAGGTTATGGGGAGGAGGAGCTTAGAAGCGGGAAGGCACTTTAGACATTCTCCCTGCAGTGCTGGAGGGAAGAGGACGGTGGGGAGGAGAGTCAATCCCGCAACCAGCAGAGTGGCACTGGTCAGCCTGGTTTCATTGCGTGAGCTGAGTGAGAGGATGAAAGCAAGCAAGGAGCATAACTGAGGAACGGTACAATTCAAATTTCAAACCCCTTTAAACATGAAAGTCTGCCTGGGCCCTGCAATATGAAGGGACATGAAAGAGAGGGATGAAATCAGCCCTGACCTCACCCAAGCCATCCTACTCCCCCCTTGTGGAGGCAGAGACATGCCTCCAAACAGCCACTGCAGGGTTGGGTGGTGAGGGATGCTGCTCTAGATGTCACACCGCCTTAAACACTGGCCAGTTCTCAAGCAGAAGTCAATGCATCCTTTAACTCTCCTTTGCAGCTTCTCCCCCATCAGCAAGCAGCATAGGGAGTGGCCACAGGAGATCTAGCCACCAGTGGCAGAGTTCCTTAGCTAACCGCACAGGGTGCTATACTCCGTGCCACGTAATCTATCAGCAGGAAGACACTTGTCTCTGCTTCTATTCACCTGATGCCTTGGTGATCTGGACTGGGGGCAGGTGCTTCATAACCCAACAAAGTCCCTTTCCAGTGCTCATCAGCCATTGGTCCAATCAAGTATGGCATTTCCTAGGATCATCTTTCCTTTCCTCTCCAATCCTGTTCCTGAAAGGGGTTGACAGAGCTGCTAACCATCAGTTTCCCCCTGTGTTTCTGCAGGGCCCTTTTCTGCGGTTTGCATGCATAAGGGTGCATACACCCTTGTGGGAGAAGCAGGAAGTGGCATGCATCATTATCTGAAGTGACTAGTGTGGGAAAACGTGATAATTTGCCTTTTGTTATTATGGAAATCCTTTGCATGGAGAGCTTGTGCGTGAGAAGCCTATTAAAAATGCCAATAAAAATACATTTAAAAAAAGATCATGTTTACTCATTATGCAAAGAGCAAAAAGCTTATATTTATATCACATCGATTAAATAGATATGATGATGGCAAATCATTTTGTTTCACCTGGAGCTGTAATTAAGTGACACCGCTTAATGAGTAGGAGCCAGCATTGATTGAACATACTTGTGTCGAAAAGTTCCTCTGACAGTGAAGGATGCTTCTGTTTACATCTGTCTCCACATTTCACGTTCCCTGATGCCTCTGCCTTTACAATGAAGTAAAAAACAACAAAAAAAGCCACAGCTTTTTTATAAGCAATTACAAAAATACCTTGGCAATCCTAGCCAGTTATTTTGCAGTTTGAAGAAACCACTAAACGGTTTAAAATGTGTGTTACTTCTACCAGTTGAGTTTCTACAAAAAGGAAGAATGAATAATGAAGTCAAAGCAATTGAACGGAGACATTTTCAAAACATTTGAAATTTACAACAATATTCATTTTACTTGGATATGTTGAGCCAGAGATTTCAATCTTTTCCACATTTACACCAGGGTAAAGAAGAGAATAATCTGGCCCACGGACTTCCAGGGGAAATAGGCCTAATGTGAAAATCACAATCACAACCTTTTAGATGTTCAGATACTATGGTGATGAACAGTCTAGAAAGGAGACAGATAGATAGTTACTAACAAGGCTCACCTTCAATAAGACATTCTACTTGGATCCCACTGCACTCTTTCACCTGAATGCAGAGCACATACTAAGCTTACTTTAAGGTGCAATAAAAGCTTCTGCTGACATCTCTTGCCACTATATGGAAGTGTGATGGATGGCATGAGGTAGACCTATAAATGAGGCGTTGAAGGATTTTGTCAGCAACAGCCCCACCAACCATATGTCCCTAATCTGCATGGCCAAACTTGGGAAGAACTCTTATTATGGCTCATTTTGTGGTCTATGAAGACCCCATAAATATTTTCCTACACGAAGAAGTCTTACCGTATTAACGATAATGGGATCGTTTAGCAAGGCAAATAGGAACATTGCCAAGGTCCAATAATTTGGGATCTTGATGTTTAATCCAAAAATACTCAAATCCAAGATTTACTTTGGATGGTTAACGAGCCTTTCACTTAGGCCATCAGCTCTAGATCAGAAACTACATTGGTATGCGTGTGTGTGCACGTGCGTGCACACGTGTATTCATACTTATAAGAGAACTTAGTGCTCATGAAACCAAGGGATAAACAGGATAAACAGAAACACTTAGAGCCAGACATGCTATAGGCAAGATCTATGCAAACTTCTTCATACCTGCTATACCCACTTCTACAATACACTTGCTATTCTTGTCCCGAGTCATTCTGAAAGAGACTCTTAGTCAGATTTGCTTGGTGATGCACTCAAAAGAGGACCAGGATTACAGTCCATCAAGGCATATTTTTACCTATGACTCGAACATGCATTTTCGAAAAAGTCAGAGGCTAGACTGTAAACCTTGCTGGAAAGGGAGTGTCTCTTATCTATGTTTGTACAACTGCAAAGCCCATTGGAGTCTCAGTGCCAACTGGGGCCTTTCGTCACTATCATATTATAAATATTTACTACTAATTACACTAATGCAAATCAGTCACACCACCTGGCTCCTTAATATAACTTTGTTGGCATGTGGATTGCATTTTCTGAAGTCTTCTATTAACTGCCAGGGGGAAAAGTACCAATGCCAGTTGAAATGCCAATGTCTATGGAAAACAGATAGCCAATGCTGTAGTAGAGTATGTGTGTGGTCTACAATTAGCAGAAATAAGCCCTAGCCTCCATAGAACCTCCTGAGCCCACCTGAAAGTTATAATTCCAGGTCAAATCCCAAATCAGAAAGGACATCTTCTGGGTCTTCTAAGCACTATGATAATACAAATAATACATTATACTTTTCGGAATGCAGCCCAAGATAGCAACCATCTTGTAAAAAGAAGCTGCTGCCCTGAGGTTTCCATCTTTCTGGTGATGAAAGTCTCTCACGTTCAGTCAATCTCATTATATTTCTGCCATTTGGACCACTGAAGCGAAACACTAGCCATGGTTTGGGTTCCATATAATACCCCAAACATGTGAAGGTTGCCACCTGGGCCCACCTCTGGAATCTCTGAGCTGCAGCCTAAAGTCATCTGAGAGGACGTATTTAAAGAATAGATGTTCCCCCATCTGGGAAAGATATCCAGAAAAGGACGTCTTGGTAGGGGTTATACATTGTATGTGAGGTCTCAGTCTCTTCATGAGTCCCCTCAAACATCTGATGCCCTTGTTGAAAACATATGGACACCTCCCAGATAAACAAAACAAAAAAAGGTGCCCCAAATTCCACAGAGCAACACTCAGATGCACAGCTGGATTAATCTGATTAGGAATCATTTAATAGCAACTCCTTCTTTGCGTTTTGTCAAATATGTTTGAAACAGCAAGGCATCATCAGTGGACAAAGGAAGTAGATGCAGTTGCTTTATTAGGAAGAATAAGTAAACGTTCTTCCATGAAAGAATGGCAGATGTCTGGAGATGTATCACTGGTATCACATATGAATAAATGTTTGCAAACATCCATCTGCATGGACATATTTGTCTACTATCTGTAAGTTAGTAAATGAAATGGCAAATAGCCAAACACTACCCCCACCCCCGTTATCCACCTTGGCAGCCTGACAGAAAACATGAAGCCAAATCAACCTTGGCAATTCTCCCTTAACTACAACCTGAAAAGATACCATTTGTTGCTATTGCCTCTCATTCCAGTCCTTAAACCTATTGTTACCAATATGTACAGTTTAAAGACAAAAGGGGAGGCAAATATATTGATATATTAGTGCTGCTCTGATCACCCAGCAGGAGTCACTAGCGTTCTATCGAAAGCTCACCCTGATCCACCACCACAGTCAACCCAAGGACCAAGAGGTGGAGGGTCAAATTGTGGACTCTAGCACAGGCTTACATGAAGGGCCAGATCCTACTCCCACAATGACAATAGGAAAACCCTCTTTTTTCCAGAGAAGTCTGAGGCAGATGCTTCTTACCCTTTCTGTGGGCATTCACAGGTGTATGTTTAAGGTGATTTACTCTCTTAGGTCCTTCTCTGACCACTGATACTATAGTATCTGAGCACCTCACAAATCTTTAATGTATTTATTGTTGTAATACCCCTATGAGGTAGGGCAGTGCTGTTATCCCCATTTTACAGATGAGGAACTGAGGCCGAGAGAGACCAATAGACTTGCCTAGGGTTACAAAGGAGGTCTGCGGTGGAGCAGGGGGATTGAACCCAGGACTCCTGTGCGATAAGCTTGTGCCCTAAACACTGGACATCCTTCCTTTCATTTTAAGACTTTGAGAGCATCATCTCCGGTGTGTTGTGCACTTTTTAACATCCATGATCAGTGTTTCCCATTCACCGGACATGCTGACATCGTCTGAAAAGCAAACAATTAATTTAGACTGAATCAAGTTAAGAGGAGAAAGAAAAGCTGGCCAAGCTTCAGCCGTGCTTTCATTAAGACTAGCTCTGTAGCCCGGACACAGGTAATGCTCCCATTGACATCAAAGGGAGGTTTGCTTGTGAGAGGAGAGGAAAGGGCTGCATCTGTCGTTTTTTAATTATTATTTTAAATGATTAAATCTACGAATTGGACTCAAAGAGAGTGGGGGGAGGGGGTGCTCAGCACCCATGAAAATGGGATCACCTGTTTAGAGCCTGAGGTCAGGGCTAAAGCCAGGTGGAGGCTTGTGTTATGGTGTATCTAGAGACGCAGATTGCCTTAAACCAGCCCTGCCCTTCAAATACATCTCGGCGCAACTTGACTGCACAGACATTTGGCAGTCTGCATGGAAGCTGCACTTTTCTCAGAGTGGATTCATTAATATCTCTAAGTCGATACTCCCAGAACATTCTTGGCAATTGTCAACCAGTTCTAACAATGACTTTCGGGCAATACCATCCTCTGCTGGATTCCAAACTTGCAACCTGCTGTGGAAAGGCTAACTGAGCAATACAGACCTTTGCACTTTTATACCAACCAGTAAAGAAAGTTATTTCCTTTAATTACCGTGTCCTATTTTTACTTTCTGCAAGAGTTTAATCAAAATCTCTCATTTTTAAAATAATCCCATTTTTAACTTAAAATGAAGCCAACAGAAGAGAAGAAAAAAAATCTGACTATTAAAGGCAGAAGTTAAAAGTCTTAGGGCTGAGACTAGTATAGACCATATTTTATATTTATATATATGGTTTTCTATAAACTTTTGCCACTGTTTCACGTTTAGCAAATGTAGATGCCACATTTTTGGCAAAAGGGAACTTAAGCTAATCTCCATGGAAAACATAATAAAGAATCAAAAGCAAACAAATCTTTCAAAAAATGTGACCCATATATTTTAGACACGTTTCCCTTTGAAACCTCTTTGCTGATACTCTACATAATTTTTCATCTTTAAGAGCAAACACTTTGTTGTCATAGCAATAGTTCCCCACGTCTCCCACGTTGACCCCCTGGGTTTCTCTAGGTAGCAATCAAAAGCCACCTATCTGCTCCTACCCCTCAAATCTCCAGTCACCCACAGTGTTCCCCCATCTCTATTTGTTTCCACATAAGCTTTAGCTGCTTTGCTTCCATCTTTAAAACTTCAGCCATACTTAACGACACTTTTCCTAAAATAGATGGAAACAAGATTCACTTCTGAATTATCTAGGACACCTGGCACTTTCATGTTCCCTTTCATTGCAGTGGAGCTGATGCTTTCACTCTGTTGTTCCCAAGCCCAGCTTAGGGGGCGATTAGCTAAAGCCACCCTCCTTCAGTCAGTGCAAGGATTTTAAAACATCTGAAAGGAATTTTGAAATCAGTTGAGCTTATTAAAAATCTGGGGTTATTAAGGACATTCTCATTACTTTTCGTCCCTATCAGTTGGGTAAAAGACCATGTAACAGGACCTCTGGATCTAAAAGCAGGAGTCTCTGCCCCATTAGCTAAAACAGTGGTTTTCTGCAGACTATGTTTAAGGGGTCTGAGAAAGGTTATTACCAGTGGACAGTGGTTTTCAACCTGTGGTCCATGGAACCTGGGGGTCCACAGAGTAGGTGTAAGATTTCCAAAGGGGTCTGCACCACCATTCAAACATTTCTGAAAAAAGGTTTCCACCAAACGCATCCGATGAAGTGAGCTGTAGCTCATGAAAGCTTATGCTCTAATAAATTTGTTAGTCTCTAAGGTGCCACAAGTACCCCTTTTCTTTTTGAAAAAATGTTGAAAGCCACTGAGCTAAAAGACCCAGCCTATTCGCTCAAGGCCATTAGTGAATTCAAATCCCTTTATTATTAGTCCAGTCATTAGAGGGAGACAAAATCTGGTTTGATCACTGTGCTAGAACTCTTGGTGACTGGTTAGGCCATGTGTATTCTGGAATAATGTATTTACTGGCAGTTTTGTTATTGTTTTAAATTGGGTTAGGATCAGACTATGGATTCATTTACATCTGTACCAGCTTCAGCAACCTTAATATCAAGTAGCACTTATGTGCATGAACAGTCACGGGGAAGTCAACAATACTCCCATACTTGCTCCTCTGAATCCTACTCAAGGTGGGAACAAATCACAGAACCGTGTCCTCTGAGTTAACACATGATCCTGCTTTCACTGAAATCAATAGCAATAGCAATCAAAAAACAAAACAAAAAACAAAAAAAACCCCACCATTGAGTTCAACAGGAGTGAGAGACCGACCTTTTGGAAACTGCTTTTACAGAGCACCAAGGTGATTATGTTTAATGAAAAGCTTCCCCCCCCCCATAGCTCTAACATTTTATCTGTGGAGAGAGAGCTAAGCTGGGGTGGAGAAGCCCACATCTGGGAATCTCAGGGCTTCTAAACTGAACATGCCATGTGAAAAACGTTCCCGTATGAACATTTTTGTATTCTAGCAGGCATTTCAATACACCTCTGATGATAAATTTACTGTCCAAGAAGGAAAAATGCCATTGGTCGTGGGCAAATGCATTGAGCTGTGTAACTGTGGATTGGTGGTATTGTTATTTAATAGAAATATTGTACTAGTACCCAGAGGCCCCCAGCAGGATCAAGCCCCCACCATGGCAGGTACTGTACAAGCATGCACACACACATTCCCTGCCCCCAAGGAGCTTACGATCTAAGAACTTGTGTACAGAAGGCAAAAGAC